>NC_137926.1:26242553-26320053 GCF_963457725.1 Sprattus sprattus
GAATCAGCCTGGCAGCACAATGACCGCCAGATTCCATGAGAAACACACACACACACACACACACACACACACACACGCACACATTCAGTGGCAGTCCTGAGGGTGATTGTGTCTGGATCAACTTCATCTCTGAGACTTAGTGCACAGACGAGTTGGACAGATGAGGAATGTTGACACTGGACCAGGGGAGTGGCTGATGACATCTAGCTGCGTGTGCTGTGAGATTAAAGCCAAATCCAATATGGACTCAGAGAGAAGTAAATATTTTAGCAAGTGTCTCTCTGCATGGGTCCGCTGGCATATTCTTATTTCTGGGCTTCTCTTGCCTCAGTGGGACTCCATTTTTATTCAGCATACATTCATTTCATAAGCATTGTGCTTTCATCTTTTTCAAAGATTAAAGCCAACCATCTCTAAACCAAAAGAATCAGAAAACAGTACACCTGGGGTACGTTTTTGAATGTATTCCATTTCCACGGCATTCAGTTCATTACTTTAATCAAGTTGACTAGGATCTGGGAAGTTTGAAATGTCTCCATATTGAAAGGATACTATGGCAGAATTGACGTAAGTTCCCCTACTTTTAGAAAACACAAAGAGGAAAACAAACACAGCACCCTGGAAATATGGAGCAGCATTTCACTTGAAGCATTTCTGCAGCAGGGAGCGGTTGCTAGGCAACTGAAGGGAAATGAAGTAGAATTAGGGCACTTTGCGATGGATTATACTTCATAGCTAAACAAAGCACACACCAATGCTCGCAATATTGCTTCGCAACTATCACAGTTGAAAAGCAAGATGACTCAATAAGGGGTAGCATCATTTATTGGAGAGGAAGACTGGTGCTTACAGATGTCAACAGGAAGTTGGGGGGGGAGGGATTTCACTGGACCAGCGCAGCGTCTTATGCTCACAGGGAACATACTGCCAAAGGACATACCACACAGCAGCACCAAGGGAGAGGTCAGACCTTTCCCATCGCATTTCTCTCACACACACTCACACACTTACACACACTGAAACGTCCTTGCTCATTTCCCCCCTTCACGCTAACCTACCTCAATCTAATCTCAACCAACACGCCGCCCCCACCACTCCATACCCTCGGCCCTTACCCAATCCTCCAGTGGTCACCATGCCAACATGAAGAGGATCATCAAAGCCTTCCTTCTCCTGTCTAAAGGGAGCGAGACTCTGCTAATTACTGGCTTATTACGAGCTGTGTCCTAAGCACTCCCCATCCTTCACTGTCCTCACCCCCCCCCACCCCCCCTGCTCCCCTTGCACTTCCCCTGCTGGGCTGCACTGGACAGATGGATCCGTTTTGTAGTGCAAATAGGGGTCAATCAGAACCTGAGAAGCCTGCTCTCTCTCGCTCACCCTGCAGGTTAAGTGTGCTTGTAAACCACAGGACATGTTGATGGTCGTTCCACATGCGTAGGATAGCATGCATATGTGCGAGCATATAGAGCCACTTAGATACACAAATACATATGCACGCATGCGAGTGAGAACACACACACACACACACACACACACACACACACTGGACAATAGACGTGTTATCACACAGACTCAATGACGCATGCATGTGTTACTGCACATTCATTCCTAGACACACACACAGACACACACACACAGAGAACAGATCCTTATCTATGAATCTGTGTCTTATAAGACAGCACTGCAACATTTCTGTGTGTGGGCACAGGGCATGCGAGATGGCAGCAGAAAAATCTAGATAACACTTCCTGGCTCCCAGAGCCCTGATCTTCTGCTTCTGTCAGGCAGCTTGCATTTACAAATCTGGCATCCAGCATACGGTCTCCACAGACCAAGACAGAGACACACACACACACACACACACATGATTATCAGGACCAGTGGGGCCAGTTCAGACTGAGAGTGTTGCAAAGTGTGTTTCTCTCTAGTCATAAACTTCCCTGGGAACTCATCCGATTCCTGTAAAGACAACAGCTGCATTGCAAGGTAAACAATAAACACAGTGTGTTTTTCATTGCTATGTATGGGAGGAATCCTACCACTGTGGGGAAGTATGATTCTGGCATGTTCCAGTGGGGGGTTTGTAAAGTTAATGACTTTGAAGTGAAGTGTGATTAAATCATCTGGGTCCATCAAGCCATGCTATTTCCATCTGATGAAGGTGCCCTCAAGAGAGTGCTAATATGTTTTGTTAGAAAATGACACGCCACATTTAAAGCCACCGTTGCGAAAATTGAGTCATTGAATATAATTGGATCACTGCCTGGTGACAGTGCGCAGCCAACATATTTTGATATTGTTTGTAATATATCCATCCAACAAAACATTTTTTTTTTCTATTTGGATTGATGAGTAATACACCTTAGACCCTAGATGGCTGTAAACAGAAGTTATACATGGCAGCGTGTTTGTAGAACAACCTTGCTTGGCTTCACTGGTAGTGTAATAGCACCCCTTAGTGGTCACATGGCTGAAGTGGCAAGTGTTTGTGTATTGATGCGCTGGGTTGATCATAGCATTATCATATTAAGTATCACAGTAGGGGTTTCATTTGAATAGCCCAATCTAGTGGTCAACAATAATCAACAAACTATTCAGACACTACATGGCCTCTGGAATAACTCCATAAGATGACTCACCTCATACCAATTCCAGTTCTAGCTTGAACTGTATTACCACATAATCCTACCCCTTACACTAAGCTTATTTTGGCATTCTTACCTGTCAACAGTAACAACTAACTGACAGATTATTTGTTGGAAGAATTACTTTTAAAATATAGTAAGACTGCATTATGGATTTTTGCTATAAAAATTGGCTATTTTCCCATTATATGGACAATGTATACAGTATATTACATTGATATAATGGACATATTACATGGAAAATATAAACCTTTGTACTAATTGGATGTCTGGGCTGAACAACATAATTATAACTGCAAAATTGACACAAACACAAGTGTTGCTTAAAAATGAACCTTATATTTCATTCAGGATACCCAGACATGTATAAAAATACTCCACAGGCTTGAACCGTCTCACAGTCTTAATAAATGTTTCCACAGGAACCCTGCTTCGTCTCGCTGACGTCGGGCACCGAACATTCGTCTGAGCAGTAGTGACGACACGGCACCGCTTCAGCGAGCAAGGTCAGGGTGTCGGGGCTCTGCACTCTCTCTCCACACTTCTGCTGGTCCAGGCAGGGCAGGTTGTGTGATGAGTGAGGACCGCATTAAACACAATAAAAGAAAAAACATCTTTGCCTTGAAGTCTATTTTTTCCACTTGGTTCTGCTGGTAGAGTCAGTGTGATGATGCATTGCTGAGCGCAGTGTAGGGCTAAGTCCAGTAGGTGTCCATATAAGGAGAGAGGAGAGCGCGGGAGAGGGCGACCTGAGTCCGCCAACGGGGCCCTGTGAGTGATGTCCAAATAGACTGGGTGAATAAACACCACCTAACCCTCTCTCTCTGCCATGTGTTTCCATGAGTGTTTGATAGTAAAGTGTTTAAAAAACATGCACACAATTTCACCAGAATGTTAAAAAAAAAAGTTTAAAAAAAAGGTAAAAGATATTGCACTTTCCTCAACTGGTCCAGTAAAAACAGATACCACCAAACTGACACCAATCTTGTTCTAGTCTAGAGAATAACACGTCTCGTCTCGTCTCGTCTCATCTCATCTCATCTCATCTCATCTCCTGGCGACAGTAGAGAGGAGTGAAAATAGACAGAGATAGAGGGAGTAAGGAAGAAAGAAAGACTTAGAGAAAGACATGAGAATGAGGTTGAATCACATTTTTCATAATCTCCCTCCAACCAGACAGTATAGGAAGGGTACTCCCCTGAGCACAGTACAAATCAAATCAGACATCCTTCCAAAAACACCCTTGACAGCACTAGGGGCCTCTTCCCTTAGTGGTGATGTGAATGGTGGTGGTGATGAAGATGCTGTTGCCTTCACCATTATGCTGCCATGTAACCATAATCCTTTTCCCAGTTCCTGAGAGCAACCGTTTTCATTTCCCACCAGAAGGTGGCGCTCTCACCCGGGCAGCATGAGGCGCTCCAGAGCGCACTGCAGCTGCTCCCAGTGTTTCCAGCAGAAGGCCAGCAGCAGCAGGCCCAGCGAGGTCACCAGCACATGCAGCCGGCTGCGGAGCATGGGCGCCGTGAACTTGGCCGCCGTGGAGACACACACTAACACCACAGTGGCCAGCGCCAGCAGGATGTTGATGCAGCGGCCCAGGAGCACGCGGGCGTCGCCACTGCTCTCCCACTGCACGGCCTGCTGCTGCTGCTGCTGCAGCTCCAGCTTGGACACCCGCGTCTGACACGTCTCCAGAGCTTCCTGCGCAGGAGAGAAAGAGTTAAAAGAACAGAGTTAAAAACAGAGCAGATAGTTACCTTGACAACAAAAGTTAGCCTGACCTTAAGCCTAAACAGTTAGCTTGACAACAAGTCTGAATATCACTGAACATTAGCAAATAAAATCACTGCCACACCAGACTGACAACAGAGCATTTGGCTAATACATAGAATATATTTAGACATATATATATTCTATATTTATATTTTCTTTATTCTATATATATATATACATACACACACACACATACACACACCCACACACATATGTATATATATACTGTATATATGCCTACATAGCGTGTCTGGGCAAAACATAATTCTGCAAATAGAAATACACAGGAAGTGTACAGAGGGGAAATGTGTTTTTCTGCATCTAGTGTTAATTACAGGTTAAAAGGTAGAACAGAGGGAGGCAGAACAGATGAAGAATCAGTGATGAGTGAATATAATGGGCATATACACCCATGGAAGTGCTTTTACTCTGATCCTAAATAATCATTCTTTTAGGTGGTGAATCGGGTGGGAGTGGTTAGGTACCGTGAGGTCTCTGGCTCGCTCATTGGCCTGATAGGCCACTTTCTCCTCTATGCTGGCCAGCTCCTGCTTCAGATCGGCCATCTCGTGTTGGTGGAGTTCCGTCAGGTCGTTCAGCTGGTCCTCCAGCCTCTCAAATCTATCAAGGAAAGAGAGAGTCAGATGAAGATCGACATGAAGATAGAGCCATCATGATGTTTTTTTTCCAATGGGTGGGTTGATGCATTTCACAACCTTGACAATGGCTGGGTTGATGGGTTGATGCATTTGCACAACCTGATCTATTTGCCTGATCAATTTACACCAAAGTATGAGGGCAGTTAGGAGTCCTTGGCCAGAGTGGAGTTCATTGCCTACCTGAATTTCTCCTCATGCAGCGCCTGTGTGAGAAAACCGTAGTCGTTCTTGAACTGCTCCTTCAGGGTCTCCATGTCGTCGGCCAGGTTGGACTGCCTCTCGTGGATCTCCCGCACCTCCTCCTGTAGGAGCTCCACACGCCCCTGGCCCTCGGCGGGCTCCAAGAGGGGGTTTCCATTGCTGTCGGCTGACACGGAGGTACCCGTAGAGCACTCGTCGTCGCTGGGGTACTTGGGCTTGTCCACCATGTTGGTGCTGCTGCTGAGTGCCCGGCTGGCCTCCCCTTCCTGCTGAAAGCCCGAGGGCACCTCCAGCGAGGTCTTCATGTGGGCGATGTTGTCGGCGCTGCCGAACCTGTTGCGGATGAGGTTGGCAAACTCGCGCGGCTTGCTGAAGAAGAAGGGCGGCGAGAGCGACACGCCCGGCCCAATGGTCTTGATCTTGTCCAGGGTCGGGTGGCGCCCGCTGCTCATCATGTCTCTCAGGCCCCCCTTGCTGCTCGGGGGGTGGCTTTTGCCCTTGACCAGGCAGGGCGGCGAGGCGTTGCTCGAGGCGTTGGACGTGTTGTGCCTCAAAGTGGAGGGCGAGGAGTGGGAGGTGTTCTGGCTGCTCTCACAGTCCTTCAGGCGCCGGTGGTACTGCTCCAGTTTACGCTGCAGGTTGGCGATGGTCTGCTCCGACTTCTGGTGCTTTTTCTCAAACACCTGGCGGATGCGCGCCACCTGTTGCTTGTCGGCGCTGTTGACCAGCTTGAGGTACTCGGCAACGTTCTCGTCGCGCGCCGTCTGCTCGATCTTCAGCTGCTCCGTCACCTTCAGCACCTTCTGCTGCAGGCTGCTGAGGCCCGCCCTGCTGCGGCGGAAGTCCGGGAAGAGCTCGCTGTACGACGAGGAGGCCGACGACACACTGCGCTCCAGCTCCAGGTGTGTGTCGGAGCCGCCGCGCCGCATGTGCGGCACGGGGATACTGAGCACGTAACCACCGTCGCTCTGATCCATCTGAGGAGAGGAGCACACACACACACACACACACAAACACGTAATCAGTTAAATGTATCATTCAAATAATTATTATAATGAATACTTTATATTTAATAAGTATCGAAAGTAAGCAAACCAATTGATACGTATCTATTTACACATATTTGAATGTAAACAGCAAGTTCAAATACACATGGTTATTTCAGTTAAGATACAGATCAATCAAATCAACACAGCAAAGAGAAAAATTAAGACGAAAATGAAGATTAAAAGATTCGATTATTTTCCTTAGCTTGGAGGTCCTATTATTTTATTTTATTATGGGATGTTTCGTTGGACATTTGGATTTTTCTCCCTTGGACTTTGGACTATGCAACTTCTTCCTGTTCCTCACTCTGGATAATGCCCTCAACCAGAGTAGCTGGGGAGCTGGACCTTTCGGACTAAGTTAATGAGAAATTGATTGAACTGATCAGAATAGAATTGAGAATATTGAATTGAGAATATTATGTATGTGTGTGAGTGCGTGTGTGTGAATATTGTGAATAATTGCTATTAATATAGTAACGTTACATGATAAATAGGTAAGAGATCACCCATAGCCTTATTTATACATTAATATATTTGACTGAATCTCTTTACTATTGAATTTAAGTTCCATAAATGATTTATTTATTTATACTTAGACATACAGTATATTAATATAGCTCTGAACAGACTATTATTTATTATTATTAACTGAATAACCTAATTGAAAACATGAATACATTATTATCTGTCTAAATATTTATATATCGATGCATAGGATTATTTCAAACGTGTGCCTTAAGGTTAAAAATGCAAGTCTTTATCTTTGTTTCTAACAAAGATGAGCTGCTTAATTAGGAAATTTGCCATTGGCAATATGTACTGAGATTCTCTCCTTTGAAGGATGATAAAGAAACTGGTGGTTTCCATTTCATACGAAGGGAATTCCTGAGTAATTCAGTGCCTCACAAAGAGTGACACACACTCCAACATCTCATTTGTTTTTCTTGAGAAAAAGGAGTCACAATAACAAAAACAACACACTCTTCTCTTTGGCGAACCATTCAATCTCCCGGACAGGCATAATGATAGTGCCATCTGTGAACAAGTCCCTACACGAAACAAAAAGATGTGCAGTGTCGAAGGACAAAGGTACTCAAAAGTGTTACATAAAAGCCAGAGTGTGTTAGCATAGCATACTGTTTTATAATAGCACCCGTCTAGCCTCCAACCCCCCTTCCTCCTCTCCACCCCTCCTTCTCAGGGATGCACAGAGAGCACAATCTGAGACCTCGCGTCTCAGCTTGGGCAAGTTCCACTTTTATAACCGTCTCAAGGAAACTGCAGTCCGCGCAAAAAAACATCCTGTTTTGGCAGTCATGCTATACCACCACTGGTGTCTCCCATTAGCACACAATGTATCCAGCCCACGGAACGGAACGCCCCGGTCCATGACCAGGTTAAGCTATTCAACAGGCACGATACAATAACGAGCCCAGAAACATAATGGCATTCTGGAGGAAATCCACTCAGCTTCCCCCTTTCTCTTGCCCTCTTTTTCACTCCTTCCCCCCTCCACCAGTATCTCCCTCTTAGTCTCTCTTTGTCTCTGTGATGGCTTTACTCTCACAGTTGATTTGCCCCTGACGAGATTTGTTACCTAATAGCCGGGACTTTTGGCACTGCGTTGCAGCAGTGTTATGTGGAACCCGTTTTTCAAGGGGGCACATTGTTGAGGCTTCCATACGTGCATATACATTCCCCTCGGGTTATTGCACTGTGTCATACTAACAGCAAACATTCCAAGCTGTTTGCAATTTACTGCTGATGGGTGCACAATGCGCAAGACTGTGAAAACCATTTCAGTCCCATGAAAATGATCTGTGAGCCCAGCACTGGGAATGACCCCTCTTCTACAAACAAAACACGTACGTGAGAGCCTGCCTTGCGTTGCCATACCATGACAGTAGGCATATAGCCTAGCGGACAAAGATGGGCACTGTGAGCCCTCCATAGGGAGGCTGTTCTGGGCTAGCACAATTCTGTGACCTCTCTAATCGCATTAGACCGTCTAAAATCATGTTACGGTGATAAACTAGGACCGGAACAGTGTGTTCCTTCTAGAGCTTGCGTGAACTTCTAGACTAGGCCCTCACATTCATAGCTCTCCAGATCCTCTGGTGTGTGACATATCAACACAAATGTGGGCCTGGTTAAAAAAAGGTTAAATCAGTATCCGCTATGGCGGATACAGCAATGTGCCTAGCTATCAGAGTAGGCCAAAGCTATCTGGCGGGTTTGAAAGGGCAAACATAATTGAGTGATAATGGCTGAGGAAAAGGCTACTATTGTGCTCGTAATGGATTTGAGACAAGGTATGTGTGTGTGTGTGTGTGTGTGTGTGTGTGTGTGTTAGTGTGTGTGTGTGTTAGAGAGAGAGAAAGAGAAGGAGAGAGAGGAACTAAGACCAAGTGGCCGTGTGAGATTTAAAGCACATGTGTTCACCATGCACAATGACAGACAGACAGACAAAAAAAGCAACCTCTGTTGATGAGTACGAGGACATGAAAAGGTCAGCTTTCTGAAATTCCTCATATAGCTGGAAATCCTCCCCAACAAACAAGAGCCGTTTCCCTCTGTGTTTGTTATAATTAGCCCTGGGTGTAGCCCTGTGCTATTTGTTCTTCTTATTTACCTGCACATCTGCAAATTCAGACAGCGGATACCGAAAACAGTGCTGCACCCTGAATGGTGGATAAGTAACAGCCAGTCTTTGTTCAGTCGACAGTCCTGTAGTAAGCAGGCCTCTCTTTTAGTGTTAATTAAGGATGGAGTTCCTCTCTACAAAGGGCAGTGATTAACACTTGAACAGTTGGTTGATTGACTACTGCCGTCTCATTGAGAGATCCGAGCTAGTCAAGCTCAAGTAGTGGCTGCCTTGGACCGCACATGGAGAAAAGTGAGTTTTACCCGAAAGCAGTGCATGAAAACACTTGACACAACACAGCTGAATGAAGACTAATGTGCGTGTGTGTGTGTGTGTGTGTGTGTGTGTGCGGGAGGGAGGGAGATTAATAGACCACATTGAATCATAATCAGAATTTTGTAATCAGGTTGCTAATCCGATTCTAAAATGTGCTTTGGGTGATCAACGAGACCCCACAGATTGTTGAGAGAGAGTGTAAAGGGCCTCTGGTTCATAGTGCAGATTGCTCTACATCTGCTTCTTGTGCCAGTCTACTGCGGAGATTAAATCACAAGTCATGGCAGGATCCTACTGGTGAATCACCATGTTACAGATTTTTGGAGAGGCATGCCCATTTCCAGTTTCTGTGGACTAAACCAAAAGTAATACCAAGCATGTTGTCTACACAAAAAACTAAAACCTTTTATGCTGGGTTAACTGAAAGGTGGAAAAGAATACATTTCTTCAGGCATACAAAACATTTAAAGGAACAATTCACATGTTCACGAACAATGTATAGGCGACGGACCCCATGATGTAGAGCAGAGGCTTCGCGCACGTCGAGTCCTTGCCCTTTGCCTCTATCAGAGGAAACTATGGACAGAGTTCAAAGTAAAAACGTGTTAATGTTTAGACAGATGGAACAGAGGGCTTTACATCATGCCGCCAGGTCAATCTTCAGAAAAGTTGCTGGCTGACAAAGTGGCCAAAGTTATTTGTGTCCTTGGCAGAGGTTGTGGTCCTCTCAGGTCTGTGAGCGGAAAGCCACCGGAGGAAGAGAAATTAAAAAGTCGCGGACGAGGCAAGACTGCCAAAGCCCGTTTCACTCATTCCTCTGGGGCTAGGTGGTGAAGATGAGGGCCAAAACCACTCACACACACACACACACACACACACACACACACACACACACACACACACACACACACACACACACACACACACACACAAGAAAACCCACACACAGGATATGACTTCATGAGACACTCCTCAGTTGATTAATGCAATACGGCTGATCTGGAAAGAAGCCCACAGACAGAGAGAGAGAGAGAGAGAGAGGGAGAGAGAGAGAGAAAGAAAGAAAGTAACAGAGGGAGAGATGGAGAGAGCACTTGCAGCTTCAATATGGGAGTTTAACAGCTTTGGCTATGCATCAGCATCACATCATCAGTTACAGGACTGGGTCAGTGCAAGCGGACACAGCCAACTGGTCCGCCCCCCCCCCCCCCCCCCCCCCCCAACATGGCAAGGTCAAGTGACCGTAGTCACAGACGGAAGAGTATGAGAGGGAAGTGAAGGCATGACTAAATATGCTGATATCCGCACACTTTGTTTCTCTTTGTTCTCTTTTCTGCCTCCCCCCTCCCCATTTCTCTTTCTTTCGTTTCACATCAAGCACTAGTGCGACAGCCTGCGAACTTCTGGCGACACAAAACACCAGCACTGCGTCTGCGGGAGGGACAATACTGATTTAGGCAACTTTTTTTCTGCCGAGTCAGCGTTCGACGGCAGTCTAAAAACAGCAGATGAGAGAGGAAATGAGGCAGCGGACCCGAGGGGCACCCCAGCCACAGATTATACATCTCTGACATCTCACTCTATTATGGCAAGATGAGACGCTACTCTCCTACCAAGCAGACCTTTTCGCCAATAGATAAGGCACTGCATTGAACAGATGCCTAACCATGTGACCGACATATATCAAATAAGGGTCGGGAGACAGAATTAAGAACCCATCTCCGCTGCGTTCACTTGGCTCACTCTCCCACTTTGCTTCCCTCTTTCGGACTATGTGTCCTCGATCCCAATATAGTCATCATTCAATTTAAACACAAGCCTAATTCTCATGGGTAAAATGCTGTGGGTCTGATAGCCTATTATGGTGAATGCAGCAGCTATTACATTCTTCTGTCACAAGTGTCTAGACTACTCAAGCCCGTAAAAGCCAGTCTTCAGCCAGAATTAGACTGAGGAGTCCAACACGGTAATTTGCGTGACAAGTTATTATTTATTTATGAAAGTGTGAAATCATCTTGTTAGTGCCTACATCATTGCCCGATTAACTGTCCGAGGGGGAGGGTGACAGATCCTGACATCTGCGTCAGGTCGGTTTCACAGCAGGATTCATTACAAACCTGACCGTTACGCTTCACATGTCTCACACGCCGCCGGGAAGAAAATACACACCAGCCCAAGGCATTGAACATGGAAGGGAAAGGGGGGGGGGGGGGGGGGGGGGGGAGTGTGTGTGGTGTTGAATGCAAGCATATGGGCATGTGCCCTGACACAGTGGCATGTATAAAGTGGTCATGTCATGGAACAGCAAAAGGGAAAACACACAGACACACACAAAGCTAGCTTTGCATCCATGTTTAGACGTATGGGACTCTTGTTGTTGAGGCAGTGAGTGAGTGTGTGTGTGTGTGTGTGTGTGTGTGTGTGTGTGTGTGTCCTCACATAACCTGAGCGGACAGGAAAGCCTGGGGGTTACAAGAAGTAGAAGGAGGCTGAACAAGCAAGGCACATGACTACCTCCCTCCATCCTATACTGACTGAATCAGGCCATCATAACGGACAGGGCGTGAGGAGTGCCTGTGGAAGCTTACATAATGACTGGCTGATGGCTGAGGCTTTTCCCAGGCAGACTGAGGAGGTGAGCTGAGGGCTGTTTGTGAAGAGGCAGTGGGGCGTCTAGTCTAGTCTAGTCTTTCCTGACTCAATTCTAATCACCTACAGGTATGTGATTGTAATTAGATGGATGAACAGTGGTCTCCTTCACTATCTTTCAAAGAATGCAAATTAACAGTCAGCCATATTTGCCTGCACGGCTATTGTCCTAACTACATTACCTCACAATACATTTAAATACAACGCATCATACAAATACAAAACCGAACATACCGCTCATCTTGCACACCGCAAAAGAATAATAATTTCAAAGTAGATTATATTGAAAGCAAAGCAGCAAGCCATGCCATGTCCTGATATTGACACTGCTGGAGGCGGTCATCATTCAAATGCCTAGTCAAATAAAAGGGCATATCTAATAATGTCAGCTGTGTCAGGAAACTCAATTTCCGTTTCCCTGCAGCAAAGTCGTCATTTAGGAATTTAATTTTCCCAATGCCACCAAAACAACCGCTAATGGATGTGTTCAAATCTGGGAGGTAGACACTGCTGCAACAGAGCGAGTGCCATGGAGGTCAAGGCAGACAATCTCAGGAGACCATTTCATGACAGTAATTACATGTATACAATGGCTCAAACTTATGAAGTGTGTACACATTAATATTTCATATTAATATTAATATTTCTGTGTAATAATTTAAGTCACCGAAAATACTTCTTTAATTTGCATCTTTAATTTTGTGAAGCCAGACATAGATCACAATGTATTGACAATATATTACATTACAAAGATAGGTACATTAGTCTATGCTCAACCATGACAGAGTGTGGCCTGAACCTGAGTGGAAGTGATGAACGGATTTACTGTCCTTGAAATGTCTATACCAATCCAATGGCACATAAAAACAGAGCTCAAGGCAGCAGTGCTGAAAAAACAGCCATTGTAAATTGTGCTGGGGTATCTTTGGCATTATATCTCACGAGTACATGAGGGAACTAGTGCTTACATCCACCATGAAGACAAGAATGTACTCTTATACGGTCCTCTATACCATTCAGGGTCAAAATGGCTTTAAAGCACCACTCTTGCTATCAGCATCCATGCAGCTGAGAGTCTCTGGGTAAGCTGCTGCTCATGGATGTGATATATATGGACTGAGCCTGTGACATGAGAGGAGGGACTGAGGAAACGCACTCTATGCGAGGAACATAGGCAAGTACACGTACACGTTTGTGCACACACACACACACACACACACACACACACACACACACACACACACAAGAAAACCCTTCCTGGACTGTGTGTTGATTCAGATAGGAGTATAGGCTGTTGGTAGCTGCCTGGCCACACCAACACAAAAACAGAAGTGAGATGTCTCTCTGCAGCACATCAGAGCTATCTCTAATGTTCTCATAACTGAGTTATTTTTAATGGGCAATAAAACATTTATTTTTTTGCACCCTGCCGAAGCACAAAGCAATTCAGCTATTGTGGAAGTAATGGAGTACAAAAACTAATTTGAACTGAAAATGCTGCAAATTAAAATAAGCCTGAGGCTATTTTTCAGCTATATTTCAAGTCACGTCTGTGGCACATGCTTTTAACCCCTTGTTAACCCTTTCTAATCCATAACCCTAGAACCAGAGGGACCTGATGATGCATCATCGGTCTAACTGACATCTATGTCCTAGGTGACCTTCAGAAATCTATTCCCTTCGCTCACACTGCATCACTGCACTTAACTAGCAGGCTTACAGCATTAGCCAGAGAGTCTGGAAGCATTAAAGCAAAGACACCCAAGTCGGGCCGTGGACTGCTAGACAGTTGGCAGATGAAAAAAAAAAAATCACATCCCCTTTAAATGAAGGCTGGTGGTCTACTGGTGGCTGTAGTGTCTCTGCATTACGAGACGAAGCCTGTAAGGAAAATCTCTCCCCTGAAAGCTGAGGATGTGCACTGATGTCTTGAGACTAACATGGCGTGAAGTTCAACTGCCAATGTCCTCAACGGATGCCCCAGGGGATAAGACAGCTTTGACCGAGTTCTGCTGAAAGCAGCACAAACCCACACATCACACAGACACACACACACTTGCATACCCTGACACGCACACACTGATACACACATGCGCACACACAAATGAAAAAGAGCAAGAACAAAACAATGAAGTTCCCTAAACTGACAGCTTAACAGGTAATCTTACAAAGGGAAATTCATTACAGCCAGACTAGAACACACAGCCTGCTAGAAGGGAAGCCTCAGATGAACATACATACACACCGAGAGAAAATCAGCGGGCTGACCCAAATCTCCAGCCTCCACCTAAACCAACAAGCCAAGTCAAACATCCCACACATACATACATACATACACACACACACACACACAAGCACACACACATATGGAGCACTTTCATAAACACACACACACACACACACACAAGCACACACACATATGGAGCACTTTCATAAACACACACACACACACACACACACACACACACACAAGCACACACACGCATGGAGAAAATTAATACACACACACACACAAAAACACATTGGAGCATACGCCCCTGGATTAGATTTTGTGTTTGAATGGTTGCCCTCTAAAGCTGGTCTGAACATGCAGCATTAGGCCGGCAGGTGAGGGGAACCGCAATTAGACGGCCTGCCAGTCGAGCCTGAAAAACAGCAGACTGTGAGCCATCACAACAGCACAGTGTGACCCATCACAACAGGCCCCTTTTCTCTTGTTCGTCCTTCCCAGGGCCTCTCTCTCTCTTCATTTGATTTCCTTCCAGCCTCTTTCCTTCTTCGGTCTCTCTCCACAGGACACTGATTACAACAGACTGAACAAGCACACTCCCCGCCCCACACACACACACACCTAAACATAAAAATATGAACAGAGACACACCCCAGATGCCAGCATGGCTTCACACCACCAAAGTTGGAAACAAACAGGATGGGATTAATCAGCCGTCATTAGAGAGCTGCAGCGTGATGGACAAATGAACCCAATGGCAGCAAGTCAACAAAACAATGGACAAGATCATCAACGCCACTGATATTCTCATCACTCTAACAGAGGTGAACTCTTTTATCTGGGTATGGATTCCCTCACTGAAGCCATGCGGTCTGTGACCCCCGAAAGCAAACCATTAATTGAACTGTGATTTGTAGCAATACCCATTACCTGCCTGGCTTCCTCCAGCCACCCATTCGAAACGAGCTTAACCGATAATCCATCTTTTCTAATGGCTTTCCTGAACAGTGCGCTGATGTAGTCAATCCTGAACTGTTGCAGGCTAATTCACAGCATTTTCTCCCTCGCACTCTCACTGAACTGAGGCGTTGCCTGACACAGAAAGATTTGATTCCACCACCAAACATGGCCTACGCTAACCATTCAAGAGAATTGAGACTGTCTGGGTCCTTTAGGGAGAAAGATGTGATCCATCACTTTCACTGGAATTACCCCTTTCATTGCAGGGCTGGCTTCCTCAGAACTGCTTGCACAGGCTACCATTTTTTTCCTCAAAGAGTGCCTCTTCTAGTCATGCTTAAAGAAAAATGTCACCTACGTGCACACACACACACACACACACACACACACACACACACACACACACACAAGCATGCACACACACACACACACACTCAAAGCATAAGCCCTGAATACAGAACATCTCTCTATTGCACACACAAGCATGCATACACACAAACACACACGCACACAAGCACACACTCACGCGTCACACGCACGCACACAAGCATAAGCCCTGAATACAGAACATCTCTCTATTGCACACACAAGCATGCATACACAAACACACACAAGCATGCACACACATACACACATACACACATACACACGAAGCATAAGCCCTGAATACAGAACAGCTCTCTATTGCACACACAAGCATGCACACACACACACACACACACACACACACACACACACAAAAGCATGCACATTCACACACACAGACATACACAGCATAAGCCCTGAATACAGAACATTTGATCTATTACAGTCAGGGCTGCAGCAGCAGCACCCTGATGATCAGAAAGATCAGCAAATATTCATAAAGATGGCTAACAAAATCTGTTGCCCTGGAAAGTCCACTACAAAGCCCCTGACGGCAATAATCTGACTTGTGTGGCACTTGCTTCCCAGCGTTACAATGATTTGACCAAGTGCATGTGGGCGTGTGGACACAAAAATTGTAAAGCTCATTTCTCTGTCACCTCACCTAACCTGGACCATTCTGGTTATTTCCCCAAGTCTGTTTAGCCAACCAAATGTTCAGTAGGAGTTCAGGGATTTAGACTGTGACAGCTGAGGGGCAGAGTTGGACTGGATTGACCTCCAGACCTCTTCCATAGATGTAGAGAGAGAGACAGAGAGGGGGGGGGGGGGGGGGGGGTACATTTAATACACTTTATTAGATTAGAGTGCGAGATTAACATTAAAAAGCAACAACAACAACAACAGATCAAGCTGTGAAAAGGATCTGTTGTCCAAGGAGCCTGGGGATTCTTCATTGGCACTGACGTCATGCTATTAGTATTTCATTACGCTGGAGTTCACGCTTCAGCTCAACTGATGGGGACTCTGGGAAGGATACCATTCTCATGCTGTGAATCATAATCGTCATCAGGCCGTTCACATGATTAGAGGGCACTCATCGAGCAGTGGTCATGCTTTCACCATGAAGCTAATCAGTTATGCCTCTCTTGCTCGCACACTCACACACACGGACATACACGCACACACACACACACAAACACACACACACACACACACCTTCCTTCTTTCTCCTGAAGCAGTAAACTTCACGTAGGTGGCTCAGAATGCATGCGGAACAAGTTCTCCTGGGAAGGGTTCCAAATGAGTAGCCTTCAAGAACTCACGGAACTACAGTATGTGTCACCTGAGCCCATTCACCTCTAGCATACTGAGCCTGTGCTCGGCTGGTTTCGGGTCGGCTCTGCTCCGCTCCGGGGATGGAAAGCACCTGTGCCTTGTTTTTGGTGTGACTCATCATGCGTTGAGGCTTACTGGCCTTGATTTTATAAGAAGCTGTTATAAGTGATTTGACTGGCTCCCTAAACTTTGTGTCAGGTTCCAGTGTGCCACACACCCACAGTGATCCTCGATGGCTGCCTGTGATAATTAAACGGTTCATTCATGGTCTTGTGGATGTATATTTTCTTATCTCTGAGGGCGTAAAAAAAAAGAATTCTGCTCGCCTGTTACACAAAGATAGCGTCAGCCGCGTACTGGGTGCTATCACAGATCTCGCTTTGAAGACAAGTGGCTGTACTGAAATCATAACTGATGGCTAGGAAGAGGCTTTCGGTGCGCATGGCTGCCTTTTATCTTCATGAAAAAAAGCACGCTTTAGAGGCGTCACAAATCTAAAGCTGGCATTGCGCTCGGGAGGGTTATAAACATGACACACTGGCAGGGCAGGTCTTCTCCAAACTTTGAGAACAACAGAGCTTCTCGTCGACAGTTTGTTGTTCTCGCTAACATGAATTTTTTACGTTTTGGAATGAGGAATTACACAAGACCAGTTCAGCAGTTTATATTAGGTTTAGTGAGCAGCATTGGGGAGGGATGGGGGGGGGGTCGAAAGAGAGAGAGAACATAAGAATGAGTAAGCGAGATAGGGAGGGAGAGAGAAACAGAAGAAGCCTTTCATGTCTTGCCACTCCAGACAAACCAGCCGTTCAGTCTTCAGCCCTCCAGGCAGCCTATGTGTGCCCCTGGCCTCGGCTCTCTCTTGCCCTCTCCCCTGAGAGATCCCCTCATCTTGCCCTCATCATCTCCATTCTCCACTGGAAGTGACAGTGGACAGATCATATCAACAGCCTTCAATAATACTGCCTCCGTACCCCATAAGCCAAGTCCTAAAAACAATCTCATAAACCCCAAATTAGCACAAGAAAGTCTGCGCCCTGGCAGTGACAGTAAGTGCATGAAACAGCTTTGTTAGCGGCCCAGCTAGGATTCAAAGTGGCGGCCGCTCAAGCATGCAGACAGACAGGCAGACAGGCAAGCAAGCGTGTAGATTCGCTTCTGGTGGGTGAGGGTGAGAAAAATGTAATCTTTTGTTCTGGTGCACTGAGACAGGAGCTTCGGTTAATTTTTTTCCCCTTCAATGGGATGGAGTGGTAAAGAGTTGGTATCCACAAAGAAATCATTCTAGATTTCTAGAACTAAAAAGATCACTCATCTTTTCACTGGTCTGTTTGCTCTCAAAATATTTTTCCTAGCATTGGTGGAAGGGGAGGGTGGGGGGTCGGGGGCAGCAAAGGAGCAAAATGTACCATTGATACAATCCAGCTAAACTTGCTTACAGACAAAAACATCTGCTCTTGTAGCCTGTGGCATGACTACACGTAGTTACAGACAGCAGAGAGTTGAAAAACCTGTCCAGACCAGTTGGGGCTGTGGAATGTGAGGCTTAATAAACGGGAGGAGATAAATCTGTAGACCTCAGTAAATCAGAGAAGAACCAGGGAGCAGGGATCCATTGATGCCTCAGCAGTGATAAACAACCCAAATGTGCAAGCGCCAAGTCACCAGTGAGCTCAAGGCACTATTAAATCACACCGGCCTCTCTTGTCATTCTCTATCTCTCTCTCTCTCTCACTCACTCTCTGTCTCTCCAAATATTCATATGCATATGGCTACCACTTCAGTAAGTAAGATAATAATGTATGGGTCTGGCACTATTTCAGGTAACCTAGAGATGGACCCAGAGGAGTTGCAAGCAATGCAGGTTTTTTGTCTCAAAGACATTTACACTCTCATACAAAACCTTAAAGAGAGCCAATAAAAGCAATCTCAATGCTGAGAATTTGAATCACATCCCCTCTAGACCACCACTACGAGCACTAGCACCTAAGAGGAACAGAGGACAAAGAAAGAGTTCCACCTTGCCCACCTCAGTCTCTGTAAAAACACACACTACACACAAACAGAACTGATTAGCCAGCTGTGTTAATGTGCCTGGCTCACAAGCTGGCTGGCAGGTAGGCTTTACGCAAGTACAATTTTAATAAAGATGTCAAAGCTTCCACACCAGTGCTTTGAGCTGTGCTTCGGTCATTTAAAGGGACCTCGGTAGAGGACTGCATAGTCATAAAAAGATAGAAGGATAGCCCATGTGACTCCACCAAATGACATTATATGCCTCATGCATAGACACACCAGAAACTACCAGAGAGGCAGTGCAGACCATGCTTCATTAATAAACTAAGGTGTTTTGATATAACACACAGCTCTACCTACTTGTCAAAACATTATGCTTAAGAAGGGGAGAGAGAGAGGGTTTGTAACCAGGTAGAGTTGAAAAACTGTTTTGCTTTTTGTACTTTTTATCGCCAAGTGATACTTTTCATTTTAACATAATAGAAAATATATTAGTTGTCACGTCAGGGAAAATTGTCACAGTGGCCGATGACTGCAACATGCCAGTTTTAGGGTAAAGTAAAAGGTTAAATAACATTTGCGACAACAGCCTTGCATTATTCAAACCAAAACAGTGGTGTTTTTCTCTGTGAACTGTAGTCTTTACAGCTATATTTTTTTTTAAATGCCAGTGAGTCGCTTACAAGGGTATCACATTTTTGCAAAAGTGGCTAGATTGCACCTTTAACTTGTGTTCCTGTAATAACACATTTATTTCCCTGTCAAAATCCTGCACAACATTGAGACACAAATGCTGTGATTTTGAATGTAGCATACTGATGCCATGTCGTCTGTGAGTTTCATTGCATTGCAACAGACACAACACTATCTGTGTTCCTCTATGCCAGGGAGGGATGATTCTCATCTGGGCTGATGCTGCTCAAAGAACAGACACAGAGCAGAGAGCAGAGAGCAGAGAGCAGATAGCAGAGAGAGAGAGAGAGAGAGAGAGAGAGAGAGAGAAAGAGAGATGAACAAAGTTGAGCTGACACTAGACAACATCATCGCTCTCCTCTTCGGCACCCAAAGCTCACAGCTATCTACACAGTCCAGCTTATTACATTAGGGTCCCTGCAGAGGAACTGAAACATTCCCACCCAGTTGAGAACACAAAGCCTTCATCACACACACAGCCTACATCACACACACACACACACACACACACACACACACACTCATCTATATATCTCATCTATATGTCTTGTGTGGCCACAACTGGATGAGCCATGAAAAAACCTACATGTGAACGCCCCAAAGGGTTGTGCAATATTCGTGTAAAGAGGCCCCTTCGTGTAAACCCACCCACTTTGGCACCACACTCCTGATATTCCTAGAAAGTCAACCACATCAACTAGAGACTTTCACTAGGGGAGAGGAGAGAGCCTTGGCAGGTAAACAACCCTCTAGGCATAGACACACACACACACACACACACACACACACACACAAACACACAGACATCCCTATCAGCAGGACTTCCCATGAGAAGCAGGAGGCCTCCATGACAAGAGACACAAATCACACCTCACAGCTAGGAAGAAGATGGTGACCTGTGTGTTGCCCCCCACCCCCCTCGTGGCTGACCAGTAAGGGGGTTCTACTTAATGCAGAGTGACCTCTGGCTCATTCCTACGGGCCCCGCCCGACAACTCTGGCTAAATAAACTAATCAATAACCTATTACCCTGTCGCTGCTCCCTCTGCTTTGAGGAACAAGCATGATATGGCTGAGTGGCAGTTTAAAGACAGGTTGCTTGACGGTCCCACTGGAAAAGCTTTCCACTAGGCCAAGAGTAGACAAATTAGCACTGTTGCAAGAATGTTACATCACTGTTGGCCTCTCAACCCACTGTGGGTTTGAACTGAAGCTAATGGCTGCGTGTTCTGTGTGAGTCTGTGGCTAGAAATATGAGGAAACTTTCCTTGTGCAGTGCAAGTGTATGATGAGATCAATGAAAGCTTTCTAAAAGTCCTTGATGGTAGACAGTCAGCCCTCTCATGTTATGCCAAGACCATTTAGCGCCATCACTCATATCTAAACCCCCAAATGCCTGCCACAAGACTGATGTACAGGGAAGATGAAAAGAGAAGACATAACAGGGCTAAAGTGTCTGGAGCAATTAAAGCACTGCACCTTATGACCCTTAAGGGACTCAGCTGACTGTCGACAGGCCCACAAACCACAACTGCTGTCCAATTCCTTCCAACGTGGGACCATATCAACCCCTTGGTAGCATCACTTGGTACTGTAGAATACTGAACCAGTTATGAACCTTACAATCTAAATTCACGGTTTATTTATTTGATGAATGTGTTTGATAATGCATGGGATTACATGAAATATAATTAAACCGCCCAGATGCCAAATATGATTTGTCTTTTTGAGACAGAATCATCACAGCTAAAGGGCGTCGAAAAAAATCAATTGGTCATCTGAAGAACTAATTTAACTTATCACGTGTCGACGAAATAACGAGTATAGTAGACAGGCGGCTCTTCACATGTAGCCTATTGGTCAATCCAGATATTGTTAAAACATTTGAAAAAAAAAAACTAAAAAACTCTGAGTAAGGTTAGTCAGGCAATGTAAATACTGAGACCCTCCGAATATGCGGTAAAACTGACAGCCCTTTGAAACGATCAGAGAACATAACGTCAAAAGAAGTCAGAGCGGGTTAAGAGGTGTCTAAAGATAAACGCTTTTGATGGTTGGATACAGGCTCGTTTATAGATAGGCTACTAAACTATAACGGTTATAAGACGGACTCAAATGCCTGCATGCCAAGAGTTATTAGCCTACACCAGCGCATTAGGCATATTGCTTTCATAACATAATATTAGGCTACATCAATTCACAAGCAATTGTCTGAACTTGAATTAAAAAGCAGAGAGTATCACGGGTGTTAATATGATGATCAAATGAAAGAACACTGTACAACAGCCTCTCCCTCGAACACAATGCAATGATACAAGCGCTGTAATGATGACAAAATCAGACTGAAAACTTACCGCTCGGTCTCTATCCAGCTGATATTTGTCTACTTCTGGTAAACTTCTTCCCGTAACGGAGTCGGCACTAGGCATAATCACCATCTGACGTTGGCGAGAGCCATCGGTGGAAGTTATTCGGTGCTCTTGGCAACTTGAGTCGCATATGCAAGAACTGTCTAGCTACATTCTTTCACTGCTCAGCTCAACCTCAAGCTTGTTCGCTTCCTCGGAGTTCCAAGACAATGTGCGGCTCACCATGCCCTACCCATCGAGTCCTGATAAGGGAGAAGAGGCGGGGTTAACATATTCTACGTCACAACTAATAGATTCAGCAGTCATACATTTTTGCAATTGTTTTTAAATAACAACTGCCTAGAGAAGACTTCGCTATAGGCATAGTTTTGGTCTTAACATTGAAATGGTTTCTGTGGTAAGACAACGCTAGGCCAATCATGTTGGACTTTCAAAGCACGTTGAATGGCTGTCTCTTCAATTTTACAGTCGGGCCCTGACTTTTGTTCGAGGATAAGACCACAGGCTTAAAAATGCCATCCAAATTAAATTTTCATACCCATTTCGATTGGATAAAGACAGACAGACCTCTAGAGCCGAAGGAACGCAGCCACGATTCACCTCAAACTTTGAAAACAACAGGTGATTTCTCAGAACTGTCACCGAAACCAAAACTCTACTAATCACTTAGTTTCAGGGGAAATAGCTGTCATCTGTTTTGAGACTATGTGATGACTTGGAATGGGACAGGTGAATGATTCATCTAATGAATATTTGGCTGACATGTAATAAGGCTACACTCATTTCTTAATTCAATCACAAAAGACATGTCTGTCATACAACCAAACTGGCATGCAGGTTTGAACTGTCAAGTTATGATGTATTTCAAGAATCATAACATCTGTCTCATGTTCAGAAAAAAGTGGGTCAATGCAAAAGTTACACAGTACAAAGTCAGTGCAACAAATGTTTTTTGTTTTAGATCATGAGTGAAACTGCCGTAAAAGGTGGGTCAGAGATTTCAATTCCATACACTTTTTGTCAAATCAAAGTCTACTAGCTGCCCCTTCAGCGTTTGTGCTCAAAAAGCCTGTGGTGCTTGAACACAGCCCTGGCTCTGTTAATGAAAAAAAAAAAACAGTGGCTCGGACCGAGCCATAAACAATCCCTGCCAATCAACGCAGTGCTTTTGGAGCACGGAAGCGAGAGGTATAATTTTAAAACCGAAACCGAATAGCAGATGGCATCTTTAAGGGACAATAGATTGCCAACATCTAATTAAGGGATCAAAGCTAAGACATGCTAAGGCATGCCATGTTGTTGGGAATTCTTGTCTGTTCACCTCTTAGGGTGAAAAGATAATTTGCTAACCTGAGGCATATGGTTTTTCTTAGAATCCCCCAAAGGTGCTTTAAAAAAACAAAAACAACTTCAATAGTTTCGACAACACAGTTCAAATCATACAGCACATAATAAAGGGTTACAACTAATTTAGGAATAGCTACAATTCCATCAATGATTTATGATCATTTTCTATAGACAACAAACATGCATTGGAGATCTGCCTATTCTTGGCATTCAAATTAAATATTCAGCAAGTAATTACACACAAACAATGAGTGAGTTCAGCCTTCCTTTAAACCTCCTCCGTACCAGATATCTGACACTTGGCTTAGCCACTTTTCAGCGTCATCGACTTAGTATCTAGATACCTGACAGTCTATCTTGTCATCCTGCCAAATGAGTGCAGAAGTAAATACAGCTTTAATTGGAAAAAGAGCAACTGTATACAAAAGACAGTCTAAAAGGGTTAAAGTCTTAAGACAGTCACTAAAGGATTGCACATTGTAACAGACACGAAGAGCACTTTTCTTGTTCCTGTCTCTTGCTCAATGTATTGTGTAATTGCACTCTCTTTACACTGGTGTTAGCACAACAAACTGACACGACTTGACCCCTGCCTTAGTGGAAGCTGGGTGAAAGTGCCATTTCATTCTTATTTCAAATAAGTGGCTGCAGTACCAGTTGTATAAGAAAAACAATCCCAAACCATGACACTATGACAGTTAAAAAACATGAATTAATACACATTAAAACTGTATGTCAGATCGACTGTATCATGAAGCCAAGGCTCAAATGTGCCTTATTATAACAGGTGCTCTCCAGGGTAAATGACAAGTATGAATAATTCATGTTATCAGCCAGATTTTTATGTCATTTGCCTTTCTCTCAAATTTCTAAAATAAGTTGTTTCCCTTTGTCTATGAGAGCAATGACATTTTCCAATTCACTCCCGGGATAATGCTGTTAATTAAGTTATATTGAAGTGACATTTACAGAAAATGACATAGAATTGTTACATACAGCAACAAAACCAGTATTTAGACAAACACTGTTTGCCACTAATTTCAAACAACATTTAACGGCACTGCAGGTAAACAGAAATACACATTCTAAAAACAAAAATAGAAAGACACATTCTAAACACATGTTTTATATCTACTGCAGCTTCATAAGTGAATGGTTTATATTAAGGACCATATCACACACAGTACATCCATAACTTATTTGTAAAATGTTACAGGGTTGTTATAAGAGTATGATGCTGTCCAGTGTTATGATGACCTTAGATGGTATTTCATCATTAGTTATCTATATTCATTATATTCATTATAATCATTATTATACTATCTGTATGAACTTGAATAAAACAAAGAAATGATTCGTTGCCAGCCACCCTGACAGCTGAAGAGCTGTGATGACCCCAGTGATTTTAACTTCTTTAGTGTAGCAAAATTGCGTAATCAGATCTCCCGTGAGTTCCTGTGTGCCAGTGTATACTTTACACAATTACTTTCTGCAGATATCAAAGCTATCGTCATGTGCATCAATTAAACAGAGATAAAAAGACTGGAATGAATCTTACACATAGTTTGTCTCCTGACAGCAGTAGGCGTAGAAATGTTTAAGCATCTCCCACACAGTCAATACACACTTGGCATATTAACAGCTGAACAATCTGCTTCAATTAACTGTGTATAAAAAAAATCAGGTTTTGAAGTGAACATTTACAATATGAGAGACTGGAATATGGAATAGTCAGTCTCCCAGTTTTCCTTAAGATATGAATATTCATAGACAAGATTTCTCTCCAGCTGAAGGTCACATTCTCTCTGACCCTCTTCCTTCCTCTGTTTTTGTCTGGCCCATCCTGATGAAGTAGCCTTGCGATGGAGAATGAGAATGACTAACCAGCGCTGCATACCAAATGTGTTTCTCAGCGCCACAGGGACACCCCACTGAAAAGAGGGGGCACCATGCTTCCCCTTTCATCCTTTTTTGTCCTTGCTGAAGAGGAGACAGCCACATTTTATGAGAGTGTTTATGTGGGAGCCAGATAAGCAGGGCTATACGAAGCGAACTCAAAAGACCCTCTTAATCTACATAAAGCTATTTGATGCTTCCCATTTTTCATTCCAAACACACATTGTCACCTCAAAAGGCCCAGACACCACATGTCAAAAGAGAGAGATAACAGGAAACCAAGTCCAAGCAGAGGTCCCTGGAGCTCTATGCAGTGTCAGTAGGGGAATAGGCTGTGCACTACAACACTGCAGTCACATCAATATTCAAAGCCATAACATTTTGACAACCACTAAAGAACCACCTCCTAAAGTAGCCTCCCACTAAACAGAGCCAATCTATGAAGTTCTATGGACAGTTTCCCGTCCGGAGCTCCTGAATCACGGCGTCTGGCAGATAGTAAAGCTGGAACCCTTTCCATGTCATCAGCTGAGGCCAAACAAGTAGGCAGCTCACAGAGAATACTCGTTATTTGGCCTTGTTTTTGGACCTCACCCCATTCTATACTTTGTGTAATTGGTTGTATGCATATGTCCATTAAGGTGTAGAAGTCCACATAACCTGACAGCACACAGATGTGGTCACATTCAGTCAATACCCTCGAATTAACATTGATGTGATTGGCTGAAATTGTAAGAGATATCTGATAGGCTGCAGAGAATCTATTTAGAACTAAATGTATTTGTGAATCAAGCCCCACCAGGAAAGTCACAAAAAACCTCAAATCACAAATGGTGAGTGGTTTGTAAATGCACATGTTTTAGTCTGTAAAATAAAAGTAACAGCATTTACATTTGTGAATCATGTGACATTTATGTGTGAATAAGGAAATACTTTTGTGAACATCTTGACAAGTGACATTTAGTGTGAATTTTGAAACTATTGTATGACCATAGATTGGTTCTGTTTAGTGGTAGACTACTTTAGGAAGTGGTTCTTTACGATTGTCAAAATTTTAAGTTTTTGAATATTCATGTGACTGCAGTGTTGTAGTGCACGGCATTCTCCCGAACTGACACTGCATAGAGCTCCAGGGACCTCTGCTTGGACTTGGTTTCCTGTCACCTCTCTCTTTTGACAAGTGGTGTCTGGCCAGTCTAGCATGACATTCATTTGTGAATTTTGAAACTACTCTACCTTACTTATCAATTATGTGTATTTAAGGTTAAAAAGCGAAATATTTATGAATACTAAAATGCAAAACAATGAACATACTCGAAGGCCTGTTTTGTTTTAACATATAGTTTGGTATTCTGGAAAGGTGTTCTGTTGCCTAATGCAAACATACTAAATAGAACCATCACTGGTGTTGGAGATCTACGTGCTATTGTGACAGACTTGGAAGTAACAACTGTACCCTACTCATTGATAGCCTAACTATTTAAAATACATAGTCTTGCTGCACTGCAAACATAGTCTTCATAAATGACTTCATTTCCCAGTTCCCCTGCCCTCAATCACTTATCACATGACATGCATAATCCAAAATGGCTACGCTAACAGAAGAAGACTTCTCTGCATTGCAACTTTTGTTGAAGGTATTTTAAACGCTATAGCACAAATTGATACATACCTGTATATTGAAGGAAAAATTGACCAAATGTGTAATCGTTTGTTAGTCAAGAGAAAGCAGCCGAGGCAGATACATTCGATACGAAATTGTACCTGTCTTTCTTCAGTATGATGCTTCTCCACGAGCGACCTGAGCCGGCGGACATAACCATTTCTGGAATATTATTAAGCAGCTCTTTCTTTTGCTGTTGTCATGTCAAATATCTTTTATGTCTCTGAACGAGTCCAGGCTCCGTCTAAAGATGCCGTGCGGCAGATGTGTGCCGACAGTTTCCCGTCCGGAGCTCCTGAATCACGTCGTCTGGCAGAAAGTACAGCTGGAACCCTTTCGGTGTCATCAGCTGAAGCCAAACAAGTAGGCAGCTCACAGAGAATACTCGTTATTACCACTAAAGCCATATGAAATTTGAATTGTATAGGCTACACCATTTACCCGAGGCAGTAACTTAACCTAAATGGCGCTACCCTGATTTCTCTTACAGCTTCTCACGGCTCTGCACTCCCTCTCGCATTACGTGCTATTTCACAACCTGGCTTCACCCGAACAGATCCTGGCTGTCTTCCCAGACACCTTCCATTCCAGTCTCAAGAACCTAATCACAAAGATCTTGCTGGAACACCGGTAGGTTGCGCGTAGGCCTCCTAGATCACACTATTGAATAAACCGTAGGCTTATCAGAGCCCATTCATTTAGTTTCTTACTCCCTGCTTGTCATCGCCAGCCCAACATGGACAAATGAAGCTCTTGCCAACCAAGGTAAGCATCATCCATTACCTAAGCTCATCCTTCCTACCTATAGCCTACTTTCTCCAATCATTTGTTGCGTCGGGTTCTCATCTCATTACTCATGTGAGTGAGGGAACAGGAGGCTATTTTATTACGGGGACGGCCCAGTGTTCCGACATCTCAATATTCCGAAAATAGTCCCCCTGGCATAATTTAGAAATATTTTAAGTGGCACATAACACGCATTTAATTTGCACCGCGGAGCGGAGACGCTCACCGGGCTATCACGCATATCACTTTTATAGGCAATATTTGTTAATTTAGCCAACTCTGATTTTGAATATAGGGTAGCCTACCACTCATGCGAAGGAAATCACTGGCAGATTGTCGCAGGACATTTCAAGCACTGACAAAGCATGCATGCATGCATTGGCTATCATAAAAGTATATTTTTCATCGCGATGCAAATGCCATGTGTGTATAATGATAATCTGAATTAAAGTTCATGCTTGTGAAATACATTAACATGTTTATGATTGTGTGTTCAATTCATTTGGATGTGCATGTGGGCTATAGTGGTTCACGTTGCTGTGCTCACAATTTCGGAACAGCGGGCTGTCGGAATAATGTGCTTTCGGAACATTGCCATGGAACCTTTATTACTTGTCATGGCCTAATGACACAACCTGCCCAGTGATTGGTAATATGTGTTTTCTGGTCTGCAGTTTCATTGCCCAAGCTAGTGGAGATGGACTGGAGGGTGGACATGAAGACTGCCTCAGACTCAGTCAGTCGCATGGCAGTGCCCACCTGTTTGGTTCACATGAAGGTACGTAGGTCATTCTTCACAAAGCTCCAAGCCTTGGTATTGGGCTGTTTCTAAACTTACCAATTTGTTGCACTTGAATATTTACATCCAAACTTGATCTTGCTTGGATTCCAATGTTATTCTGTGTGTTGTACACTGCAGGTTCAAGACTTTTCCTGTTCAGGAGGCGATGACTCTCTCTCCTCAGTCACCATGGAGCTCAGTAAAGAAACACTCGACACCATGTTGGATGGATTAGGTCGTATCCGAGACCAGCTGTCTACAGTCGCTGGCAAATAGACATTTTCCGACCCCAGGATGGTGCCTTTAACAAGAGGCCTTTTTTCTAGACAACAAGGAACTGCTTGTATTGCTCTAACAATGCTCTTTCATGCACATGTCTGTGCGTGTGTATACACACATACACACCCCCCTCCACTTCACTCAAAAATATGGAGAGTTTGCAACTGTTTTCAATGCAGATTTCACATTCCTTAATAGTTTAGGCATGTATGAATGATGTTTTTGTACCAGACCATTGTGATTTATCAAAATACAAATATTATTTAATTTGTGGAATGTTTCAAGTATGCCTTTTCTTGAGAAGTATGTCTAATGAAAACATATCTTGGAGTGTGAACACAAGTGTCAGTATTTGCAGATTGGAGAAAAACAAGTATAAAATATAAAGTCTTCTCACACAGGGTTGGCATTCTCATGTCCGTGATGCATTCAGTGTTAGGAAAATATATTTTTAAAGATTTCTGTTGATAAAGTATGTATCAAATATGCAGTTTTTAGGTTTCCATGTTAAAAGTAAAAATCTTATCGTTTTACAGTGATTAAAAAGACCAAAAACATTTTTCACATCCAAACACTTTCATGATCACTGTAGTTTTCCTCATTGGTCTGGTGATCTTGCTGACTGTAGAACACAGATCCCTTCCATGTCCAGTTCTACAGAGTGGACACTGAAATCTCCCAGACCCTTTGTAACACAGATAGACAGTTTTTAATACAGTAATGCTCAATGAACTTCAGAAATTTGGAAATCAGTGTCCTAAAAAGGTCACTAAAACCTAATGTTTTATACCATAATATATACCAGCGTTTACTCACCGGTGTGCTGCCGAGAACTTGCCGCACTGCCTCCTCCTGCTGGCCGTCTTGGGTCAGCAGGTAGAGAAAGCCCCCACCGCCGGCTCCAGCCAGGCTCTGGCCCAAGGCGAGCGGCCGCAGGGCGTTCATCATGCTCCGCACCGCAGCCGGCTCGCAGCCCGGCGCCATCACCTTCTTCTGCTGCCAGTAGCAGTCCAGACAGGCGCCCAGCCTGGAGAGGGAGCCTGGGGGAGAGAGGGGTTTCCGAAAGGGGCTTGAATTTGTCCAGTTTGAATGCCCTATTTGTCTATTATGTAGTTACTCTCCAGCAGTAAAAGAAATATGACAAGTGGAATAACTCAGAGCATCTTTCAAATATGTGTGTGTGAATGTGTGTGTGTACACTGTGTAATACCAAACTACACATGGATGCACAAAGCTATGTTACATGGCCATGAAGGCAGGCATTATGAGGCTAAAACGAGGGTTTAAAGACGAAAGAGATCAAGGTGTATCCCTCTGTGTCTCACCATCAGTGCATGCAAGAGCACACTCCTCAGCATTGGTGACCAGTTGGTCAGTGTTTGTGACAATGGAGGGCAGTCGGCTGTACCAGCTCCTCACCACATCCTGCAGAGAGAAGATCAATACCCCTCATCCAACAGATGAACCTCACTGTCGTTCACAAAGGGCCTTTTTATCACCACAAAAGCACATGAAGGTTAGTTAAGATAGACTACAGTGGAAACAGGAAGTGGTCTTGATGATATGATAAAACTGGATATGGAAAGAAGAACTTGGGTTTGACCAAATGTGCCAGTTTTCAAATGAGAAACAAAATTGAGTTTTAAGTGAGAAAGAAAAAACGAAAGTGCAAGATGGTGGTAAGAACACCAGAAGTAATATGCTCAAAACTGGCCTGTGAGACTGCGAATACAGGAAACAAGTAATGAACAGTTATTCACTCATATTTATCAAGTGAAAAAATATGTATTCCATCACCTCAATACATTTAAGTTACCATTACCATATATAATATTCCTTTCACAAACATGAAAAGAGGCCTTGTGAACCCAGTCAGAAGAGAAATGCCAAAGCCTGACCTGCAGTAGATTGCGCGCCAGCCGCGTTTTGCCCGTATACACCAGTATGAGACGCTGTTGCAGGGCAGACAGGAAATCCTGGGAGAGGGAGAGGCGCTCCACGTCCACCCTGAGGGGCAGGGAGGCTCTAGAGCGAGCCACCTTCACCCCGCCCACAAGCCCACCCACCTGGTCCTGCCAACCTCCACCTGAACACAGGAACAAGCCATGTTCAGAGCAAAATCTCAAGGAAGGGCAAAACATTAATTACATTTTGAATTCAAAGGAAGCACAAGCTCTGATAGAAAGTATGCATTTACTAAGAGTTTACTTACACTATATCTCTGTTCTTCTCTTTCATGTCATCATGTTTTTCATCTTGTTATTTGTATTGAGATATACAGCAAAGGTGTATGAGTCACTGGTCAGGTCATTACCTGTTGTTAAAGTCTGCTCCAGGTGTAGCACTGCGTGAATGAGGGAGTCGGTGTCATAGGTGCGGCCTGTGCTCCTGTACACTGCGGCCAGCACTGCCCCAGCCAGAATACTGCTGGTCCCTGTACATGAACACACACAGACACACAGACACACAGACACAGACACACACACACACACACACACACACACACACACACACACACACACACTAATGTTTCAGTTCACTGCTTGTCTCCCCTGCTTTTATCGTCAGCAAGCCATCAGGTATTTCTCTCCCCAAAAAGCTACTTCCATCTTTTCTCTCTCTTCCTCACTCACCAAGGCCGGAGCCGTGAGGCAGGAGGGACCAGCTGTGCAGCTCCAGTCCTCCACCCCAGCGCTGCAGCAGCTGCTCGGCCAGAGGCTGCTGGGAAGGGAAGGTGACCAGCCCGCTGCACACACACACAGCCTTCAGCAGGGCACCTGCACAAACAGCACAGTTTATCACACACAAACCTCTTGCCAAATGTTAGATAACACACACACTAAAGAACCCAGCACAGCAAGCGTCTCCATTGAGTATACTACTACTACTACTTCTATTTTTACACTGCATGTGTAAGCCAGAATCTGCTGATAAGGGGTCACACATCTCATCTTGTGTGAAGAAATGAGTAGGAGGAGGAGGAAGAGAAGTTGCGGAGATTGAAAGAGAACTAAAGAGCCATTTTAGAAACTGACAATATGCAGCAAAGCTGTGCTCACGACCTAACACTCCACATACTCCTTGAATTTTAAAAGTTGGCCTCAAACCCAGTGAACTGAATAAAACGTCTCCTGACAGGCTGCCTTACCAGGGGCATGGGGTTGACAGTGGTCCTCCAGATCTTGCAGTGTCTGGCAGACTGTTTCCGTGGCGACACTGCAGTCCGGCCCACTGCTGGAGGTGACCAATAGCAGACGGGGTTCTCTGATGCGGCGCGCTCTAGCACCAATGGGCCGCCTTCCATCCACCTTCACAGCCACGTTCACCACGGCCCCTCCCCGCTCAAAGGCAATGGGCGGCGTATCACTCCAGCCACCTAAAGAGTTACAAGTCTGAGTTAACATATGTTATCCCATTACCCTCACATCTCTCTACCTCCCTCCCTCTGCATCTCACAAGCACACGTTAATAGTCAAAATGCAGAATGTGTAGACAATTCTCACTTTCTGTCAGTTCCTCTCGTATTTTTTTAGCGGTTAAAGTTATAATGAGCAAAGCTAGTAAGCTGCGTGACAGAGGTTTATACTTTCTAAATATGAATTACAACCAAGCAAACTCACCTGATAGGTCCAGCCTAGCAGGGCACTCCACCTCTTGCCACTCCCCAATGGGTGGCATCTCTCCCTGGCCGATGGATACAAACTCCTGTGCCGACATCACTGCCTGCCGTAGCAACACTTGACCCGCCCCCTCATAGTGTCTTGCTGCACGTACCAACATATCAGGTCTGTGATAGTGAACACACTTTAAGATTATACATACAAATGTGGATGTGTCTGTTGTTACGGTTTTAACTAGGTTTAAACTACTTGTCAGTCATTACAAAGGACTCAATTTAAGTCTATTCAAGTTTCTGCAGTATTTACCTATATCTGTTGACATAAGAGCAAATGCAAATAACTGGCTTCTGGTATACAGCAGATGATATACAGAACTTAAAATGCTGAATCACTGTAAATGTAGTATTAGATGTACCCTGCCTAACAGACTTTGCTGCACTTTTAATTTACAGTGAAATCATCCAGTGCAGGGGAAACCCCCTAGCTACCCTTCATCTCTGACCTGTTTATCCAGTGACTCCTCTGATTGGCCAGTGCCTTGACCCCTGCAGGAAGATCTCGCCGCTCCAGCAGGCTGAAGGCCGAGGCCCAGGCGGGGTTGGCGGCGGGGCCGCTCCTCAGGCCTCCCTTGCCCTCCCCAGCCATGCAGCCCAGCACGTCCGCTATGCAGGCCAGAGTTCGGGCGGCCACACCGAGGTTCTCACTGCTGCCTGCTGCCACTGCAGACAGATGAGGAAAACGATCTCATCTCGGCAGAGTTACACACTCACTCACTCACTCACTCACTCACTCACTCACTCACGGCAAGAGAAAACAATCTTGTATACTGTATACTTCACAGTGGCTGCACAGACATGATGACTCTGTGCCCTTGGAAGCTCCCTGAACCACCCCCACTCCTCACCACTGTCCAGCGTGCTCAGGAGCTGCCCCTGCTGGCCACCCAGAACAGCAGCTCTGATACTGGGCAGGAGGCTGTGGTCGCTGTGGCCCCTCAGTGTGTCTGTGGCTCTCTTCCTAGCCGCGCGGAAGAACAGCTCCTCTCTCCAGCACAGCTCCCCCTCCTGGTCGGTGAGGGACAGCACCTCCCTCAGGGACAGCCTCCAGGCCCCTCTCCACCACTCCAGAGTTCCGGGGCCCCCGGACATTAACCAGGATACCCCTTCCAGTCCGACCGCCCCGTCACGGGGCTGGAACACGGGGAAGAGCCGGGCGTCCCAGAGGGGTCGAGGCGTCTTGCTTTCACTGCTGGTGGCCCATATCTCCTCAGGCCTGAAGGAATGTAAACCATCTAAATCATTCAGATGCTATTTGGAAAGCAAGCCCAGATATGATATTGCTCAGTCTCTTACCGTATCCCAGTACGTTTGTACAGGTCAGTCCATTTTTGGTTGAGGAAAGTGGATTCCCCATAAGAACCCTGTAAAGAAATCATAAGAAGATAAGAAATGGGGTAAACAAACAGTAAACTACATTTCAGATCTGATCAGGACCTGATACTGGGGTTTAAAGACACATTGGCTAAACTCCTCTCAGCAATTCATTCTCTAAACAACAACAAAAACACTACTGCAGAAATATGTTCAAACTTAAGATATAAAGTGCATTCTGTCCATATCTGATATGGTACCTCCAGAGCATCATGTGCTCCCAGCACTGTGTAAACGCTCAGTTTGAGCTCCCCAAGCTGCACACGGTGTCCCTGGAGGATAATGTCACCACTCAGAAGCAGCTGCTGGAGGTGGCTTCCAGAGGTGGCCTCCAGTCCAGACAGGAAACTCCCAGACTGCACTTGTACTGGGCCCTGGGTGGGCATAGCAAACAGAGAGACATCTGCTGGCAAGAACTTTTATAAACGGTTTTGTGTCATTTATTATACCCCTGGCACAGACTAAAGAAACCGTTAATTTGTCTTCCCACCTGGAGGTGGCAATGTTGAATTACAGCTCCAGATGACACCGTGACATTTCCCTCCAGCACACTGTTTATCACTCTGCTATCTGCACTCACACAGTCCATCTTCTGAAAACAGAAAGAGAGAGAGAGAGAGAGAGAGAGAGAGAGAGAGAGAGAGAGAGAAACATCTTCCATCACTGCAAGGTCATGTTGACCACAGCCAACAGTACATGAGCTTGTAAACTGCCCCTAAAATGTATTATTATGCCACTAAAGAGATGGGGGAAGAGTGTCCATTACATCTTCAAGGTATTTAAGATCAAGGACAGCTACCTGTATATGAGACAGCTTATTTAAGATCAAGGACAGCTACCTGTATATGAGACAGCTTATTTAAGATCAAGGACAGCTACCTGTATATGAGACAGCTTATTTAAGATCAAGGACAGCTACCTGTATATGAGACAGCTTATTTAAGATTAATGACAGCTACCTGTATATGAGACAGCTTATTTACGATCAAGGACAGCTACCTGGATATGAGACAGCTTATTTAAGATCAATGACAGCTACCTGTATATGAGACAGCTTATTTAAGATCAATGACAGCGACCTGTATATGAGATAGCTTGTTAAAGATCAAGGACAGCTACCTGGATATGAGACAGGGTCTCCATCTGCCATCCTGTTCTTGTCAGCCGGCTAATGTGCTCCTTCCCTGATACAGTCATGTAGTCATAGGTCCCATCTGCTATGTATTCTATTGGGAAAAAATATGCCAGTCATCTGTGCACCCATCACTTGAAGGCTGGCAAAAAATACTGTGGAAATGTTAATGATGTTAAATACTATGTTTTAAACTACGTTACCCATAGAGAGAGGAGTTCCTCTCAGCGTCCTCCACAGGACTGCCCTGGCCAACCTCACTGCTGCCCCCTGTGGCCCTGTTGGGGAGGTGGAGCCGGGTCTTTCCTCACTGATAAACTGAGTCTCGCTCACACCTGAGCACAGACACATCAGTATGTCCAAAAAGAGAGAGATCTGCAAGAAAATCAGTGAGAGCAGAGGATATGAAGGAAAGAAACTGGCTGACACATAAGTCCAGTTATTCAAAGACAGAAGTGCAGGAACTTGAAATGGCGCCTTGTTACGGGCAGACTTTGACCGAGGCTGACCCTGACAGCTCCTGAGGACGGTGTACCTGTAAGGATGGAGCCCCGGAATCCATGCCCAGGTAGGTGCAGCCGTCCAGAGGTGAGGTGACATGAGTCTGGAGTAGTTTCTCGGACACACTCCTGCTTAGGAACACTGGGCCAGAAACCTGAAAAAAGGCCCAATAGCACAAAGCAGCTGGGCGTGAGTGCTGTCTACACACAGTAATGTGGAGCGCAAAAACTGTAACAAAAATATCCTGTTATCAATCAAGTTCAGTGTTGATTTATTGTTTCTGATAATTGTGTAAAATGAGGCTGAAATACCATTCAACCACAAAGTGACTATTTCCTTGCATCTTTAGTCGAAGCCAAAAAGTGTCCCCCAGACGTACCAACGGCACCTTCCCATCAGGCAGGATGGCTTGTCGGATCCGCTCCTCTGACCCCCTGTAGATGATGTCACACACTCCGCCCTGAGACCAGAAGAACAGGCAGGCTGGTTGCTCAGTGAAACCAGTATTCATACTCAACAGACACAACCCGTGACCAATCTCTCAGGTTGCTCAAAGACAAGCACATTCCTAGTAAACACCTACCTGTCCATCACTGAGATAGACCCCATGATTGGTGGCGTACGAGACGTCACCTGGCAGCGCCAGCACTCGAACACCTGAGAAGCCCTCCCAGGACATGGCTGAAAAAGAGGAGTGGGGGAAGAAGGGAGTTAGAGGGAGGAAAGAAAGGTTATGAATGGCTCACGCGACTGTGGTGCCACGGTTTCTGCCCAGAATAGTCGTTACCTTGTCTGGAGGGGAGGGTAAGGATCATGTCTGTACTGCATACCCACACTCCTGGTGGTGAGCAAGGGCTGACCTGCAGAGGCCCAAAGCGCACACACAAAATACCAGATTACTCCTCACATAGTTATAAGAGATCAGCCCACTTGTCTGTACTACAAAGCAGTTCTCTAAGGATCTAAGGCTAAGAGAAGGCTATTGGGGTTTGCCAATAACCAGCCAGAGGACCAACGCAATAAGACCAAAGGGATCAGTGCAGACACAGGAGTCGTGCTGTGACACTTTCTCTGACCTGATGTGAAAGGCAGTCCAGCAGTGTGTCCAAGCAGCAAACTGGACTCTCCACTGATTGCTGAGCGCCCCCTACAGGTAGCCAACAGAATGCTCTCCCACAGCTATCCCAGGGGAAATCTCTTCCCTGCACAATGGGGTACGAGAAATTAGTCACCACGGTAAATTTGGTATTTATGCGGTAAAAGCCATTTTCAAGTGTCCTCCAACGGAAATGATCTTTCCCTCTCTTACCGTGTGAAGGATAAGAATGTGGGCATCATCCAAGACATCTGCAGTCACAACCTTTAAGAAAGATAACAAACCGGTCATTCCCATGAATATAACCAACTACTGTGTATCGTACTGTGAAACTCAGTATGAGAGATGTGTGCAGCTAAATGTGGATAGCAAACGGGCTCTTCACTCACAGTGTGTCCTGCTCTGGCACTGAGGTGCTCGGCGGCCACTAGGAGGGCGTTGAGAGTGGCTCCCCCACTGCCCAGTCGCGCCTGTGGGTCAGCCACGGTCAGCAGCAGGGTGCCTGGCGGAAGTCCCCCACGCTGCTGCCGCAAGTCCAACTCTAAGATGCAAGAGAACGTTTAGGCCAAGTTTATGCTTCATTAAGGGTACTTCTGACAAACCCTGTCTCACCACAACTTTTACAAGTGCATGTCATCACAGGGGAGCAGTTGGAGTGACACACGTTAAATAGACCTAGTCCATGACAAACCTGGACACATTATGTTTTTGCTAGTTTGAGACATAGTTTTAGTGTCTAGCAGTCAGTCATGAATGACAGGGCTGTATTGCAGGACATTAATTAAGCCTGTGCCCTTGCCATCTCCCCAGAGAGAGACTACTGCTGAGCTTTTTCATCAAGCTCACTCTAGCTAGGTAAACAAGGATGTGAGAATCCTGCCAGGCTTACACTACAAGCACAGGAAGATCTTACGCAAATAGATGCAAGCAGACCTTTTAGGATCAGGATCTACAAGTGGCTGAAGGGCTTGCTAATGTCACTGACACAAATGCCATCCAACTGCTTTGGAAAATGTGAAGACAAGAACCTTGCCAAGAGAGGACCAAGATGACACTTTGGAAAAGTTTCCGGCCCAGATTACCACCAAGGAAGGCCCAGATTCTGACATAGTTTCCGAGGGGTTCCACTTCTTTTTAAGGCTTTAAAAAAAAAAAATAGGTCTTTAAAATGTTAATTTAATTACTGCATTCTTGACTCAAAGGCAAGAACATCTTTCTACGAATCTCTGTGTTTGTAAGCTTACTGTTGTTTTTCAGAAAAGCTATTTGACGTAGTAGCCTATGCTTATGGTGGTGGGGCTACTGCGGAAGTGCTACTGCGGAAATATCAACAACCTCTTCCAACAAGCACATGACTGACTGCTGCACACAATACAGAGCACTATCATCGTATAACCGAACTATCCCGCTACGCTGTATCACTTGCAGAAAAAAAGAAAGATGCATTTGGGAACAGAGTTTTCTATGGGACAAAACGGTCGGTCGGAATGCACTACGGTGCAAAATAATAGCAACGTAAGTTCTATAAGAGTAAAGTATGACAAGAAATTGGTGACAGTAACGTCAAATGAAGTAAAGTAGCCTTACTGTTACTCACCCCTCTGAAATGCATATACACTGTCTTTGTGCTGACAAGTTAAAACAACAACCGTCCAATTTTTGGTCCCGTTGTTTGCCATACTACTCCTTGCATGACAAATGCTCAGAGGACATCTAAGAAGTCCAACTAAGAGACTCAGGGCGTTCTAGCAATGTCAATCTGGACGATCAATTGGTTTATGAACCCGGAAGAGCTTTTTGGAGCAATGGGTCTCTTCGTCATTTTTTTTCAACGAACTTGTGCAATGGTGTTTTATACATCAAGCAAAATCTAATGCCTGTGGTTATGCCTGTGGTTAATACGTTATTTTCACATCTTGTGAATTGTGCTGTACACATGAAATACCGACCCGCTTTCTCGTACCAAAACAATTTCACCACTGCAGGCAGGCCAGCTCTCGAAAAGAAAACCTTCAAACAGCTGTAGTACAGCTGCTTAAACGTATGCTCGAAATCCAACTTGGAAAGCATTAAAATACTACATCAAGCTATAGTGGTTCCACAAATATAATCCCCCGTCTAGTTTGCTTTACTCCCGTCGCCATTTGTAAGTGACGTCATCGATCAAGCATTGGAACCTATAATTTTTTTTAACTATTTAAACGTAGCCTATTAACAAGACCAACTTTTCCTGCCCCCGCTTTGTATTCAGTGCTATGCTAAATTGAGTTTTGGGAATTTAATTGGTTTATCCAGTGATGCCTTCGGATTTGTGGAGGCAACACATTTAGGCCAAAGCCCCTGCAGTTTGAACTATCAGTCTGTCATTTTCGCGGTTGGATATCGGAATTAGTGTGACCCACCTTGGAAAAAATCTGATTAAGGCTATGATCAAATGCATCAATCTGGAGTCTAAAATCAGGATAACTTAATCTGTGAGTCTAGCCCCGTCATATACACAGGCTTCACTTAATAAACAACAAAAACACGTATTTTCTTCGATTTGCCCGTCGTGTTTTATTTGAAACATTATAAAATAGTATGTGGTTCGCTTCATTATTATTAATTCCATACATTGAATGTTTACATTGATATCCAAGCGAATAGCTTCTGTATTGTTGTGAGGCTAATTGACAAAGTTTGCAGAGGTACTGACAAAAATAGGGATATACTGCCCTCGCGTGGACATGGCTGGACACTCACTGAACTCGCACCTTCATAGGTAGCTTGCCTATCGTATATCGTCGGCATGCAAGCCTTTTTTTTGAAAGCCGTTTTTAAGATGCTTCACCATATTGAGAAATAACAAGGGAGGGTACAGACAATCTATGAGAAGTTAGACCATCAACAAACATACAAAATCACTACCAATTCAGAAGCATTTAAGAGTTTTCACATTAGGGTAAAATGTTTTGCTCAAAGCAAGAGGAGGTTAGATAAAGTATTTCCAAGACATATCTTCCAAGAGGACCCCTTCTTTTTAATGAACAAAAAAAGCATCAACATAAAATACATTTGGATTGTTCCCTGTGCTATGTAATAGCCACACATTGTACTGGATAATAAAAACAAATGTTCTGCATAAGAATAAAATTTGGGATGGTTAACAATAAATTGGCATTTGAATAAGATGTAGCCCTCTTCTGCAAAACATCAAGATCTGCTTTTGTACATTCACATAATTATAATGGCATCAAGTGTTAACTAGACCACACAGAGAGGCCATTTTGGACAATTTGCACAATATCTCTACATGCCAGGGCAATGGTTCCCTGGAACCACTACATTTTACTCAGCGACAGAAGCAGGTGGAAACACTCATACAGAACCATTTACAAACAACAAATCAGTTCAATGGATCCAGCTCCCCAACACCATGTTACCAGTGAGATATACACAAATTTCCCTTAGACATCAACATTTGCAATGTCTTTTATTTTTTGGTGTGGTTGGAATACACATCCTATAAGGTAACCTCATAAGCGACTGATGCACCAATGCAACTACTACACATACACTGAAAAAAAACAAAACTATTTTGGTTACTGCTTTTGTCTCTTTTTTCCTTACATGTTTGTGCATTCAAACATTAACACCAACCATCGACACGGCATACAGACAGCATTTACAATGGCCAATGGCTTGTGATTTCCGAGGAGTTCCTGGTCTGACGATGTTGAAAGGACAGAAGATAGAAACAGTTACATTTGAGCATCAAAGTCACAAAGTATGGCTTCAGCATACAAATCCAACCAATTGGGTGGTTATGTGGCTAATAGTGAGGGGCTTTCAGGACTTTCTTCTACGCAACAAACACCATATCTCCCCCAAAAAAAACATCCTCTAGTAACCCACACTTTAACCTGATAACTGTACATTATGTCAGGGTTTGGCTTCCGAATCCTTATAGCAACAGTTAATCTATCAAAGACTCAAGTTAGTGTGATTGTCCCACCTAGTGGTACTGGCATGAGTTTATTCTAACAGTGAAGTGAATTTTAAGGACTATGTCAGTTTTGCAATACCGTCTGAAACATATATTCTGAGATTTACATTTTGTTACAAATAAATTCAAAGACAAATAACAACTAAAATAAAACTATAAATATCTATGTAATGGAGTACTAATTATGCAGTATCCTTCAGAGTACATTTGAGTTATTCTGCCTTCTGCTCCAGGAGGCAATGAGTGTGAAGAACATGTTGCTAGGTAGTACTGGCACCCATGTGCACTGTGAATTAGTGAGGCTTTGAACGTGGCCCTTTTCATCTATACGCTTAGAAACAGGAGAATGAATTAATCTGTTGATAAACATGTAACTCCAATCACTCTTATTTAAGTTATGCCTGATCCAACCCATTGAGATCACAGGGCTTGACTTGTAGACTTTTGTTTCCATTTGGTAAAACAACTGATGTCTTTGCTATATTTAACAAGACAATAGCTAACAGGTGAAACCAATGTAGTTACAACTCCAACGATGCCAATCCTCTTTCTGGTTTTAATACGAAAATGAAGAAATGAGACCTACATAATAAGGGAAGGCATTACCATTCTTCAAAACTAAGTCTGACAAAACTCCACCAAAATCCTGTGATCTGCACTGGGGAAGAAACTATGGTAGTGAACCTTCATTATTGCATAGCAGCAGAAAGCCCCTCGCTTAAACCCTGTGCTAAGGACATGTAAGTGCATTCAAAATTGAATTAAACTAAAAAACGAATAAACCAACAAAACAAAAAAACAGAAAAATAACATAAGAGCTTCCATCAAAATTACGAGCCACACATCTCTTGTGTCAATAAGGCAAAGAGAAGGGAGAGAAACATCTTCATCAAGAGACTCAACCACACGCAGGCCTTACAATGGCCACTTCTCACAGAGTCTAAAAATATATTAGATTATGTGATGCAGCTGTCAGCTTCATTTAATTTGAGCGTGGAATTCTGCTTCAAACACGGTTCACTAACCCAAATGCTAGTCAATGAGCATGACGAGCGCATGTGTTAAAACTGCATCTGCGTTGGCAATGATACTGCAATCAGTATAGCTAGTCAGTGAGAAAAGGTCATTGTTTACAAGGCTCAGGCTTTATTGCCATTTATCCAGTTATCCCACAAACACACGCGCACACACACACCAAAGACTAGCCGCACACTGATTTTCCCCACCATTGGAAAAATTAAGAATTACTAATTTCCTGTGATTTCACACCCAAATTTGTTCCCCATGGACCCAATTCATGCCCCCTTACTTTAAAATCCCCTCCTCACCTCAACTCTGGGTTTGTTTGCTTCTGTGAATAATGGTTACAGTGACAAGTCAGCATTGGAATGACTGTTCTGGTGCGCGTGCACACACACACACACACACACACACACATACACACACACACACACACACACATACACAGCAGCCCACCTACGCCCTGGATAGGATGACGTTGGTGAGGTTTCCGAATGGGGGAATGGCACCAGCAACAGCAGCCAAACCAGAGTGCCTCTGCCTTCCATCTGTCCATTTTATCCACCTTTTCATCCCTCCATCCACCATTCCATCCACCATTCCATCCATCCTTCCGAGACACAGTGCAGTGCAGTGTGATCCCTGCCGGGGGCCCCTCAGGACTTCCTGTGTCTCACTGCTTCGGTGCTGCCGTTAAGTTTGCTGCGCCCAGACGTGGTTGCCGGGCTACCGTTGCCATTGTTACTGTTGCCAAGGTGTCGTTCCCGCTCCCCTGTGCCTTCCTGGTTGCGCCGGCGGGTCTCCTTGTAGCGGAGCGTGATGTCCCTACATGGGCATACACACAAACACAAAAATATAAGAATCGTAACCAGGAGGGTAGAACATACACACAAGCCGCAAACACAGATAAACACAGAGCTGAAATTACTTCAGTGAGCAAGTCAGTCTGGTAGTAGTGACCAGTGGACAAAGTTTGCACCTTGAAAAATAAAGACAAGAAAGGAAGAAAAAAGGCCTCATGCAACTGTGTGCTTATCAGTGCTGTTTCACTTGAGTACCTGCAGTGACATAAAGGTAAGGCATGTACAGAGTGTGTTGACGTGCCCGGTAAAGGTGTTTTGTGACTGGTAGACAAACAGACACACCGCAACGACAGAGTATCGGAAAAGGTAATAGACGGAGGAAACAATGTGTTGACTGAAAGATGACGGGATGTCAACTTTATTAACATATCAGCAGAATGAACAATGTATTTGCGCAACCGTGGTCACGTGACAGGATTCAAACTTTGTGCTGAGGGGGCAAAAGCTCTGTTAAATAAGGCCCAAATAAACAGGAAGAAACTGATGTTCAAATGTCAAAGAGCATGCAGGATGGTTCCTTTGGCCTGAGGTGCAGTGAGACAGGACAAGTGAATGGCACCACACCAGGGGAGAAAAGGGATCGCCTCCTAACACCTACCTTACTGCACATGAACATAACCGCTGAGCGCAGGAAGGAAGGGAGGACGATGGAAGAGGGTAGGGTTGGATACAGGAGAAGAAAAGACCACAAGCTATAACATGTCGGGCTGAAAGTCTCTCGCTCACAGTCGACGAAAGTGAAAAAGACAAACAAAACCAAAGGAGGAGGCCAAAAATCAGAGCAGCAGTGACAAATAAAATGAAATGAAAACAAAAGTGTATCAGGGAGGCAGCCTGTGTTTGAGTGGTATGAAAGCTGAAGTGATGCTGCTTAAAACACCCAGGGAGTGTTACGATGCCCACACTCCGGGTTGGCCGCCAGTGGGTAACAAATGAATCTCTGCACTTCTCTGTACACTCACTGCCAGGGACAAAGGCACACTCAAAGACAAGGCAACTATGTCTGGATTCCCAAAGCTAGCACTGTAATCCGAAACATAGAAACAGACAAATACAGAGAAGAGAGGGAGAAAGAAAGAAAGTGAGAGAGCGAGCAACTTGCTTACCGGAAAAAGAAGCGCCACAGTGTCCAGCTGAAGATGAGGAGCATCCCAATAATCCAGCACTGTGTGACGGAGAAGGGGATGGGCAGTGTGATGGTGTGGGGGTCGTACTTCACCACGATGAGGAACTCCGAGACCGTAATGGCTGCTACCAGCCATGCCTGCTGGCCAAGCTTTTTATGGAACTTCCTGAGAGGAAATAGGAGAACTAAGAACTCTATAGCGCTAAAGCCCAAAGAAACATTTAATACACTTTGGACCCTTTTACCACCTGCAGATAGATCCCAAAAAACGAAACAAACAAGAGACAAACACAAAGACACATATCCAAATACACACTCACAAACAAACAGACACACACGCACACACACACACACACACACAGTTGTCCAACCACACATGTACGTACACACAGACACGTATGACACACATACACGTATGACACACACAGTGTGGACACATGTGTCCAATTTCCGATTTCAGTCCGATTTAAATTGGATATTGGACACATGTGTCTCCCCAGAACTAGATTCATTGTGTCCGACTTGAGTCCGACTGGACTCCAATGTAAACCCCTGGACACACGATTCGATTCCGCTGGTAATTGGACTGGGCGCGCATGTGTCTCTCGTATCTGATTCAAATTGGACAACAACAACTTTTGCACGTGCTTGAGATCGTGCCCACAGACATATACATGCATCATATATAATGTATATGATATGATAAACGCTGCAAGACGCTCAGTTCTTGTGCTCCCTCTCATTCACGTTGAAATACTGAAAGCGAAACTGAAACTTTGAAACTGGAACGCAACTGTTTGGGACAGAACGCTAATTCAGTGAACAAATATTTTCATATTACTTTCCACCAGTTGTTAGTCATGTAATCCATTCATATCGATGTGAATCAATCAATACTAATACAACTTTAACTGTGGTGTGTTTTTGTTTCATTTCACAACGTATTTACTGTATAATCAACGGTAGCAGATGTAAACATTCCGCATTTGATTTGAACTGACGCGGCCAAGATCTAGATTGGTCACTGCCATGTGCTTTGAGATAGAGCAGTTAACCCCCCATGGAGACCCCATGGAGAGAATTGGATGGGATCGGAGTGCTGCCATCATGTGCCCGCACTGACAGACACGTCTGACACACAGACACACAGACACGTATGACCTACAGACACGCCTGACACACAGACACGTATGACAAACAGACACGTATGACACACAGGGACGGGCTTAAATGGCAGCAGCAGCCACACTTACGGGTCATCCATGAAGTCATAGATCTCCCTCATGGCCACTCCGCCCACGTTGACGAAGAAGACGAGGCGCAGCAGCACCAGGTAGTGCTCCGGTGGCATCCACAGCACAAACTTCAGGTAGAAGGTGTTGAGCTCAGCCAGCAGGAACTACATACAGACACACCCAGGGGAAAGCTAAGACTTGTGATGCAAACACATCATGTAGTAGCTGCTGAATGTAGAGGTGGAAAATGGTGCCATTTGCAATTATGAGTTTTTTCTGTGTGTGTGTGTGTGTGTGTGTGTGTAGGGGGGGGGGGACTTACCATGAAAATGATGCCTAGGACTGCTAGCCAGCGGCGAAGGTTTGAGGCAGGCTTCCACTCAAACTTCACCCAGCTATAGGGTGTAAACTGAAAGGCTATACGCTTGATCTTCCCCCTATGGACACACACAGAATCCTTTAAGTATTGGCAAACTGATAACCAATTTCAACAAGAGATGCTTTAAAGCAGCAAGCCGTTTGAGGGCAGAATGAAATCACAGTGGCACTGAACACTGACTCAGAGCAAATCTGTGTGTGAAATAAAGATATTATTAGATCGAGGGCAGATGCAATTTCGAAAGCTGTTGAAATGTGCCACTCAGAATAGCAACCTGGTCTATAGCCAATCTGTAGTGAAATCACACTGTAGGGACCGAACTAAATCGAACAAAAAGAAAAGGTTCTGACAATTTTAGTTAAATATTACCTCCTATGTGAAGAGGCATTGAGGGAAGTTGGGGAGGAACTCCTTACTTGTATGTGGGGATGTGCCAGAGTCCCTGCCACTGGTACGGTTTCATGGACAGCCAGCCCAGGGTTTTCATCCCACAGTAGATTCCCAGTCCATTGCACACCAACACATCCATTATCCACTACATATGATGGAGCCAGAGAGTGACAGACATGGACAGAAGACACGCTTAAGTACGGTAGAACAGAGAGGACAGACGTTACAGTTGGACACAGGATGTCGGCTTCTAGATCAACGCATTTTGCTTCCCCCCAGCAGAAAGTTCCTTAAGTGGAGTTTCTGTTTTCGTCAGATTAAATTAAAATCCTCTTTCATCAGCTCGGAGCTCTTATTCCCCATTCTACTTGTTAAGTGAGGAGCCTTCAAAGGCTTTGCACATCCTTGCAGTAATCACCAAAGCAGGAAATCAACAGCTACATAATCTCAGCACTGAGCTGCAATGCTGTGAATGAATGAAAGAGCTCTGTGTGTCATGTTGAAGCTAGTAGGTAGGGTAGTGAGCTCAGTCAATGTACAGCCCAAGTGTGTGTGTGTGTGTGTGTGTGTGTGTGTGTGTGTGTTTGTTTGCGTGTGCGTGTACATGTGCCTGTGTGTGGGGTTGAGGGGGGTTTTGATGGGGCTCTGACTGTGGCTCCAGCATGTGAAAAACGAATAAATGCACCATCGCATGCTCCATGCATGCTACTGATATATAAAAATGATTTTTTTTTTTTTTTACATTAGAAAACACAAAACACCATCTCATCAAACTAGCATAAAGTGATATGGACACTACATAAGCATAAATCTGTGGATGTGTGTGAGAGCCAAACTGCTCCGTACGTACATGATCCCACCAGCATTCAGAAAAGTTGGGCAGCTGATGCTCCAAGCTGTACTCCAAGAACTCGAACATGACACTGATGATCATACACATCCACCAGTCTCGAATCATCAGCGTCTAGGAGAGACAGAGAGGAACGCCCCATCATTACAACATCACATGACTCAAGTTTGTATTCTACCCTTTCCAGGAAATATGGCAGACATTTATGTTATGACTTAACATACATTACACATGTTATGACTATTCTCAGAGCTTAAAGTAACACTATGGAGTTTCTGGAGTCGCCAGGTAGGGGGCTTCTTTCTGCTGGACTGTTCATTAACTTATTTGAGGTCTTTTCTTTGTCTTGTTTTGCACTTGCTTGTTGTTTAACTGTGTTAGGAAGTTGTTGGCAAGCAAGCTAACATCGCTAACGAGATGTCTTGCTAGTGGCTAGACTTACCGAAACCTGATGAAATGAGCTTACTTTGTTTATGACAAACTAGCAAGTCAACAGCTTTCCTAACACAGTCAAACATCAAGCAAGTGCAACACAAGACAAAGCAAGACAGCAAATAAGTTACTAGTCTAGCAGAAAGTAGCTCCCTACCTGGTGGCTCCAAAAGCTCCATAGTGTTACTTTAACTTCTTTAGTCTCATTAGGACTATGGTGTCTGTTACGCAGTGGATTGCACAGCAACAAAAACAAGGGATAGTGTTCATTCACAGTTGGGCAGTATGTCACCTACCTTAATGTACCAGCCAAGGAAATGTGCCGGAACAAAGCCATCCATCTTGTCCTGTGAGGTTGAAGTGCATGTCAAGATTATGAGCCAGCAGGTCTGCGTGCCAGCAGAGGACACCACAATCCAGCACCACTGCAGTGGTACCAATGCCATGACAGTAACCCAATACAAGTGACACACAGAGACCACGAACAGAATCTACACCAGGCTTTCTGCAGAGCTGGGGAAGGCAGTGCAATGAAGGGATTTTCCTTCCCATCATTGCATCAAGTCTACATAGGCTGGGCCCATATTGCATCCAGTCTTCATAGGATAGGCCCACATTGCATCCAGTCTACATAGGCTGGGCCCATATTCAACAATCAAACGAGCATGGCTATTTGTTTTCAATGAATACAAATGTCCCCTTTTCCTGTTTGGCTTAACGTGAGTCTTTTCAAATTGATGAGCTCTGGAGACGAATGGCAGAGCGGTGTGGCAGTGGGGGCGGTGAAGAGGGCGTCATGAATGTTTGTTGTTGCACTTGACCGACTTGAGCAGTTCACAGACAGCATGCACACAAACAAGAGGGAGGGAGAGTGGGGAATGTGACAGAGGGAGGAAGAGAGATAGAAACATATGTACAGAGAGAAAGTATGAGGGAAAGAGTGAGAGAAAAACAAAAACAACTGCAGTGGGTCTAAAAGGGGAAAAAAAGACAGACATTGGAAAGGAGCCTAGCCCTCCCACAGGGGGATACTCAAGAGGCTGACGCATCCCAAAGCCAGCCAGAGCTTAGAATTCTTAACCTCCCACCCGCAGACATCACACCACCTCACAGATAGTGACGCAAGGGGAAAACAACAGCAGTGGAGAAATGAAACAGATGGCATGACACAGACAGAGAGGGGGGGGGAGAGCTCCGCCGGCAGCCAGGTGAGAGAGCAGTGGAGGTGGGGGGATGCTGAGGGAGACGAGCACAACCCCGAAGCCAGGTGAGAGAGCAGTGGAGGTGGGGGGATGCTGAGGGAGTGGAGCACAACCCCCGCGGCTATCCCAGAGCCTGATCACGCCACAGGCACGTGGCACGAGGGGGGAGGACAGAGGAGCCCAGGAGAAGACAACAAAACAAGCCTTTAACCTACTCCAGTGTTCACGTTAGCCGGCTATGGCCGGACATTGGCCGATTGAAGGCATGAATGGCCGGTATAATAAGATGTAAACGGCCCAAATGTCCGATAGAAAATATGTATGTAGGCTATGATTAATCAGTAACATATGAAACCAACAAAACAACTGTAACATAAACCTGAATATAATCAGCCTGCTATGTCATTAAAAAAAAAGTTCTAAAGCAGATTTGGATTGCATTCGGAACATGCGCTGGTCGAGGTTCCGCAACACACGCAGGCTGGTTTCCCCGCTAAAAACTGTTCACTAAAATAAACAATAACAAAATTTCAAAATGGCTAAGCAGACGTGTCTCGGTCAGTTCTTCAAAAAGACATCTGATAGCCTTGATAGGCCTAATGATTCGTCAAGAAATGATTCGACTCCAAGTACATCATCCGAGGCCCTGACGGATTTAGGAAATGCGCCTGCCAAAAAACTTAAAAGGAGTTTTAAAGCTGAATGGGCGAGCAATTCCGTTGGCTAAGGTCGGAAAAGGTGGATGGTCGAGACACAATGTTCTGTAGCATTTGTGAGAGAGCAGGCAAGTTAAACGGCTTTACGAAAGGCTCCATCAATTTAAAAATATCTGCCTTAGTTGACCATAGCGAGTCATCTGACCACAGAGCCGCTATGTCCCTAACACCGCAGCAAAGTGCAATGAGAGTGCACTGCGATAACGCCACTAAATCTAAAAGAGACGCACAAATGAAAGTGGTGTATCACATGGCTAAACGTGACATCCCAAGTAATCAGTTTTGCGGATTGACAGAATTACTTGAGTGTTTGGAAGCTCCTGATTTTCAATGTGGTGCTAACCTCTATCAGCACAACGATTTGTGTCGTTAATTTGTGTCGTTTCTCATTTTGAGTTTTGGTGGTTATTCAATTATAGGCTATTAGTGAATAACGTCCGGTAGACATTCCAAATGGCCGATATTCTGGAATAGCGTCGGACATTTGTCCGGCCAAGAAAAAGTCTAGCGTGAACCCTGACCTACTCATCTAAAGCTTCACAAACAAGTACTTTCCCAAAAGGGCACGGTACCCTTTCACACTACTGTTTAGATAAATCAGTCACTCCATTTGGCCACAAAGTTTCATTATTAACCAAGTGTGATAATGTTTGTGGCCAAAGGTGGCTGGTGGTGAATGTTGTGTGTGAGATACGCACTGCCTTACCCAGATGTTGTGAAAGGGGTCGGTGGTGTTGTCCGGGTCGTACAAGTGGCAGTTGCCGCCATAGTCCCTCTCTGGCAGAGGTACACCCAGCTTTGGGTCGATGTACTTCATGAACTGGCGTCCGTCATGCACTGTCTGGTCAATGAAAGCAAAGAGGCAACGTCTAGTTTAGAGCAACTGTGACTGCTGTATTTGTTTGCTACTCTACAAGATTTTGCAGAGAAAAACAACAAACAAACAAAAAACATTTAACTCCAAATGTATCTTTACAACCTAACAACCTAAGTCTCAAAAGGCAGACCTTGCAAGGGGAGTAATGGTGGTCACAAACAGGCCTGTGTAACAGTAATAGAAAGGCATGAGAAGGAAATCGCAAATGACGTGACATTTTTGCTTTGGTCCTCTGAAATTTTGGTGGCTGCCCAAACAATATATACGCAGGGAAATCCCTGAAGGTGGTGGGGGTGGGGGGTCATCACATGGTGGGCTACTAAGAAGGAATTGAAAGTCGGTTGTTTAGAGGAAAAGGTTCATTAATGGACTCCTTTTCTCTCATACAGATGGGGAATATCATCAGACAAAACCCTTGAGACATGCCATTGTGTCATTACTGTGACAGTCTTGGTTTTTAATTGTCGTGTCTCTGGTAATTTAACATGATGGGCCACGTCGGCAGCCTGTGTCATGCATGCAGGGTGCCATGTCATTCACGCCATGAACTCCCACAATGCTCTTTAGCATAACAACGTAGCTGAATATTAATACATCATGAATAGACATGTCACCTTCTGAATGGTTCCATCTGTGTTGCATACATTAATTGTTGACCCGTCATATGGTCATTTCAAATAAGATGTAACTAGCAGGGGTTTACAAGATCTGTTGAGGGTCCACTTGTGAGACCCTTTGTAGAATGGGGCCTTTTTTGCCCCGTGGTGCCTGACAGAAGCTGAAGCTGGCTTTCTCCAGTCTGTCGTACACTCCTGTAGAGCACTCCTCAGCGGGTCAAAACAACAGCACAATGATTAATAACGCTGTGCAGCCCGGGCCCTTCACAATAGAGCAGGCGTTGAGGTCTCTTTTGATTAGGAACTGTGAGTGTGTGTGTGTGTGCGTGCGTGCGTCCGTGCGTGTGTGTGTGTGTGTGCGTGTGTGTGTGTGTGTGTGCGTGCGGTGTGTGTGCGTGTGCGCATTTCATTACTTTGTGGGGTATGTTTGATTACAAGGTGATGAATGTTTTCAGAGGGAGGGACCGAGTGTGTGGGTGCACGTGTCAACCAGGAGCGAACTGTTGAGGACCAAGCCTGCTGAGAGAAGGGAGAGATTTGCACTTGGTGCGTGTGTGTGTGTGTGTGTGTGTGTGTAATTAGGCTGCGTGTTTTATGTTGCCGTTTGGCTCACCTGGAAAAGGATAAAGATGAGGAAGAGCTCATAGACCACCGTGACACAGAGCCAGAACCGCCAGTAGGCTGCAGGGGAAGCACATTCAGTTGCAAGATTAGGATTGAACAGGCAGACACACACAAACACAAACACAAACACACACACACACACACACACACTGCTGTAGAGTCAGGAACCCCCGGGACAGAGCCCCTCATTGTTGAACACACCCTGAAGAGTGCAGTGTAACCATGGCTGCCTCTCTTGTGTACATTTAAAAAAAAAAACTGGATCTCTGATCAACAGCACCAGGCAACAAATTATGACTCAACGTGTTGTTTCCCAGAAATCTATTGCAGCCTGGAGAACTCTCTCTCTCTTGCCCTTAACTGAAAACATCTCCACCCTGTCTTGAGAAGCACAGAGGGAGAGGTGGCCATCTTGTTTCAGCTTCTGTGTACTTCAGAGGCCCGACCCTGCTTAGATCTCACACCCAACCACAAGACCCATCTCACGTGTCTCCAGCCTGCCAGCAGAGCAGCTTTCTCTGGAGCCCTTTAAGTAAACACCACTTGACATGAGCACTCACAAACTTAAGCACACAAACCAAAACAGACCCCACTGCTTTCTTTGCTTTGTTTTTGTATCCAGGAGATTCAATGGCAAATAAATTCTACATCATAACAGACACGGTAGGACTGAGATAACCGCTCCCAGAAGAGAGGGTAAAGACACACATCTGTCTGGCCAAACCAGTTGAGTGACGGTTGCAACATCAGCGAGACACACAGAGTTGAAGAGAAAAACAACAGCAGTCCTGGTATCACCATGGGTGGTGGATGCTGGATTATATGAATGTTGCAACACTTGCCTGAATTCCACTCATACCACTCCTAAGATGAGAGTTACCAAATAAGTACAAATTTAAAAGTACAAAACCAAAACTTCTTCTCTCTTCCTCCCACCTTCATTCCTCTCCTCTCCCTCCCTCCCTCCCTCCCTCGTTCTTCTCCTCCTCCTCCTCCTCTGCTGCCCTAAGCTGCTCCATTAGGAGACATATGCGAATGCCCCAGTTTCTGCAGCCAATCACAAGAACCGCAACCTGTCTTTTTCTCTCGCCCTCGCTATTTCTCTCTTCCTCTCTCTATCTTTCGCTCTCAGTCTGTCCATCTCTCTCTCTTTCTGTCTGCTGCTCTTCTTTATGCATTCGAGTAGGTTTCGGTCCTCATTTTTGTCGACAGAGGCAACAGAAAACTCTGCCTCGAACTGGAGCCACGAGGCCTGAGTGGTGGCATATGGATTACTCCTGCAATCAGTAAAATGGCTCTTCTAAGTGCTACCGGTACAGCTACATGTCAGTAGTGCTCTAAAATTACTGTGGGCTGCTTCTGTCTGTCCAGGATTCCACTGCTGAAGGAGAGGGAGGGTCAGCGATCAATAGTCCATTATAGGAGAGAGGGTCATGAGAGTGCACGGAGTTTGCAGCACAAGAGTGCATTGAGCGATGGCTCCTACCCGGGTGCGGTCTGGTGAAGGGTCCATCCTTGGCTTGGGTCACTCCGAAACAGAGGAACACCAGAATGCTGGCAATAATCCCTCTGGAAAATGAAACCACAGAGAGCCATCAGACACATGTGCAATGTGAAGACTAAGACAAAAGATCTCTTCAGGGAAAAATGTACCATGCATTATAGCTTGCTTTCAAAATCACCTGACAGCGGGCTAGTGGTAAAACACTAATCTGATTCATATAAAATGCAGAGTAGACACTTAACAGGCTTATAGAAGGAGGAAAAGTCCATACAATTACAAGATGTGAAAGATGTTGTCTAAATGGGGGGTCATGTGTTTGAGGGTTCCTAACTTTTTACCTTTCTAAACGATAACATTTCAATCATAATTTTGTCAACTCTGCCTAAACGCAGAAACCTGTCAAACGCATCCTTCCCATCCAGGTATGTATACTGCACACGTCAGAGGCTCCACTAACGGTTCAGCCTTTGTGGAATATTATGATAACACCTATCTATGACCGAGACAAAGGCCAATGTCATTTAGGCGCCCATGAGTCAAGGGGTGTGCATGTGTTCTACTATAGCGAGGGAGAGGTATATGTGTGTGTGTGAGAGAGAGAGAGAGAGAGGGAGAGAGAGGGAGAGAGAGAAAGAAAAGAGTGTATATTTGCTGTTAGGAACAGAAAGGAAAAGACAGAAAGAAAGAGACAGACAGACAGACAGACAGACATACAGACAGAGAGAGAGAGAGATGACGGAAACAGAGGAAACAGAGCTGGGGGATTACATCAGGTGAGGTCACAGGCATTGGAGGACAGTGCTGGGCTGTGGGCTCAGTAATCCTGAGCCTGGGTTACGCTGACCCAAGCAAATCCTGTTAGTGGGTATGTTGTGCAGCCCAGACAACCACCCCCCTCCCCCACTCCTCCTACTCTTCGTCCTACTCTTCGTCCTCCTCCCACGTCCACGTGGTTATTTCTGGCCTGGGCTACACAAACTCAATCTTCCTCTGGCCAAAAGGCCTCCGCTGTCACTCACTCCAGCGTGAATTTAAAATGTTCACATGCACAACGCTAGACTGGGGTGTGTGTGTGGTAATGAGCGTATTGGTAGCAGGCACCACATTAAATGAGTAAAGCCACCCACAAAACTGTTCATCTGTCTAAGTATCACCTACACAGAGAATGGAAGTACATCAATGCCAAGCTGGCCACTGCAATAAACGCATAAGAGAGTATATGCATGTCCACACACACAAGCTTCGCATGTGTCGTCACATTTATGACACACACCCAGGGTTCAGAGGCTGGGAACGTGTTGCATGGTATTAGTCTGTTGTGGGCACAACCCCCAGAGCTAAGGGCGGGGTGGTGCAGCTTCCCATGGCACAATTGTGAGAGATGTTGAAAATGTCTCTGTGGATGCTGACCTTTTGGTGTTGTACGCCGTGTTCTGCGGTGTCTCCTCCAGTAGTGTGACGTACACCAGTGCACAGGTAAGGATGAACAGCACCGTGACTGTGTGTGCTCGCCTACGGTCACAGACAGCGAGGAGGAGAGAGAGAGAGAGAGAGAGATTGAAATGGAGAAGGACGAAAGAGAATCAAGTGATGCACCATACACACCTTTCCACTTCATTTAATTAAGTGCAACAGTGTTGCCCTTCAACACAGCCACTTTTTACAGACTTAATTTGCTTTCTTCTGCAGTAGCTTTGTGGATATCAGTTTTTCCTAGAGCTCTTTTTCCAAACATGAGCTTTGAAAAAAAAGACACCTTTCTCATTTCCCACTTCGCTCCCACTTTAACATAACCTAAGAGGACTTCCAGTGGTGGCTTCTTGACCATACATCAGGACAAGATGTCGAAACCCTTTAGGGGCCTGGAAAACTTAATCTTGCAGGTGTAAAACACTAGACCTTAAACTATAGATGGTCAAGCAAAGGTTGGTAACTGTCTTCTTTTATAAATTAGAAAAGTGCCACAGCTCTTTATGTGTGATAAACAAACCTGTCTGGTAACTAAGGAAATACGTCAGCTTCACAGATGAGGTAGTTGAATAGGAAATCATGGAGCATAGGTCAAACTTCATAGACACAGCTTAAGGAAGGTTACACTCAGACATGCATGTATAATAAAGGAATTACAAAGCTTCTGCTTCTATGTCATCACTTGAAGGAAAAGGTTGTAACACACAAAGCAAGGTCATGCAAACAGCCATACCTCTGTTTTGCTATCAGGCCCTGAGCACCGTCAAAAGAGTTATTCTGTCTCCCCTGAGATTTCACACACACCAGCCCTCATTTACTCATGTCCTAATATCAAGAACCTATCCGCAAATGAGCCTCTATATTGTAACAATAACCGCATCAGTTTGTAGGTCAAAGACTAACATCAAACTGGGAGAGCTGCACAGGCAAGAGAAACATGAAGATGGAGGGTGTTGTCATCATGGGCCAGAGGTCGTTGCAGAGAAGATTCAACTCTATGCTGATTAACTCTGGAGTCGCAACAGCTATGAATAATTCTGGGCAGATTCATTTCACCATTAATTATCTGTACTTTTACTCCTGGGCAAGATTATAAAAGTGTCTGTAGTAATGAAGAAGGCATGCACTCATATGTCACCATTTTATGACGCAATCTTTGGGGGGCTAGGCAATGACAAAGGCTGGCATCCTGCACCTATCTCCTGGGAACCTGTTCATTTGGCGAGAATTGCCCTTCTGCCTGACAACAAAAACAGCAGAAGAGGCAGCAGCAGCCAGGCTAACCTGACCAGGCAGCCACACCTACACAAGACCAGAATGCAAGTTGTGTGTCCATGTCTCAGTAGAATAGCGATATATCTAGCTTCTCCGGTATCTGAGACCCAGAAATGTACAGACAACTAGCAGTGCCCAGCAAGACTGGTCCAACACACATATGAGAGTTAGACTCTCTCTACTCTGAGTAAAGCTTTTGTTGCTGAAGTGTATTTCGTGGGTTCCTTTGGACCAGTTAGTTAACAACAGTGTGAACAATTACATTTACATACATTTTCTATACATGTAGGAACCGATGTTGCCAAGTGTCTAGCTTGACATGCATAACAAACATACCTGCCCTTGTGAAACTAGGTACACAAAAGGCCAAATCCATCAAGCTAGGCTAGACACAGATTCAAATCACAGCTACCAGTAAGCTACATGCTGCAATAATCACTGGGAAGATAGAGAGGGTATCGATGATTAGATTACAGTGATGTGCTGGAGAAAATAAGCAACTGCTTCATGGTCAACGACATTGTTTTAATCTCAATATTCAAAGGTGAGAGAAGCGTTAACCTATCTGAACTGACAGGTACTGTATACTTGCTTACCAGAAAAATGTGTTGGTCCCGTCGTCAAACACTTCACTCTCGGTTGTCCGTAGCGACAGGTGATCCTTAGACGTCTGTTTACCAGATTTAGACTTGTTGGCTGCCACTGTGGTATGTGATGTGTCGTGAGAACTCGAGGATGGTGACGGGTCGAGTGACCCGTTGTTGACCTGGTCCTCCGGTGCCGCAGCAGGTCTTCCGGCGACAAATGCCATGGCACCTCTTTTCGACTCGGGTTTCGCCATCACCAGTTAGCTGACACGTTCTCTGTCAAGCTGCCAACATACAAACTTTATTCTGTTAGTGTTTTGGATGTGCCTCGTTCAAGGTTGGCTACCAACCCCACCCGTTAGTCGAAGGGTATTAAAACTGCAGTCACAAGAATACAGACTACAATATACATATTACACATTCAAATATTTCACATTAAAACACATAGACTAGGACATGACCTTGTAGAGACGACATAAACTCTAGCCGTTAACGTAACGTTTTGTGAAATCGTGTCTTTATTGGTGTGTGAAGGTGTAGGCTAAACAGATTAAAATAATCTGCCACTAAATTAACGTTAGATTTCCAAGAGATGTGCTAACAATATCATTGGGCTAACTGTGTATCATACAGTGTTGTCAAAAATCAATCAAGGGTAAGCTTCAAGACAGCATAATTACCTAAACAGATTATTGCTAGAACTCTTGAGGACGATTGTAGCCAACTCACCACTTCACACAAATCCTACAGACGCTGTCCACTGAATGTTACAAATGTTTCCACTCATCAATCCAAAGTGTTTTGTCCTGAGTTGCATGTACGCTGTGAAAGCCTACCTCCCGAGGTAACCGCTTCCCCGCTTAAAACGCGCCGTTGTAGCCTACGTTATAACACCTCCTTCGACCTCCTTACGCCACGAAATCGTAAATGTTGCAAAACGAAGGCGTTTGGCATTGACTTGGTATGTCACTTCTTCACTTGGTTACAAGCCACACATCTTGTATCATTTATGTACAATTTCCAATATTTGGATAACTAGCGCTCTTGCTTTCTGATTTACTAACCCACTATGTAGCTAGCTAACTTACAACCGTCCTAGAGCGAGTTAGCTAGCACAGGATAGCGATAGAGAACGCATGCGACTGGCATGGGTACGCTACGGGTATTGTGTCCACTTCAGAAATCTTCCCTTTTTCATTCGCCTTTGAGAAATCATTAACAATGTGTCCAGGCCAACAACCCTAGCAATAGCTAGGCTCACGTTCGAACGTTTGAGTTACAACTGTGGGCTGCACCTTGTACATGTGAGAGATAGTTTTGTTGCCAAGGCTTATACTCCTAATAATTTGCTGTCAGTCATAAAAAAAACTTGCGGTCGCTTGGATGTCGTCACTTCCGTTTCTTCTGTCCAAACTAGTCTTTAGAGTTAAAGTAGCCTTCCGTTAAAGTAGGGCTATCCTCTAGAGACAAAAATCCAAAAATGCTTCTAGACTTGCAACAGATTGGTTGCCTTATTAATCATGACGTGCTGAAATGCCATTTATCCAAATGCATATACATAGGTGTTTGTGGTTGCTGTTGTTTTGCTCTGGTTGTATTTTGAAAACGCGAGCTTTTACAGGCACAGGCTTAAACAGAAACATAAATATCGAAATGCTTTTATTGTTGTAATGAATTGGGAGTTAGGCTATAACATTGCACAGCAAAAGCTTAGATAGCTTACTGTACCTTTAAGTTGGCGTCTTCCGTCATCGTACCACCCTTGCATAATGAGGTGAATAACAAACCAGCTAACAGATCAATTATTTAATTCAGGTCACCTACAGATGAAACATGTGAGACGTTACATAGTCTGCGAGCTAGAAGTCAAAAGGTCGCCCGCAACACTTTTGAGATGAATTAGTCTTTCTAGCCTACTACAATCAGACTAATTGGAACCAGGGTAAGTGATAGGCCTATTCTGCAACAACCTGAATAACTGTTTGTTTTCCAAGTTGAAGTAAAGTAAAGGCTTTCAGATGTGTCTTGTGTGGATGTTCGAATTATGTTTTACTGCCCGGATATCTATAGATATCTATACAGCTAAAATCATATGCTCAGGATTCTTTGACGACAAAGTAAAAGTAAGTCTTTCATCAGTTGACCTTTCATGCAAATGCACTACAACCATCAAAACACTTCATACTTCACACAAAAGTGAAGTAATGTAGCCAAAACTATAGCGAAGGCTGTTATTACTAACTAATTTGGCATAATGAACTAAAAAAATCTTGAAACATAGAAAAATCTTATGTTGCCATATTTTTTAATGAATTAATGTTGCATTGCAAATTAATTTGACACCTCTGTATAGTACATATTGCAATACCAAACACATCAATCTGAGGTGTGTTGATGCTAGTCAGTACAAGTGAAACAACAATACAACATACTACCACTAGAAGTCTACTGTCTCTAATGCTGATCCATGATGTCCTCTGTATTTGGAATGACATTTTTATGAAGTTCACATTTACTGCCACATTCTCCCTTGGCTTACAGTACATCTTTAGATACAAAAGCTCTTCAACTCCTACAATCCCCTACACCCCACAAATATTTCAAGCCAAGCAGCTATAATCACACCAAGAACAAACTTTTCGATTGCCTGTTACAATACTGTAAATACCACTGTTGAGTGTGGTAAACTCACTGTAGTTGTATTTTTGGGAAGCTTTGTCTCACTGATAGCCCATGTCAGTAATAGTGGAAAAAGCTCTTCAGTTAAAACTACATCTATATTTTGCCTACGTACATTTCAATGCAAATATGACTTTTTAATGGATTGTAACAATGTGGCAAAAGTAATACATTTTACACAAAAACTAGAATAATCTCTTTTATTTTAAGTTTAGTTTAATTTGTCTTTCAAAATGCAGCATATTTCCATCAACAGTGATCTTAATTCTGTCTGATTTTTAACAGTGTCTAAAAGTCTGCAAAATGTTTCTGACGGTGAGCATTGATCGAGATTAATGTCCATGAATTTCTGAGAAACTGGTCATTGAATGCATTTTGCATCAAAGCAATACAAAAGTATCCACAGTTTTGTTCACATATTCTACAGATTTGACAAATTAGTGTTTTTGCAAAATGTGGACATGATTTGAGAAAGCGTGAAAATTATTTGAAAAAACTGTAATATCCTCTCTGTTTTCTAAGTTTTCTTTTCTTCCCACAATGAGTATCATAAATGACAAAAAGGCCAATCAAAATGCAAGCCTGAGGTTATGAGACACAGCCTAAATGGTTTTATGGTGGTTTTATGGTTGAAAGAGACAGCATCAGTGCCATCAGTAATCAACCATTTCCCTCTGCTGTTGGGATGATGCTAGAACAAAAGCTTGATTTGTCTAAGTGAGGCCTAAACAAGGCTACACCCATTGGAAATAAGGGTCTATTTTGCCCTATGAGATTAAATTAATTCTAAAAGCTATGAACTCTTTTGGTAACTCTCTGGAACTGTGTGTGGAAAACTTGCATGGACGTGCAGTGTTAACAATAGATTTTGTAGCCTGCTAAGGGAGTTGTGAGCTCTCAGAGTTCTGTGCATGTGTTTACGTTTATGTAGATGTTCTACTCTGTGCTTAATCTTCCATGTAGGGCGTTCTAATGTTAGCAGGAGTCGTTGTATTTTGTGAAATGCCCTGGTGTAGTTTCCTTGAGTGTTAGCCTCTGTGTCACCTTTGCCTTGTAACCTGTGTCTGCATATAAGATCCAGGAGACTTTCCCTGTTCTGCATTAATCTGAGGCTGAGGTGTTCCTGCATCAATAAACAGCATAGAACCAAAGAAACGCCTGATTGCTGTGTTTTTGCTACTATATGCTGATTATTATCGCTCTCTCTCTCTCTCTCTCTCTCTCTCTCTCTCTCTCTCTCTCTCTCTCTCGCTCTCTCTCTCTCTCTCTCTCATAGTGTGTAGGAATGTTCTTCTTGGTCACGAGAGAGAAGCCAAGCCTTGCAGTGAGCCCTGAGGCACTCAGTGATGAGTAGATCAGAGGATGAGTGCAGAGGACAGACAGAACAAGTTAGCGTGAAGCTCTAGGGGCCGTCTTTCAAAGTCATGTGGTGGTGAAGGGGTGCACAAAGACTGCAATTTGGGTGCGTTGTGTCGGATGTCCTTAGGGCCTCTCTTTGTCTAAACTCTCCCTCTCTCATTCAAACATGCAGCGAGAGACAAGAGTATGACAAATATACTTAAACCATATATTCTAAAATATCAGGTACAGTCTGTGGGTCTGGCAAAAGATTGGGATCGCCTGGAATAGTGCATGGCTTGGTCCGGGCCACTTTATTTGTTTCCAATTGACAGAACCAGGACTGTGTTTGAACACTGGAGTTTTTTTAGCCGCACTCAGAACGGACAGATAGAGAACTGTGAGGAGAAATTTGTTTGAACTCTATTGGATGAAATTATGAACCAAACCTTTCACTGATGACCAGTATAGGGTCTTTGAAGGAGTGTGTGTCATTTTAAAATACACCTCAATGTAAGCAAATATACAGCCAGAGTGTTTAATTGGACATCGTTTATCTGCCAGCTCTCTCAATGGGCCATATCGTGCCACTTAAAAGCTCTTTGTAGTCAGTGCCAAATCTTGTCACAAGAGGGCAATGTTGTACCATTAACATGAAATCGAAGTTAAGGAGCTCATCAGACTAGAAAGAAAACTAGACCATTAGAGGGAAACAAATCAGTTATCATCAAATCTTTAAATTAAGTAAGAATTTCTGTTTCTGTTTTATTTTTAATTAATAGGCTGACATGTAATAGGCTGACAACTGACCTACATTGATTAGGTTACCCTGCAGTACGTTGTATATGCAAAAGCTGCTGCCTACACAATAGCCTACACTAATCATCAATATGATTTTAAATTATTTGAGATATAGTTTATTCCATTAAGTTTGCAAACTTTGGGCAAAATATCCATCAGAGATTTTTCGAGTTGAGCAAGTGGGGGTGCGATTGGGCAAGCAGAACGAGTTAAGGCGTGTCCTTCGAAGTACGCTGTTTTCACTTTCCTCCGTTGATGTAAACTAAATCAGTGAACGATATTTGGCAACCAAATGTCACAATCCCTTGTTAACTGCTTTTTCTTAAGCATGGATAGGCTTGGTGGTAAAAGCCACAAAGGGTAGCCTATTTTATGTTGGGATTTAGTGATCACAAAAACTCTTAATTAATTTGTACAGGTTTGATAAAAAAAGAAATGGTCTATTTCATGGGGTTAAGATAGGAAAACATTCTCTGGCCACCCCCTCATACTCCTCCTGATTCCATAATTGTGTTCCGCACAAGTACCAACACTGCCTACAAGGAACTCAAACAGCAAACCATAAGGTTTGACATGCTGTTTTCTGAGGATATTTTAAAACGATGAAATTCGGCTACCCTTCATAACCTATTTAGGGAGTTTCTTGCAGCTCGTTCCTTTTAGTATCTCATACCGTATGAAACTATCCTGCACATTTTAATTTGGCAAATCAGTATTAATTATAATGTGTGACATAACCTCCTCATTTGTAACATCGTTGTCTGTTTTATCAAATTTGAATTTTGCATCAATAGTGTTTTAGGATACGCAGACTATTGCCTATGTTTGAATGTTTTTATGGGTCTCTTTTTTTCCAACAGTTTTCTATTGCGGGACGTGGCCAGTCTGGTTGTAAAGAGGGGAGTAGCTCGGGGGATGGGTAGAGAAAAAAACACGTAGTAAGCAAAACGTTCCTTGAGCAGCAACAACAGTTCCTATCGTATAGCATTTCAATCACCCCAACCCAACACCCCCATCTACAAATCACGTGCGTGCATCATATCCAATACAAAAGAAGGGGAGGCGGGAATTTGAAGCAAGGGCGGAACTAAAACGAACCAATGAGATCAGAGGACAAAGTGTCTGTTCAAACCCTGAAAACGTCAAGGACTTTAAATTCGAATCTTGGGCACAACATCGATACATTTAAACGTCACCCAGGCTACTAGCACATCTAAAAAAAAAATAGTAGCGTAGTCCTCTTTAGCGATAGACTGGGATATACACATTCAGGTGTTCTTTAAGAACATCATACGCGTTTCTTAATTTTGTCCGTGGGATTTCGAAATCATGACTAACGTCCAGCTTTCTACCAGCACCTTGGAGCGGTTGGTGGCAAGGAGGACCTTCCCTCTACACGCTCGCACGGGCGCTTGTCGGAGTCTCTTTGGACCGGTGGATCACGACGAGCTGAACCGAGAGATGAAATCCAAACTTCGAGAAATCTCCGAGCGGGATCAGCGAAGATGGAACTTTAATTTCGAGAGAGATGAGCCACTGCTTGGAGATTATGAGTGGGAAGGAAAGCCGTTAGAAACATCACCTGCTTTCTATCACGAATCTGTGCAAATTGGGCGAAGCCGAGTTGTTCTGCCAGGGAATCCATCAGTGGACTTGAGACCATTGGACTGTACTGCTCAGGATGCACCTGTAAATTGCGAGGACCGTCTCGCCGGTTCCGAAGGCAGCGCTCCCTGTTCAAGCGAAGTGAACCAGGAGAACTGTGCGGATACCCTCAACTCAGGGAAAATGTCTCGTAAAGTTACCCCCTGTGCCCGACGAAAAAGATCTACTGCCAGTGATCTTACCACAACGCACATCACAGGTAAGGTATCTAATGATTATTTTGCGTATTTATTAGATTGTATTATCATTACATTTTTGCGTAGCCTAGCCTATTAGTGTGCGTACAATTTAGAAAACGAATGATTGACGAGGTGTTCGTAAAGCTTAACATTGTGTCTAGAAATAATCTAATAGCTGCAAACTAAATACTTGTTGGTGCCTGCAAGATAAATAAATGTTGCCTTCTTTCTCCTCTCAGATTTCTACATGAAAAGGAGAAGAACGATGGTTGCGAAGCCAGGTGAAAATGTTTGCCAGCAGTCTTCAACCACACTCCCAATTGAGCAAACTCCACGCAAGAGAATTCGCTGAAGGTAGGTTATGTGACAAACTGTCATCAGTTGTGATTTTTATGTTTATATAGGCTACACTACAAATGAGTACATAGTGTCACTGTTCAGTGTTGTTGTGAAATATTAATGGAAATATGAATAATCGCCATATCAGTTAAGCAATAAAATAAATAAAAAATCGGTGCGTTTTCGCCAGTCTTGAAGGATCAGAGGGAGGAGGGGGTCTGGAGAGAGAGATCTGTGAATAGGCTTAGCGGAGTAATGGGGGAAGGGAAATCTGCGTCACACTGGCGGGAAAGGCTGGAGTAAATGGTGACGCTTGCACAGCACAACTCTTGCTTTTCTTCGGCTGTGCAGGCTGACTCATTGATTTTTTTTTGGGGGGGGGGGGGGGGGGGGCGCTCAGTCGAACCACTCATTTACACTAATACTTCAATTGTAGACTATGTATTTTCGTTGCATCTAAACTAATGTTTGATTTTGACAGTATATTAATATCTCCTTTGTCACTTCTTTTTTCCAGATATTTGCACTGCAATTATTGCGGACAGTGCCTTCTGCCGCTAGATACAGAGACGAGGCGGTCAGTCTGATCATCCGTCGGCCCTGTGCGAGGAGAACAGAGGCGTTTTGGGATCTCAGGACTGCCTGTCAAGCGAGAGATGGAACTCGCTGAAGGACTTGCATTCAGATATATGTAGCATAATGGTTGCTTTGCATACAGCCACTTGACAGTGTTAAATTGTTTAACAACTGTGCAATCCTAAATTACTTTAAATTGTCTACACTGGCCAAAAGTGTACAGCTTTAAAAGACAATATAAATGTTTTATTTCTGTTAATTATATCTTTTTGTATATATATTTTGAAAGACTATTTTTAAGTTATAATTTATTTATGTTTCATTTTCTTTGCATACGCCTTGTTCTACCAAAAGGGCGATGTTTGATATAGTTTTGTTTTCCTTTTTTATTATTATTATTATTATTATTATTGTTGTTGTTGTTTTTGTTGTGTTTTGCAATCAATGTAGCTTTTTCATAGCACACTTGACAGTTAGGGTCCATGATGTTTCTGAGCCGTTCTATTTGTCACTGCCCTAAACTTTTGTTCCACAAAAGAAACAAATAAAACTATTTTCATTTAAAAATCGAAATGCTGCTTTTTGTGAAATTTTTAATTTGGTATCTTATCAACTTAAGTTAATTAAGCGTATTTAAGCTGATGATCTGTGTTGTGTGTGAAAGAGAGAAATATGGAGGGACGCTATCAAATGTTTTTTTTTCTGCTGTGGACACAAGCAAACGTTATTTAATCTCTCTTTAATACATTGTCTGAAATAACGCAAATTCAGGAAAGGCCAAGTGCTTGTAATTTCAGACTTTTTCTCAAAATTCTGACCGAAGGCAAGCAGTGATATAGCGATCAGCGAATAATAGATAACCAACGTGAAATGTAGGAGTTGAATATCCTCAGAAGTGTGTTACTGTCGTAAGACTTAAGTATTTGGTCTACAAACTGAGTAGCTCCCTTGACTCTCAGTATAATCTATAAAATATTTCTCAACCATATAGTTGGTAATATTTGTAGGATAAAAGCGGCTTTGTGCTTACGTAGGCTACTCATAGGCATGCATACATACGGACGGTGCACAAACACCAAGCAGCTGCGTGGACGGCCTGGTATTTAAAGCCCTTTAAAGAAGTGCAGCAGGTGCCTTTGGAACCCCGCATTGTCCACAGGGACACCCCCATAGTCGCTGCACACTCAACAAGCTCTAAAAGGAGCTCTCCGCCAGTGTTTACCCCAATGGAACCACCACGTCTCTTCGCCTCACCAGCTCAGTCACATAGGCCACCTGCCCATAAGTGAGAGAACCTCTATAATTGCCTGGCATTTACTTAAATGTGCCTCTCAGTTGGACGCTCTCACAGGTTTACTCTAATTTGATGAACGTATGCACGCAATCGCGTATTACGCATTATCTCGCGCAAATTATACAGTAGGCCTATACATGTAGTGGCGCAGTGACAAAAAAAAACTGCTTTTCTTATAGGAATGTTTTTCATTCATTTCTAATAAATACTTTGTTTGGCATATGATTTTTCCAACAACAAACGAAAACGTGTTGCACTTTGAGGTAAATGACCCTCTAACCCCTCGAGCCCTCCAAAGACACGCGCGCTCTCTGCCACTGACTGCCTTGTTCTCATCCCCAACACAAAGCGCTCGCCGTCTCCATTCTTCCCCTTTTGTTGCCATATGGCAAATCCATGTAGGCATAGCCAAGATCCATTAATTCAGACACAAAATGTCCTACGCTGGAGAACAATAGAAACTTTGTTTGCTCCTTCCATTGATATGAAAGGCTATTTGGGGAAAACTATAATTACACTATGGAGATATCTAGCTAGCTAATTATGATCCATAAGCACATGGGTAAGGATAACTCAGTAAACACGGTTCAATATTGTTTGTACTTAATATGTTTAAGATGACAGATGTTCTATATAGCCTACTCTATTTAATGAAGTTCCTTACACATTGGAAACATTTCTCTGTGGGCCCATTTAAAGCCTTTCGGCACGGCCTTCATGCCATCAAGTTCTATTAGGAGTGACTTATAGCTTTGTCAAATTAAAGTAGGCTACAAGATATTTGATAACAGAACCGAGAAGAACGCTCTCTTAATAACATGTCAGATTTCGCTCGTTTCTTCTTGGGAAACATAAACAAAAGTTAAGGTTATGCAGTGAATGCCTCCGGTCGTTTATGAGAACTGATACAACAACCAGTATTGTTCATTCGATTAAGGGAATAAGATTATGTCGATACATTTAGACGTGTTAAACTATTTGTGAACAATTGATTTCGTAATTATTTGCGTTCGCTAAAATGAAATGCCAGTATGTAAAACACCATGGAGCGGAGGAATAAGCATTTACAGAGATTATTGATTCTTCTAAACACTACTAGTTTGGTCCGTTTTTTAAATCGAAGTTGTTAAAATATGGGCAAGTATGAATGCATGTGATTAGATATATATTTTCTGTTGTTGTTGTTTTTGTTTTTGGAGAAAGAGCAGCTTGGACTATTTACAATATTCCGATATATATTTTTTCCACTCCCGCATTATTGTCACAAAAATCACAACTCTTTGAAAAATGAAACTAATTTTAGCAAGCCTACACTTAAAGTGTAATACTATGTTGTAATATATAACAATAAACACCACCATCTCGCACACACAAATTAATGGTATGGAACAGTGTTAGAAGGTGTCATTTTTCTCAATTTCTGGCCTAAAACAATGAAAGGCATATAAAGGGTGGATTCTGCAGTATCTATATATTTGGCTAAATGTATTAATTTATTTTTTCCTTTTTACGTTATAAACAAAACTGTATGCCATCGATAACAGTTATTTCTCTCCTTGTGAAACAAAAAGGGAAACTAAACAAGCTGTAGTTAGCAGTAGTGGTATAGTCCTAGGTCATTCTATTTATGCCAAACGCATCAGTATAGATGCTAAATGCTCTCACGCACATGGGCTACATTCTGCAAACAAGAAACGTGGTTGAGACACACACACACCTGCGCGCACCAAAATACTAAATAGCATTTGAAAACAAAAATACAACCAACAGCCCCATCTGCAAAGACGGCAATTAAATACAAAAAAAAGAAAGAAGAAAAAAAAGCAGCCAAGTCGAATTAGCATTTTCCATGGCCATCTGGCATGGGTGCAGGCGATGGGGAACAAAGACGAGTTGGAGTGAGAGGAGAGGCGAGTGTGCCATCGCATTGACCTGCAAATGAGGCTTTGTCACCAAATTAAAGCTCCCTGACCCCCGTGCTCCCCCTTTTTGCTGGCGTTTTTTCAAGCCTGCGTGACGAATGGACGGCTGAGTTCACGTCTGTGAATTTCTATACTGCATTATGTTTCGACGTATTCGATCAGCAGGCCGTTACCTGCACAAGGGAACGGGTTCATCTGAGTTCGACCTTAAACCTTTTACGCACACCAATACCCAAAACCTCACCATAGCAATTTAATCCTAATCGTAATCAAATTTCAATTTTTTTTATTGCATTCACCACCTGAATTTTTCAATCCAGATGCAGAGTATTTAAATGCAACATTCATAAGGTCAAGATCTGATTGCAACCAAGAACGCGCTGCAGTTCGTGTTTTGAGACACCTGCAGAGTTTCAAAATGACGCGTGTCAACTGGTTTACAGTACATTCTTTTAACAGGACTCTAGAACAGAATGACAGTGGGTGCGTGTGTTTGCATGCGCCTAAAAGGGAGAATGGGGGATTTCTAGGCTTCCCCCTCCAAAAAAACGGACACCGCTTTTGGTGTTCTGCCACTCAATATTCATGCGTATGTGCAACAAAAGCCACAGCTCCATTCACGCCGCCACGCAGAAGACTGACTGACAGAGAACTCGTGGCAACCATTCAGATATCTTCTTTCTGTCTCTTCTTTCTCTCTGCATGTTAGACTTGCCTCGGTCGGGGGCCTGGATTACCTCCACCCCACTTTTTCACTTTTCACTCACCCCACGCATCAAGCATGATCGGATTGTAGAGTTGCAGATTGAAACAGATCATTTAAATAGTCCCTCGACTTCCCGGAGCGAAAACCTCGGACAACCACAGCTTTTGAAATGTTTATCCTGACCGGCTGACTAGTAAACACGTTTGCAATCGAATACAACCACCCAAAGGCCAAAGCGAAAACTGCCCTGCAATTAACATTAAACACAATACTACAGACAATTAAGTTGAAACAAAAATATAGATAGGGCAACACTAACGATTTAAAAAAAAAAAAAAGAGGATGAGGTCACTATTGGAATGCCCCCAATGACACCGTAAGCCTGCTGGTCAAAGGCGTATGACAATGCGCTTTCCTCCCGCCAAATTGAGGTTAAGAGTGCAAATATCGATCAGGCATTTGAATTCCAGAGATTCACATACTTCAGAAGTCCTGCCAGGAGCCATAAACGGAAGGCAGGCTAATTTGACTAGCAATATAAGTTTTATTACTGTTGGGTGGATATAAAGCTTGTTTGAAGTTAAATGTATTTCACATCATCAATAAAGGCTATGGTTATTTTACATATCTTAAGTGAATTACAAATGAATTACATCATTTATAAGGTAAAAATCCTTTTCGGTTAGTAGGATATTGTACATCTACTGAAGGCTTATCAGATTATCTCTCCTTGGACATGAACAGGTGCAAATCTGCCTTTGTATTTACAAAAGAGCAGCTTTGGAGGGATTGAAAACACAATGGACACCTGACAAAGCATAATACTTTCAGAGACAAACCTTTGGAATCCTTCCTATGTAACGGGTAAACAGCCTATATCTCTGCTGCGTGTACTATTACTTGAGCCGTCCCTTGTGTATGCTATAGGAACACTGTGTTTAGTTGTGCAACTCCACGCCTTGGCCTTTGCCAGTAAATCAGAGTTTGTGAACAAAGCCATAGTAACCACACAAAGTTTGCCTGGTGTGTCTGTGGGTCATCCTAGCCAAATCGAGTCCTCCAGGGAAGGGGTATGATAAGGCTGTTCTGGAATGGCAGTCTGTTCAGTATGGAGTAATCTGCTTAGGCCCATCTCGACCCCCCTGCCCTTGGTCCGTAGGGAGACACACCCATGACAAACTCTGTCCTCCTCCTTTAAAAGAGGCATCCGTATTAACAGATGTCTACTATTTCGTCATTGGTGTTTAAAGTCTATTAAAGACATATGGTAGATGTGAGAGAATGTGTGTGTGTGTGAGTGAATGCGTCGGCATGTATCATGTTTTCCCCTAGAAATTTCTTCAATTAATGCCATATAAGATCAGTGTTAGTTATAGTGTAGAATGTGACAAGAACAAAACTTATAGCTTACACACTTCAATAAGAACAACTTTATTTACTTTTGAAATAGTAGTGTACTGTACATCTTTAATGCCCTTTGCCTTCAGATGAGTCATACAATCAGTTCTAGCAATAGATTGGATGTGATATGAGCTATTAGTTGAGGGGATGGAGAGTTGCCGCTTGAAAAATGATCTGCGGCCATCACACTCTGCCCTCCTCCTTGACAGCGAATGTTCCACTCCCTTTCACTCCAGCTTTTCTCATTGTCTCTCCCCCTTTGTCTTTCCTCAAGTGAAACCTGTTTCCCTTCACATCCTGTCTTGCTGTGACGCTAGCATTCTGTTCAACTGATGCCGTCCCTTTATCACTCCATCCATCCATCTCCTGACTCGCCCTCACCCCTTTTCATTCTTTCGGGAGCAAGTTTTGTCTTCTCCCTCAATCATTTTGGCCCATAAAACTACGGGAGGAGCGCTAGCAGGCTGGGTTTTCAGGGCTGGATAACCCCCTATGGGTGCACTGACTCGCACTAATACTATTTGTGCCTGGGCTTTGCTCGCTGGAGTTGCTGAAAGAGGCAGCAGTGGCATCCTTTAAGATGTGCAACCAAAAGGCCGCCATTCGTCAGAGCCGTGTTATCCCAGCCCCCTCACAGCGTGGCATTAAGGGGGCGTCCCCTCCCTCACTGGGCTTGACGAGCGGCCACTGCCAGTGCACACCTTCACCTGCCTCTCCGGCCTGGTGTGCCATCACCTGTGGGACTTGGCCCGTTCACAACTGGTGGCCAAGCTGCGCTCCTGTCTGCTCTTGTAGAGTTTTATTATTGATTTTGTAGAATGCAAATCCCAACCACCTCACCATCCCTACCTTAAGGCATATCACAGCCTATTACAGTCATGTGCAATGTGCGTTTGATGTGTCTTTCCTCTCCTAATTAGCTGTGATTGATGTGATGTGATCAAACCAGAAGCTCCTCTTGGAACTATAGAAGCCTCATCAGAGGCCTCAGATCCCAATCATATGGGATGTGAATGAGACACATTGGGAATCCCATCATTTGTGGCTACAAATCTTCATCATGAGAGGTGTGACTGGAGCAGGTGGTTAGCCACATTACTGTGGGCTCTGTGCCGAGATGCGTTGTTAACTTAAACCACCAACACCGGCTCGGCTTGTTTTCAGGGCGTGCTGGGAACCCGGAGAGAGTTGCTGCTGCGGCTGTGGATTTATTGCGAGTGGGCCGGGGTCAGTTGTGCAGCCATTAATCTTCACCTCTGCCTGCTTGGCTCTTCAGTGGGGGCCAGTGGGCCCCGTGTGGGCACAAAGGTCTGAACTGCGGGCCCTGTCAGCTCCTCCTAATTTGTAGCAGTGGCTGACGGCCTGAATTCAGTCGTGTTGGATGCTTGACCTGTGCCTTTCTTCCCAGGGATTTGAGACATCAGCCCCCCCTCCCTTTTTTTTTTACCCAGCACAGGGCACCACAAGCCAGCGGTCCGTGGACACTCCAATTACACCACCGTCAGCAAACAAACCAGGAAGGATAAACCAGATGAGCAGTTGGATTACAGGATATGTGAAATGGACTGAGAGCTAAAATGACTTCATTCATGAGGACAACCCAGGGTAAAATAAATAGGAGTAAACATAGTGAAAGTCTCACTGATGTTTAGTCTGTGATAGCTTTCCTTGTACTTGTAACACAGTGTGACACGTTGGAAGGGTGCGAAATTAAGTGTTTGTACGTGTATGTGTGCCTGTCTGTCTCTGTGTTTGTGCACAAGTGGGTAGGTGTGAGAGGGGATGTTTGTTGTTTGCACCTTGCAGTTGGCTCCATGACGTGGCAGCGTGGTAAGCACTTGTGAATGTGCACACACACACACACACACACACACACACACACACACACACACACACACACACACACAGGAGAGACAGGCAGGATGCTGGGCAGCAGAGTTCAGCTGAGTTCTCCTAAGGGAGCCACAGCTGGGCTGGAGAGTGTGAGTCAAATATGAGTGAAGGGGAATAATTACATGGCAGAGCCTGGCTGTACCCAAGCCCTGTCCAGCCCAGTCCAGCCCGGCCCAGCCCAGCCCAGCCCAGCCCAGCCAAGTCCAGCCTCCGACCCTGAGCTTACAACAGATGCTGTATCCCTTGAAGGCACCATCAGCTCCACAACAATAAGACAAAATTTGTTGACAATGATCGTGGGGGCCGTGGACAAAACCCCTCAAGGACAAAAAGAGAGAGAGAGAGAGAGAGAGAGAGAGAGAAAGGGGAGGGGGGCTCACAGAGTCAGCATCAGCTAAAGTGGTGTGGCTGCCGTGGCAACAATGACCCAGGCCAGACTGCTAGAGAAGGGAGAGGGGATCAGGGTATGTTTCTCTGACAACCACTCCTCCAAGGACACCCCTCAGTCATATATGCACACATACACATACACACACACACACGCACAAACACACACACACACACACACACACACACACACACACACACACACACACGCACACGCACACACACACGCACACACACACGCACACACACATACGCAGACACATCCTAAACCTACACACTGTCAGCTGCGCTCAGGCGGTGTCCATGCCCAGATGGTCTTATGCTGTGTAACTCACTTGTCTGTCAGGATGCCTCTAAAGGAATGCAAAAGGGGGCTGGAAATCCCTGTGGACCTGGACAGCAGAGAAGGGCGCCATCTGCTCCTGCTCGTGAGGCAGACACCCCCTTATCCTGTCCGTCCCTTAAAATCCTCCCCAGTACCCCATCCAGCTCCAAGGCCCTGAGGGCCCCTGCATTCAGCTGCAACCCCACGAGTAGCTCAGGCGTGCCGGGGTCTGTGGGAACTGTCTTGGGGAGAGGTGGGGGGGTCTGGGTGCATAGGGTTCAGCAGTTTTACATTGTGTGTGTGTTAATGTGCGGGTGTATATGATTGTAGTCATGTAGGTGCCTAAACCTGTATGTACTTCTGCATTTCACAAGCATTTGTTCTTGTATGAGTTTGTGCAAGTGCCAGGCAAATAAAAAAACAGTTTTCCCCATATATGCGCAGAAATAATCTGGTTTATTTGCAGTTCTTTGCCAACACCCCCCTCCTCCTCCTAATTGCATGTATGCTGCGGTGGTGCACAATCTATAACATTTTACAGCGCTTGCTGGCTGACGAAGCAATCGTACCTCCCAGGGCAGGGAGTGTGGCATGCGTGTGTGGCGTATGTGTGAGTCTGTGTGTGGTCTCTCTCTCTCTCTCTCTCTCTCTCTCTCTCTCTCTCTCTCTTTCTCTTTCTCTCTCCCCCCTCTCTCTCTCCTCTCATAGTGAGTTGTGTAAACAGAGTCAGATGTAGCCTGAGTCAGGGAGATGTGAGGGCAGGGCAGTGGTGGGGAGTGCCCCTGTTGCACCCACCTGCAGCTGCCTGTGGTGGGCAGGGATGGGGCCCAGAGCCAGTCGGGTGGGAGCCTCTACCCCCCCCCCCCCCCCCCCCTCTTCCCCCCTGACTCCTGCGTGAGGGTTAATAGTGCTGAGGGGGCCTCTGTCTCTCAGGTCTGCTGGCCAGGACAGCACCATCTGCTGACAGGTATGGGCCAGAGGGAGATGGAGGGATAGGGAGAGGGGAAAGAGAAGATGTTTTAACCATTTTCCCCCTTACTCTTAGCTGTTGTGTGATGCTGTCGTTGTGTTCATTGTGTCTTTTGTATGTGAACAGTCATGGTAATAAATCCACTTTGAATTGAAGAGAGAAAGAGAGAGGGAGAGAGAGAGAGAGAGAGAGAGAGAGAGAGAGGGAGAGAGAGAGAGAGAGAGAGAGAGAGAGACTTTTTGACTTTAAGTCACCTGAAATACCATCGAAATGTGTGGTGTGTTAGGAGAGCTGTGGTACCAGATGGAGTGAATGGGGTTTTGATGTTGAAGATCTAAGTGGTTGTACGCTTTGAAAGAGAGAGGGAGAGAGAGAGAGAGAGAGAGAGAGAGCAAAGCAAAGCAAAGGCTACTGATTCAGCAGTGTGGTGTGATCATTTGAACCAATGTACAAGTAAGCAAATAGACAAACCGATGTACTCACACAACATACATACATTACATACAAACAAGATGTGTGCACACTCCTGTTGAGGTTTAACAGACCAAACAATTGTAGCACAAAGGCTGCCATAAATCTGTATGAAAGTATTCACAGACAATAAGTTACCAAAAAAGCACCCCATAAAATTTAAATGGATCCAGATTTATGAAAAATATTGATTCCATTTCCATTTCATTCATTTCCACCTGTCCTGTCCAACGTGGAGAGTCTCATCCCAGCTGGAGAATCAGTTGGATTGAGATGTCCTCATTTCTCTTAGCGAGGACTGGAAATATAATTCAGCTCTAAAATTGGAAAAGTGTGGTGAAAAAACACTACTAGGCCCATAAATAGTTTTGCAGATATCCAAACAACATGTTACACAATACTGCTGGATAGATGCTGCAGTGGAAAATACAGCACATTGATGCGGCCTGCAGCTGCACATCTGTATTTGGTATCTGCATTGTGCCCAGGGGGGTGAATAAATACACATTTCATTCATATTTTACACGTAACATTTGTCTAAAGCTACAAGTGAACTATAAGAGCAATGCAAAATAAGAGGGCCTTCGTAAATACACATTTAATTCATCATTTACTTGTCAGATTTGCCTGAAACTACAAGTGAACTATAAGAGCTATGCGAAACGACAGGGCTTTGTAAGAATTCTACTCTACCTTCCAGGGTGAAGATTCACATGTTAGATTCAGCTCATAACCGTTTCATGTGTGATTGAGCCAGATGGTGTCAGCAGAACTGACAGAGGTTCAAGGGCCACTAAATGCCCAGACGCAAACAGAAAGAGCACTTCTTAAAAGGCCCGTTGATAACATTGCCACCTGGCCATGCTGTCAGTGTGTGCTTTAGAATCAGTGCACTCTGGCCGTCTGTCTGCATGAACCGTGCTCTGATATGGAGTGAGGAGTGAGAGAGAGAGAGAGAGAGAGAGAGAGAGAGAGAGGGGCTGAGCTTGCCTGGGCATGTTCCAAGTGGGCTTGCACTGTCCAGTGCAGAGTCAGCATAGAGGCCAATGTGTGCAGCAAATGCCTCTTGTGCAGTGAAGAACTCTGAGGTGCAGTGACGGAGTGTGTTGTGTATGTGTGTATGAGTGTGTTCGCTAATGTGAGAGAGAGAGGCACTAAATAAGAGAGAGAAGGTGGGCGAGCACATTTCGTCGGGGGGAATACGCCCCCCTGTGCCTAGCCTGTACAGTGGGAGAGAAAGAGGGGATGGTGGAGAACGGCCCGGCGCAGCCCGCTGGTTTGGGAGACCTCTGAAGCATGGAGCAGTCCCACAGCCTTGAAGGGTGCACTGTGTTTAGAGCTGTGCCTCAGCTTACCCCTACCTCCTCTTCCCTGGGCAGAAATTTCATCTAGGGCCCTCTTTACTTAGCCTCGTGGCTGACGTAACAGATGTTGACACTTTACCGTCACGGCAGTAAGTCCAAACTGGCCCACTCACTCAAAACAGCACTAAATGCACATGCAGGGCCTGCTTTACAACCTGAGAAAGCATATGGTTTAAAAAGCCTCAGAGTTAAAGAGAGAAACAGGTCAGGGGAATAACAGATAACAAGAAAGCGAAGACAGCTTTTAATCTGATCAATTCAGTGCGTGGTAATGTGGTAATGTCCAGCTGGATCGTCACCTAGATATGGAGCATTTCCTTTTGTTATGAAAACAAAGTTCCATAACAGATGGGATTTACGCGGTGCCGCTGTACAGCCACGGACGCTTCTCATGATGTTTCTGCAATTTAATCGCTCATCAAGGGCAGATGATCAGAGAGACCCTTATCAAAAAACTACACAAACAACAAAAAATTAAAAAAAAACTGAAAACCAAAGAGCCAGAAACATCAAACAGGCTGAACAAACACATCAAAAACCTCTGGGGGCCATTAGAATGAGTCCCATCACACGTTATCTGCCCAGACTATTTTGGGATGTTGTTAAGTGAGGGCACAATTGTGTGACACACCAAAGCAGATCTGCTATCTCTCCATTGTGCAAGGCCTCTATGTTGATCGCCCTCTTTTTCATTGCCTGCTTGCTGTGTCTTATCCTACTCCTATCCTGAAAAACCCAACACATTTCAGCACTGTCTGGCCCAGTGCTCCCCCTCCCCCTAACTTCTCTAACTTCAAGTACAGAAAATCCAATTAGCACATGCCTTCTATCCACCCACAACACATGTGTGATTCCGTCTCTTCCAGCACCAGCCAGTTCCTTTTTTTAGATGTGGTTTTTCAATTAGTTTCTCTTATTCTGAATTCAGCTGAAAATTAAGTTCAGGCACACATGGGTCCAATGAGAATATAGGATAATTGCGTCTCTTATTTAGTCTTGTAATTCTTTTTTTTAACGTCTTTTTCCAAATTTATGCAGAAGCGAGATAGAGGCTGTAAACACCACCGCTGGCTTAGTTTGTGGTGACTCCCTAAAAGATGACTGGGTGTGTGACATGACTGCTACCGCTGCCACAGGAAACTGCTTGTATATATGTGTGTACATGTGTGTGAGTGTGTGTTTGTCTATGATGTGGGTTTAAATATGTACATTATATGTGTGTGTGTGTGTGTGTAAGTTTGTGAATGGGTGTGAGTGTTTAGGAGTGTGTGTGTGTGTGTGTGTGTGTGTGTGTGTGTGTGTGTGTGTGTGTGTGTGTGTGTGTGTGTGTGTGTATCTATTTTAGAGGTGTTTCTCCCCAATCGCACCAGCCTGAGTCGCCCATGTCTAAGGAGTGAGTGTGTGGTGTTTTCAGGAGCCGCTATAAATTCAGGAACCCAAGGCTGGGAGCCACAGAGGTCTGTGTTCTCTGGGGCCCCTGAGGACAGGAGAGCCCCACGCAAGAGACCTGTGCTGGCTGGCATGGGAGTGGGTGAATCAGACACGCTCACAACTCCACAGACCCCCCACATCCCCATCTGGCACCTGTGTCCACACACACTGGCAGCCTTTGTGGGCTGGGAGCCAGCCACACATGCAGAAACACACACACACACACACACACACACACACACACACACACAAAAACACACACACACACACACTCATATGTAAACATAAGAATAAGCACATATGCGCTCTGGGAAATACACACAACACATGGGGAGTATCTGGAATCATCTTGGAATCAAATGCACAGCTCAGCGTGCGGGGTGAGATGTTATTGATGCTTCCATTGGGCGGCTTTAGTAACTCACAGGCGACTCAGATCCTATAGAACAGCGCCTTCTGAGGGAAAGAAAAGAAGACAAGGTCATTCTTGGCAGTAAATCTTTTTGGTATATAAATAGTACTATGAATATCATAACTTGTGTGCAGATTGACTCATTCTGAAATATTGCTGACATATGTTACCTTACCCTTATATCTTGTGGGATTTGTTCAGGACCTAGATTGTATTTCAGAGTTCGAAGGTATCTATTCAGTGAATTGGGTCACAGTGTTTTAACGGTTTTAACACACTATGGGGTTAGAAACAGAAGTAAAGTGTCAAAAATCGAGCAAATGACTTATAGAATGTTTCAACCAGAGTATCTCCCATTCTGAGAAAAAACAGAAAACAAATAGATAACACCCTTGCTGGAGAACCGCAAGGTCTCAAACATTTCTTATCAAGAAAGCTGCGTGTGTCTGTGGAAGTCTCCTACCTAACAAAGTGCTTCATTTTAGCCTCCAATCTCATTCAGGAGTGTACTAACCTTGAATGTCCATAGAAGCAAGCCAAAACCCACAAAATGTGATATCTACAAGATTTCAACAAATTGCATGCTGTCAAAAGGCTAAAGTTTACTGGTAACAAATAGGCAATTAAGTTGTGACACAGACCTTGGTCATGCATAACTTGTTTGTTCCACTATGGATTGGAGACTGTGAGTTTGCAGGCTGGCTTGGGGAAGCGAAGCTGTGACCCACACACACATGCACTCTTATACACATGCACATACAGAGAGGCGGGGAAGCAGACAGGGAGAGACAGAGAGAGAGAGCAGAGAGAGACAGGGAGAGAAAGAGATAGTAAGAGAGAGAGACAGAGACAGAGAGGAAGAGAGAGAAAGAGAGAGCGAAGAGAGACAGACGGGGAGAGACAGAGCAAAGAGAGACAGACGGGGATAGTGTGAGAGAGCGAGAGACAGAGAGAGAAGAGGAACAGACATGGAAAGTGTGTGAGACAGAGAAAAGAGACAGACAGGGAGAGCGAGAGAGAGAAGAGAGACAGACAGGGAGAGACAGAGAGAGAGAGCGAGCATTCTGGCCCTCTGCCCTCTCTCCCTTAGCCGCCATTTATCATCACCAGTGAAGAAAAAAGAGAAAGACTCTCCTGGAACACATCCAGTGCAAACATCGATACCCAGCCTCCCCCTTCTCCCTCTCCCTCTCTCTCTCTCTCTCTCTCTCTCTCTCCCTGTATCTCTCTCCTGCTCTTCTGTTCCACTGTCAGCCACACAAACACACACCCACCTACTCACATGTGCATAAACACACACATACACACACACATATGACATGGATGAACAACAAGTCATAGGTAAATCTATGTGTATGCATACACTTTACTCACACATTACATACAAGCACAACTATTCTCCTGGCCTTACATACACATAAACATACATGGAAACTAATATACACCCACACTCTCTCTTGCTCTCTTTCTTTCTCTCTCTCGCTCTCTCTCTCACTCTCTCATCCACACACACACACACACACACACATCTGCATAGACACTCACACAAAAACACACAGACACAGTCTCTCTATCTAGAGCACACATTCATATCCAAACATTCTTTTTTTGGTGTTTGTGTAACGAAGGGGCTGTAGGGGGGGTTGATTGTTACTCATCCAGCAGCTTTTCAGGCCTTACAGTGTGTGTGTGTGTGTGTGTGTGTGTGTGTGTGTGTGTGTGTGTGTGTGTGTGTGTGTGTGTGTGTGTGTGTGTGTGTGTGGTGTGTGTGCGTGCGCGGTGCGCGCGCT
>NC_137926.1:26325053-26332553 GCF_963457725.1 Sprattus sprattus
ATGGTATGTATAGATAAACATTCTTTTACGCATTAGAGCGGAGGTTGGCGCAGAGAATCGTCTTTTATGTTGCAGGGGCAGTGGTGTGGTATGTGTACATAAACATTCTCATATGCTGTGATCCGGTGGCCCAGTAAATCCAGAGAAACAGTCTTGTGTTACAGAGCACAGTAGAATGTGGACATACATGAATGTGTAGGGAAATATGTGGTCTGTGGAAAGGATCTGTGGAACTCTATAGATGAGAAGGCTTCTATGTCACATTGTGGTTGGATGAACAAATTGATTTAAATGACACAGAAGTACAGACAGTGAAAAATCCACAGTATTAGAAGTCAGTGCCATGGTATCTTTTCTATTTCATTATAAGGACTTTAGTGATCATTCATATTCTGGGTAATTTAGATGATTACAGAGAAAAGAAAAAAAAAACCTATTCAATCGGCTAATGTAACAATGAAAGGAACATGGCACATTTTATGGATACTAAATGATTCAAAATCAATTAAGTAAAAATGGGGTTGAAGTGGGTTCTCAGATTTGACCTGAATGCTCTTGTTTGAAGGTTCAGTCTGGGAAAGTAATTCCCTCCCTGGAGAAGTGGAGGACCCAGAGGGTGAGGATATGGTTTGTGTGAACGTGGGTGAACACAGGGAGGGAACCAGGTAGCTCAGGGGCACAGCCCTTCCACATCAGGCTTCATACTCAGACATAGTTCACACGCGCACACGCACGCGCACACACACACACACACACGCACACCACATGCGCACACACACACAATTGCACAAACACACAAACACACACACACACACACACATCATACAAGAGCTATTCACAGCCGAAGACTAAACATAAGGTTTTCCTATTTTCCCTGAGTGTGTATTGATCATATGAATGCATGCATTATGTCTGCATGGCCATAGCCTACATGTGTGTGTGTGTGTTTGTGTACGTGCGTGAGTGGTGAAAGGTGTGTGTGTGTGTGTGTGCATGGTGGGGGTGGGTCTGTGTGGTGATGAAAAGGCTCTCTTCATGCCGTCGGTGTGGAGAGTGGGCCAGCATCCTGGCGGCTCCACCCAGCCCAGAGGGAGTATTGAGGGCCGGTGGGGGGGTGACCTTGCCCTCAGTGTGGTCGGTGCAGGCTCTTACACACACCGCTAGATGCCCCTCATTACCATGGGCTCCAGAGAACACACGCACAGCAGGGAGAACACACACAAACACACACAAACACACACACACACACACACACACACACACACACACACACACACACACACACACACACACACACACACACACACACTCCACACTTGCACCTGCATGGATTGAACCATTCACAAAGTATAAGTCTAGACACACAAACACACTTCACACTTACACAGTGCACTTCTGAAAACACACGCAAACACACATTGTGCCTTTCTGGACTGACTAGACACACACACACACACACACACACACACACACACCCACAGGCACTTACATTATGCTCTTATGGACCCACTTGACACATTCACACATTCACACACGCACGCACACACACACACACACACACACACACACACACACACACACACACACACACACACACACACACACACACACACACACACCCAATTGCAGTAATTGCCAAGGTGACAGAAGTCAATGACTGCACCCCTACCTCCCCCTTCTCCACTCACACACAGATGCTCTGACAGCTCCGTTTCTTTCAGGAAGCCCAATCTGTATTTCAATCTTTTTTTTCTGTTTCGTGAGCTTTTCCATCACAGGAAGCCAGAGGCAGAGTCTGGTATGCCAAGCATTGCTGCCCCCACCACCACCTCGCCAGGGCCCTGGCAAATGGCCGCCTGTAACCGCGGCACACGACCGCGCAGCACTCTCCTGCCCCACAAACACCCCTTCCGCCCGCCTGCCATTGTTTCTGTTACCTCAGGACGCCAGCGGCCCCATTGTTCCCCACCGATGTCCAGAAACACAAACCTTCCCTAATCGCTAGGACCCAGACCCCCTGTCTGCACTTACCGTCGGCGTAAATCAAGAAAGCCTCGTGCACATACACACACACACACACACACACACACACACACACACACACACACACAAATACTCGCACATACTGCATAATGGGTTCGCTCAGTGCTGGTATAGCTTCACACGCAGTGTGGGTATTATCCACCTGCCACCAATTAGTTCTTAAACTTCTCTCTCACTTTCTTCTCCCCTCTGCATGCTTCCTTCAGAGAAGTGGAGTAAAAAGCTACTTTCTTCTTCTGTTGTTTTTTGCCTCTGCTTGTGCTTTTGATGTTCTGTAACTTATAATTGTGAAGTGTTTATCTAACCAGACATTTGTAATTAACACACTTTCACACACTCCCAGTGTTTCTATTGTTTTGTATCAATGAAAAAAAACAACATTTGTGCTCTTCATTTACAACTCTCCCTGTCCAGTTATATTTTTTCCTCAGTCCACCTATCCCTGCTTTCTCTCTCTCAGTATCCCCCCCCCCCCCCCCCCCCCCCCCCCAAGGCGCTGCGTTCTTTGGCTCCCTGAGGTCCGCTGGCTCCAGTGCGCAGCAGTCTGAATTTGGCCAAAACAATGGAAAAATCATTCCCAAAACAGTTGAGATGCATTAACGTCCAGGCAGGCCCCGCTCCTCTCACACGCTGACCACAAATATTCCGGGATGTGCTGGGCTGTCCCCAGCGGCATTCGCGTGCGTTCGCGGGGGCCCTGTGTGTGTGTGTGCGTGAGTGTGTGTGTGTGCAAAACAACTGCTCTCCACTCCCTGTCCAATCAGCTGAAGGGAAAGGTCCTCTGGCACAATGCCACAGCAGAACAAAAACATGCACATGTCTGTAAGGCATGCAGACATACAGGATAAACATGCATGGACAGAAACAAATGCATACTCACGCTACACTGGCTTGTTCAGAAAAGCATCAAAGAGAATTACAAGCTGGTTACTTAGCTACTTGGACATGAGGCACGAGCCAGTGTGCAGTAACAAATGCAGAGGGACACACTCCCTCTCTCTCACTCACACGCACACACACACACACACACAGGCACGCACTGTACACAACCACTTTAAAGTAGACCACCCAAGCAGGAGCAACCCCTTTGATATTAATGAAAATTCCAAAAAGCTTCTTGCTGTTTAAAGTCCAGCCAATCCAGTCACTTAGGCTCTTGCTACAACGTTGAAGACCTTTTCTTGTTTCATTATACGGGTCCGCAGGCCCTCATAGGGCATTCTTATCTGAGTTCTGACTTTCTATCTGACCCTAGGTCTAGACAAAAAGACCAGAGTGGGGGACTTCATATGACTGTCTTAGAGCTGACGCATAACTAAGAGGTTCAAGATTGGTCCTGTGCCGTGATATGCTGCTGTTCTGCCCTGTAATGTTCAGGGCTGAAGAGTTGCTGCTTGAAAACATAACGACTCTCACCCACAGTATGCTAGTCCCACCACCTTTTATGTGATAAGCCCAACCCTGTGTCATTCTCAAGTGGCAAGGCTTGATAGAGAGAGACCCACACACTCTTTCACTTCTTTTTACTCACTTCATTTTGTGGCGGCTCACCAGAAATGTGTTTTTGCAGCCGCACATTAATATGTAAACATACACAAGACAGACTTCCATACCAACACTTTCACACAACAGCCATGGGAGAAGGAGTAAGAGACGCCATTATATAAACATAACGGTTAACTAACTTACTAAGTAACTAACAGCATATGCATCTTATAGTCCTGTGCAGACTACAAGACCTCTGTAAGGCACTGTTGAAGTTTGTTTTTGTCCAGTTTACTGTCAAAACAAGAGTGCAAGTGCCTCACCAGAAATAGAGCACATATGTCCAGAGGGATTTAAAATGGAGTACATATGTCCAAAAGGATTTAAATTGGAGTACATATGTCCAGAGGGATTTCCTGAATGTTTGCACTTCACATTAAATGGTGTTTGTAAAAATCCCTTTTCTGTCAGGAAGAGTCTGTGACAGGAATCTACTGTTATCTATCCATAACGGTACAAATGGGATGTTAGAACCACATGGCACTTGGCACTGTAAGGCTTTAAAGAAGTACATAACACAGGAATAGGTGGAGATGATCAAATGAGTAAAAACCTACTTAATTTTCCACCACAACTGACAGGCATCACCTTGGTAAGAAATGCCCATGCGGACAGTCCTGTGTGGGAATGTGGACATAAACTGTAACTGTGCTCACATGAGCACCACAGTACAACACTACTAAACGCATATACTGTAACTGTTGAAAGATTGTGCTGTCCTCCGGCGAATTTGTCGGTTGCCCACGCTTGGTTCAAGTTAGCTTGTTCAGAAATAACAGACTTTTAGAAGACGGCTTAGCGAAAGAATGTGTTTATTCAGCCGCTAGCCACGGCCAGCTCGAGCAGCACGAGCATGCACTAGGCACGTCTGCTGCTAACGGGTCGGTCTACTTCTTCTTCTTCTTCTCCATTACAGAAATGTACGAGCATTAATAGTGTGGAAATAACAAGCGGTATAAAGGGGAAGGGACAGGTGTGTCTGGAGGTAAGAGGGGAAATTTAGCTTGATCAAGGTACATATAAGGTCACACCGGGTAGGGCCATATAAATGCTCATAACCTATCGGCAAAGGCCACCTAAAGTTTCTAGCTTCAAGACACACAAAAGCCAGGAACCAGGTCTAATGTCCCATCAACATAGACAAATGGCCAGGAGCCACCTTGATGGCTCTAGCGTGATGCTTTGCAAACATAACTTGTGGGGGTTGAATTGGTGTAATTATAGTGTGTCTGATATATGATTTTCACCCAAATCTAACACTGTGCTCACATAGAGAGGACAGTACCTAAGCACCACAGTGCAACACTAGAGACAATCCCACTTCTGGAACATTTAGAGTCACCTGAGTGGGTGTAAACAGCAGATGGATGAGGAGAGAGTGAGGGATGTGGAGGAAGGAAAAAAGAATGCTGTCAGGGGTTCCAAAATAAACACAGATTCCACAAACCATTCCATCATTAAGAGAGACATCAGCACAGCCAACACCCCTGTCTTGATTACCAAAGCTCTGTCCAACATGATGAATCAGTCATATGTCGAAGTGAGTCTTCAAATAAACGTTCGTGTTATGGGAGGTTAAAATGCATCTCACTCCTCTGCATATGACCCTGCAGACACACAGGATTGGTGCTACAGGGGGTCCAAAGGATGCGGGCCAGATCTTAAAGGAGGCCCAAAAATAAATAAGTGTCATGACCTTCGACAAGCTCTCTGTGATCTCTTCACAAAAGAGACAAATTCAGTGCTTTAAAGCAGGGACAGGAAGTGTGGATGGGACTATCTAATAGCGATGTCAAGTGTGCCTATTACAGTAGCAAGGTTAACAGCACACTGACATCAAGATGTGTAATTGCCATTTGACACTTCACAATGTCTGGCCCCACTGGAGCGCTACCCTCTATCAGTGCTGAGATCATGTTGGCTCAAGGCGTCAAACACACAAACACAAATCGCGTTGTGAAAACAGAAGGAACATACACAGCACCCCGGAGAACACAAGAAGGGGGGCTGAAAAGAGCGTCACTGCTTAGTCATCTGTAGATTCTGTGGCTATCAACCCCCAGACAGCACATCCACGATTTAGTTTCTTCTGTCATGGCAACAGTTCTGACCCAAACAATGCAAGAGAAAAAAATGGGCCTATATTTTTTTTGGGGGGGGGGGGGGGGGGGGGGGCTTTGACCATACCTTGCACCTCAGGGCTGCACCAGGCCCTTTTGCACACCAATTTGCATAACAATCTTCTAGTCTGTTTTGCAGAACGACTATCATAAACTCTCTTATACGAAAACTATTTTGTGGGAAAGATATTACTGTAAATAAGCAACAAACATGCTTTCAAATCATATCCATTGATCAGTGTTTGTGCCGCAGAGGGAGAGTTCTGGTTCAGCGACTATCAGAGTAAAGTCAACACAATGTTGCCATATCTCACCCAGTCAACTGGCAATATCTCATTTGTTTTCCTTCAGATCTGCTTCTGATTGTATCACCAACGAGAGGCCCTTCTGTCCCTCCTCCAGCAGCAGTCTTGGCAAGGTCTCAAAGCCCAACTTTAAAAGCACTTTATTACTACAAAAACAAACAGAAGAGGGCAAGTTCCCCTGAAAGAACTATTGCATTTTTTCTGTTTGTCTTACGCGAGTGAGACAGACGTATGCTAGTGCACAAATGACCCCCCAGGTACACTCTCTCACACACACACACCACCCCCAACCCCCGCCCCCAACCACACACACACACACAAAAACACACACACACACACACACACACAAAAACACACACACACACACACACACACACAAACACACACACACACACACACACACAAACACACACACACACACACACACACACACACAAACACACACACACACACACACACACACACACACACACACACACACACACACATCTTAACACAGTTGGCAGAAAAGGAAAGGGAAAAGAGTAAGAAAACATGGCTGTGCTCTTAGACAATACCCCTCAGTGCACAATGCACGTTGAGATTTTGTGATTTCAGCCCAAGAGTACTTCCTCTTAGTAAAAGTTGGTGTGTGTGTGTGTGTATATGAGAAAGTCTTTCACCTACTTCTTGAACTTGGGCCTTTGGGAGTCAAGGACTGCCTCAGACCATCCAGGATAACGGAGCTTTTAATGTGCAAAAAGAACATGATTTGGTGGACTGGACAGTAGCAATGAAAAGGAAAAGACAAATTATAATACTGTTTGGCTTGAGCAGGGATATAGTGAAAAACGACCCTGGTAATACACAACAAGCCAAGAAAACATCATGACGAGAACCTGACTGAGGTCAAATCCACACTTTAAGTGTGGTCAGAACTGATCAACTTTTCATGACCAGATTATACAGTACAAAGACAATACAAAACAGTACAAAGATCATTTTGCATTGCATTTGACAAAATGAATCAAAAAAGCTAATGGAGAAAAATAACAGAAGTCTACATTTATGTCTAGAATTATTCAGTGAGAAAAGAGCATTTCTTGTTCTTTACTCAAGCAACATGTGATGATATGGCCAAAATATGCAGATGCCACAGAAATGCCTATGCCATGACAACACACACACACACACAAAGAAAGGGAGGGAGAGAGACAGAGAGAGGGAGAGACAGAGAGAGGAAGAGAGACAGAGAGAGGGAGAGAGACAGAGAGAGGGAGAGACAGAGAGAGGGAGAGACAGAGAGAGTGAGAGAGACAGAGAGGAAGAGAGACAGAGAGAGAGAGAGACAGAGAGGGAGAGAGACAGAGAGAGAGAGAGAGACAGAGAGGAAGAGAGACAGAGAGAGGAAGAGAGACAGAGAGAGGAAGAGAGACAGAGAGAGGAAGAGAGACAGAGAGAGGAAGAGAGACAGAGAGAGGGAGAGAGACAGAGAGAGGGAGAGAGAC
>NC_137926.1:26337553-26340053 GCF_963457725.1 Sprattus sprattus
CACAGACACACACACACACACAAACAGACACACACACACACACACACACAAACACACACACACACACACACACACACACACACACACACACACACACACACACACACACACACACAAACAGACACACACACACACACACACACACACACACACACACACACACACACACACACACACACACAGACATGCACACACTCACTGCACACTGCTGGCACACCAAGAGATCAAGCCTCAGGCATTGCAGCTTTATGAAAGCGTCATACAGCAGAGTTCCAAACTGAAGCATGACTAAAATTGTGTGTATGTATGTGTGTGTGTGTGTGTTTGTGTATGTGTGAAAGCATGACAGGTGCAGGAAACGACTCTAACAGAGAAATGCCAGCAGGGAAAGTGTATGTAATGATCTAACTGGGCTAATGTTGCATTAATTAACCTCTCTTAAACTCAGTGTGTGTTTGTGTGTGTGTGTGCGCGAGCCTGCGTGCGTGCTTGTGTGTGTGTGTGTGTGTGTGTGTGTGTGTGTGTGCAGCAACACAAGTTATTGCACCTGCACCAGCACCTCCCACCTGCACCACACCACAGCACACAAACCACGCACCTGTGCCCTGGCGGAATGCACATCCATAGCTTTGCCACACCTTTGCCACACCTTTGCCACAGTCTGACACACACACACACACACACACACACATACACACATACACACACAAACACACACACACACACACACACACACAGACAAACACTCCCTCATGAGAGTCTGAGTCAACCATCAGTGTTTACCATGAGAGGTAAATGAGGTCGTATTACAACACCCCCACCGCGGCCTGTCTTAAGCCACATCTGCAGGGCTTTGAGAGCCAGGTAAACCGTGGATCACATTGCCGGGGAAACAATGAAGCGGATGGTGGAACGTCTGCGTGGTCCACGGCCACATGACATTGACACTGTTAGCCATCCACAGGCTCTTCAGCTGCCATTCAGCACAATACGGTTGCGCCTTTCAATGTGTGTCCCCAAAACCAGTCTATTCATATAGTTACAGCTCAGGTCACCTTACCACTCTATATCACAATATCACAATATGATATTGAGGTTCTTTAAAAAAAAATTAAAAAAAATTCACAGAAAACTTTTTTGTTTTGTTTTTACCAAACATGTTATTTACCCTCTGTGAATATCAGTAATAGAGACAGAGGCGAAGACAACAAGATTGATGCCTGGAAGGAAACCAGTTATTTCACTTTATTGTGGACATCTGTTTCTACTGACTTATACTTATGAAGAAGTGAGATTTAATTTGGGTGCGCCACTAATTTGATGTTGACGTTTGCCTGACTAAAATGCATTTAAATTAGGCTTGACATCATTATTTGCCTTGCATCCATGCCAGTAAGAGGTATACTACATGAAGCTGAGAAGAGAAAGTAAGAGAGGAAAGGAGGGGGGGAATAAGGAGAGAACACAAACAAGCCAGTGTGGCTGTGGGGGTAGGGATGAGGCTGAGTCTGGTGGTGTGTGGGGGGTGACAGGGCGGGGGGGGGGGGGGGTGGGGGGGGGGAGTAGAGTGCGTGCGGGGTGACAGGGCGTCTCTTTGGGAGCCGTGGGGAAGCTGGCGTGGTCGGCACCAATCAGGAGGTGCTTTATGAGGAGGTGGCTGAGCGCGGCATGGCTCCAGGCTAAGACCTGCCAATCACCTGCTGCACCGCACCGACAGGTTTGCCAGGGGAAAAACACCCAGGCATTTACGCCGGGGTCCGTGTGCGCCTGCAGAACAGGAGCTCTGGAAATCAGTGCAAAACCATTCACACTTATAAGTAACCATGTGCTTTCAAACAGGAACACACAATCACTGCATAATGTTCATACGATGATATTTTGCTTATGAACTGTAATTACTAGTCAATAGAAAATAAAAGGATAGGAAACAGAATAGGGAAAGAAAGATAGCAGAGGAAATCAAAAAGTAGAGACTACAGAAATCAGGGAAGAAGTGAAACATAGAGTAGATAAAAGAGGGGGGGGGGGGGGTTGAACTGTGCAATGCAGTTGACAGTGGAGGAGTACCACACTGCTAACCTCCCATCCCCACACCAACCCCCCCCCCCCCCTTCCCCAACCACACAACCCAGGCGCTCTTGCTTTGCCCTGCAGTGATGTGCTCCAGCTCGCAGCCAGGAGACCAGCAAAAGGGAACATAGCCAGCTCCCCCCCTACCTCCTCACTTACAAAGACAGAGAGGGAGAGCAGGAGAGCGAGAGAGAGAGAGAGAGAGAGAGCAGGAGAGCGAGAGAGAGAGAGAGAGAGAGGGAGAGTGAGAGAGTGGGAGAGAGAGAGCAGGAGAGAGAGGGAGAGAGAGGGAGAGAGCAGGAGAGAGAGAGGGAGAAAATGCAGGATAGAGAGCAGGAGAGAGAGAGAGAAAGCGGGAGTGGGAGTGGAGCAACAATGTCTCCCCTTCCCTGTCCTGCGGCCCTCAGACAGCGATAGGGCGATAGGGCCG
>NC_137926.1:26342553-26352553 GCF_963457725.1 Sprattus sprattus
AGGGTGTTGGGACTGTCTTTGTCACATCATCCTACCACAACATAATAAGTTGCTGGCTCAACATCTTCCAGCATGTTGAGTTTGGAACGCCACGCCATGCTGGTGTCACCTGGCTGTGTGTGTAGCGTACTGTTTTAACGAGAGACCTTTTCCCTCCGTCTGACAGCCCGTGCTTGTGCCGGCACGTCTGTGAGATGCACCAACACAGGTGCGCTCCACTCATTATGAGCAATAACTTCTTGGAACTCCTTGGAGCTCACTCACTTACACACAAAGACACATACACACGCTTACACACACTCACTTACACGCAAAGACACATACACGAGCACACCCCCACACACACACACCCAAACAGACAGACACACACACATACACATGAGAAACCACAAAAGAAATGCCTCCTGGCTATGCCTGCATACTGTGAATATGATGAATAACACTATTTCTAGACTAGCAAAAAGAAACAAAATATGCAATCAAACATTCTGGTCCTATAACTTGTAATGATTTCATGAACATTTTCGATACAAAATGTTAACAATAAGAGAAAAACTCCCCCTCCATGACCCTAAAGCCCTTCCAGGAAGCACTATAACTACCTCTATAACACCCCAACAACCTGGTGCACTTCTAGGATCCTTCACACACGTTGACCTCCATGAACTCAGTTCCCTGATCTCCTCATCTAAATCATCAACGTGCCTAGACCCTATCCCTAAAAAACTACTTAAACTCTACCCTTATAAAATGAGGCACTACTTAAAGTAATGAACAATTCACTAATTTCAGAATATGTTCCACAATCATTTAAAATAGCAGTGATCAAGCCATCTCTAAAAAAAAACCTAACCTTGATCCTGTTAATCTGGCTAACTATAAACCTTTATCCAACCTCCCTCACTTGTCAAAATACTTGAGAAAGTAGTAGTAAAGCAACTTACTTCCTTTCTGCATAAAAACAATATCCAAGAAGCCCTCCAATCTATCTTCCAATCACAGAACTGAAACTGCCTTAGTCAAAGTTCTGCATGACTAATCACATGAGATCATGGGTGCATTTCAGCACTGGTTCTTCTAGACCTTCGTGCTGCTTTAGACACTATATATCATCATATTTCGCCACAAAGACTTTTCCTTGTACATGCTACCCTTAGGTGCTGTCATAAGGAAGCATGGCATTAACTTCAATTGCTATGCTGATGACACCCAACTTTTCCTATCCATGAAACCTGATGAAATTGTACAGCTACCCAAGATATGAAGATGTAAAAGCATGGATGACTAAAAACATCCTGCTACTTAACTCTGGTTAATATGCTTTTAGGCCCTAAACAATTGAGAATAACATTATCTTGCCATCTGTCCACACTCGATGACATCTCATTTACATCCTACGCTAGTACCAAAATGAGGGTATCTAGCAACCAAGACCGCCTACTTTACTCACACATAAAACAGATCAAAGACATAAATTTTTTATCTATGCAATATTGCCAAAATCAGAAAAGTCCTTTCCCTCCAAAACTAATCCACGCTTTTCTCTCCTGTCGGGATGTAGCAACAACTCAATAAAGAGCCTCCGATTTATACAGAATACTTCTGCTCTCTTACTAGAACTAAAAAAATATGTACATATCTCTTCAAAGTTATTTTGAAGCATAACTTTAAAGTTCTTTTGATGCATAACTTTGTAGTTACTTTTCTTCTCTAAAATTGATTGTAATTGGCCATGCTCTGTGTTTGCCACAGGAGGAAAAAACACACTCCCACACAGTCGTAATTTGTTTGAACCGTTCAAAACTTCAAGACAGCAGTAATGAAGGCTACTGCAGATAAAGATGACGATTCCTCAGCAGAGCAACCATGCTTATATCTGAAGTCCGTGTTTGATTTCATATTTTTTAAAATGAAGAAAGATTCATATTGTTTTAAATGTCTGTTTACTGTGCACAAATTGTATCACTGCCTACAAGAATTCACTGTCCAACCTGAGAAAGCATGCCGATGTCTGTAAACAGTTGTTTAATTCCAGATCAACATTTTAAACAAAGTTGTCTGTGCTTGTAGTAGTTAAATGCATTGACATTAGAAATGAATAAAATTAATTTTAAAACCAATAATTGATTTGAAAACCACTCCAGTACAGTAAAACAGTCTCCTGTACTGTAGTAGTATTTGACCAGGAGTAATTTGACCCAAGTAATGGAGTTGTGTAGTTATGAACACCACTTCATTCACCACTGCAGAGATACGGTGTAATCCTTGGAAGAACGGCTTAGTTAGTGTCGGTTCAGTGGCAGGGCGGGTACAAGAAAGACAGCGCAGAAGAGAGAGAGAGAGAAGAAATAGAAGAAAGGAGGAACTTGTGAATTTAGCAAGAGACATTAAAAAGAGGTAGAGAGTGAAAAGACATGTGAGCGCAGGTTGAGGGGTGGAATCAGCGGGCAATGTGCCAGGCCAGACTTTGGATCTTGAGCAGGGATTGTCTGACAGGCATTTAGAGGCTGTACTGGTGCAGGATCTCCTTTGCAGCACATAGCCAGAAAGATTTACTAAGGCAACCATGACTGACATTTCTCGGAGGAGCTTAAGAGGACAGCTGTGTTGGTGCGGGCGACACAAATGTAGATGTTATCGATTAAGAAGCCGACTGGCATTTCTGAAGCTCACCCTTGAAATTTGTCATTTTACCACAGAACAGCTTCATTTAACCCGCCTCGTCCAAGAAAGAAAAAAAAAGAAAGAGACAAATCACACAAACTAATCTCATTGAAACACAAAACAAAAGGCAATGTGATCCATGCTAGGGTGACAGTTTTTGGCAGGCGCTGTGTACACACAGTTTGAGTGAGGCCTGATCCCTCCGCTGTTTGTTCCAAACAGCCTGTTGTAGATGCCATTAGAATGCAAATCCATGCTAATGCTGCGCAAGGTGAGGCCACACATGTAGAGGGGAAGAGAAGGCCGCTGAGGCAGAGGTGGCTGGCATTCCAGTGGCTTCCCATCTACAAGATACCTGACTGTGTGTGTGCATGTGTGTGTGTGTGTGTTACACTCACTGTGACATTAAAACTCATGATGAAGAAGAGGAAGGGGGCTGAAGGGGTATATTTCTCCCTGAATGTTTGGACAAATCCTTAAAGGCTCATGTAAAATGTTGTGCTTGTAATTAACACAGAAATGGGTTACACAAAATCCATTTTTGAAGGAGAAATCCCTACAGTGCCCAGCCAAAATGGCAGGTTTTGGATGTTGTGAGTGTTCAACAAATCAGTCATGGTCAATTTCTGGACTCTTCCATCCTATGCAACTGACCATAGAAGAGTCAAGGACAACTAAGACTTCCTGCATACACCATTCCCAAAAGATCGGGCATCAGTTACACTCATTGTTTATGGCACATCTCTTTAAGTAGAGCACCCCCCCCCCCCCCCCCCCATACACACACACACCAAGTAATGATCATGTTTCAGCTGCAGAGTGAAAATAGCTAGAAGGGCACGACTAGCCGTGTGGAGACCTTGGCAGTGGAGAACAACAACAAGGTATTTCACTCCTAATTCATTATCTGTCCTGCGTGCTGCCACTGGTGCAACTGCCTCCGCTGAGACTCCCTGCAGCGCTGTGGGGAAGCACAGGGCCACACGTCAGCCAGTGTAAACACAGATTGAGCAGGAGTCAAAACAGCGCAGCCCAGAGCACACTGACCCTAACGGAGAAAGAGAGAGAGAGACAGAGAGGATGACAGAGAGAGAGGGAGAAAGAGAAAGAACGAGGAGGAACAGTGTGATCCTAACTGAAGAAGTAAGAGGCAAGGTCAGCCATTACTGGGCGCCAGAGAGGAGGCTCTGACTGATAGCACGAGAAAAACTCACACGCACACACGCACACACATACACACACACACACACACACACACACACACACACAAACACACGCGCACACACACACACACACACACACACACACACACACACACACACACACATACACACATACACACACACACACACACACACACACACACACATACACACATACACACACACACACACACACACACACACACACACACACACACACACAAACACAAACACACATGCACACAGAGAGGAAGAGAAAAAGACAGACATACAGCCAAACACACATGTACAGTACATATAAACACATACACAGAGTTATCACTTCACTTCGCTTCAACTTTATTGTGATGTGTAGTAAAAATACAATGATATATTTGTGTGCTCTGAGTGTGGCCCACTTCCCTCCTGTAGGCACTCTCATCACAGTTTCTCATTGGTCCAGTCACTGTGGTGTCGTCTGCAAATGTGATGCTGCTGTTGGCAACACAGTCGTGGGTAAACAGACTGTACAACAGGGGCCTGAGACAGCAGCCGGTCTTGGGCCTGCCTGTCAGAAAATCAAATAGCCAATTACAGAAAGAGTTGCCCAGACCAAGACCTCTGGGCTTCACCGGCAGCTTAGATGGTACACTCCTCTAGTAACATGTCTACACACAAACACAGACAGTGATAGACCCTAATACAGAAACACAATCACTAATGCACCATGCATGTTGTGTGTGTGTATGGGTATGTGAGTGTTTGTGACAGGCAGGAAGCCTGTCACAAACACTCACATACACAAACACATGTGCATGTATGCACACACTCAGACACACAAGAGCATGCATACAACTGCCAGGGACTCCGGCTCCGTTTGACAAGCTTGTGGAACTTAAGTCAGAAGTGAGAGCTGGCATGTTTGTCCCAAAATCCCACAGCCTCCTCTGAATCAAGCCGGTGAGGCCTCCATGCAAACATTCAGGCTTGCCCTTGAAGAGATATTAATCCTATAGGAGGGGGGTCCACCTGTAATCCAGGGTTAGTGAGGGGGCATGAGAGGCCGAGAGAGAAAGGGGAAGAGAGGGAGAGGGGATGGGGATAGAGAGATGAATGGCAGACACCCAGACAAGGAGAGGGAATCCCTGTTTGGTTTTGGAAGGTATACTATGCCTTCAGATGTAACACAAACCAGCACTCTCTCCTCCCCTCCCTCTCTCGCCTCCCATGTCTGTCCCATTCAGTCATAGCTCACACCCCGACACCACTCACCCCCGTGTAACCTGAGCGACACCAGAGGGCTAGGCACTCCCTCAGGCCTGGAGTAGAAAAGCCAGCCATCACACAGAGCTGGTGAGAGAGACAGAGACATAGAGTGAAGGTGAGAGGGTAACGAGAGAGAGCCTGGGGTCAACAAAATGTATCAAGTTCGTGCAACACTGCTCTGCAGCGTAATGTCCAGGAAATCGTCAGTGCAAATCTGATTAACACTTTATGAGTTGTGGTATTAAGCCATCCTCAAGCAGCCTTTCAAATACGTGTTCTTAATTGGTAAAGAGGAAAAAGCACACAGGCAAATCATGTTATAGTATATATATATATATATATATATATATATATATATATATATATATATATATATATATATATATATTTAAATCATGACATTCTGGTGGTATTTGTTGACTTAGCAAGTGGTTTTAACACAATGTGGTAGTAACAGGGCTTTAGCCCTAACTTCCTCATCAAACTACACCATTGCTCAACATCTGGGCTATCAGATACTAACTTCCTTATCTAGAAGTTCATAGTCATGTTGTTTTGAAATAACATACTTGTATTTAAAACCTTATTATGTGCATTTAGTATGTCACTATAATAAGCTAATTACTCTTATCCAGTGTACTAAGTAGCTTTTACAAGTGCATGACATCAGGAACAGGTGTTTGATTTAAGTGTGATGAAACTTACCACAAACATTCTCCTCTTGCAATAATTTTTAAAATGGTTTGTCACAGACAATAGTGTACATTCAGCTCTATGAGCATAGATTAAAAAAAATATTACGCAAACTGGTAAAGCTTGTTAGTGCAAAGTTCTATAGCTGGATATTCTGCAAGGCTTCACATTGTTTTCGATTGGTGTTTGCTTGTTGTTTGTTTGGAGTGAGGTTTTATACTGTACCTCAGTCGGCTAATATAAAGTTTTTGGCATCCCAGCCATTTTGCTTTCCATCAACGGCAAAGTTAAAGCAAGACCTCTCCCCACAAAGTAAATGTTTTTTTTTACGGCAATTATACCACTGCTCTCCTGACGAAAGTTGGTTAGATCAGCCAGCTAGTTAGCAAGACATTGGTCTCTATCTATGTGCCTGGCTAGCAATTGTTGTTAGCAGGAATACTCATCACTCACTTGTTGGAAAGTGTCTTGCCTTTATCTTATCTTTTCTTTATGACAGGGCTCATAATAAATATTAGTGGAGTAAGCTCTATTGGAAATCCATGTTGAAAAAATCTCTGAATGATACAGCTCCAAGATCCATTCTCATGACTTTCTCAACAGACGCTTTTGCATCTGGCAAGAGTTTTGAGTTTGGTGCAAATGAGACCTGATGCCTTTCATAAGTGACGGCTATGGAGGCCTCGTAGGTTAATGCACCTGGACAATGGTGTCTCTGTGGCCAGCCCCGCCCACTTGGGCCTGGCAGGGTGTGTAAGGGAATTCAGCTTGTCTGTTGTTCTGCACTCTAATTGGAGAAAAGTGATCCGGCCAGCAGACAAAAGCGCCAGGGCGAGAGGGTCAAACCATTAGCAGGTTAATGCACTGAGGTGCGTGCATTTTCTCTTCACCGTGACTGTGTGAGTATGTTGCCCTCTCCACTGCTTTTCCCCTCCCACCCCCCCCCCCCCTATCGCTTTCTCTCCTCCTTCGTAAATAAAACAACAAACCCGTATCGGTGCTCCGGCCTGGCCTGAATGGAGGGAGTCGGTCTCTGGGGGTCTGACCTGAGCCCTGAGAGGCGCAGTCTATCCCTCTCCGACTCGGGCTCTGCTAAAAGCTCACCTGAATATTCAGCTACTCTACACCACTCTAGCGGAACCACTCAAAAAGCAAAGAAGGTAGAGGTTGGAAATAAAGAGCAAGACAGACAAGAGAGAGAAAGACAAAGAGGGTGTGGGAAAAAACAGGCTGAAAGAGATTTACCAAGCCAGTGAAAGAGAAAGCAGACATCGATATGATTCCAAAGTTTAAATTCCTGCTTTCAATTCAGCAGATCAATACAATTTCATCTGTGGTATTACAATAGCGGAGATGGGTCGAAGCAAAAGCACAGGTTTGCAGGTCTCTGATTGCACCAAGCTCATGATCAGAGCCTTCAGTCAGTGGTATTATAAATATATACCATGTAAAATATGTGTGTACCTTAGGTCGGAAGGTCAAAGTGATGGGCAAAGTGAGAAAGTCCAGGTGTTAAGAGATTCTGGAATACCATGAGCAATTATTTCCATTTGCTTCATACGTTACGGTAGCAAAACACAACACAACACAACATAACATTATACTCCAGTACATATGTTTAGGAGTCATCACTCTCATTTTGTATGGTATAAGTGTATGTACTACACCGCTTCACTCATTGTTGTTTATCAATACTGTCTTCTGCCCTTTCCTTTACAGTCCTTTCCCACAAATCCACACTGTATTTTTGTAAAGTGGCATGTCTTTATCGCTCCCATTCTGGCCCTTGTCTTTTGTTTGCCCTCAGAGGACCACAATACACCTCTACTGTCAGCCTGCGGAAGCAGTGCTTTCAAAACAAACACAAAAAAGAGGAAGGGGAGCACATTGTCCCCATGAGGGGAGGGTGGGACTCCGGTGACATATCTGCACCATTGTCCCTTCTCAGCCGGAGTGGAGCTTCGCGCAGGAAGCGGTAACCTGAGAGCGGGCAGCCTTCACCGTGGGGCCCTGGCCCCTCTTGGCTCCCACCTGAGAAACAAAGGGCCCTGGGTAGCGGGCAGGTAAGGGATACAGGGCCCGCTGGATGGGAAAGACACCATGGCTGGTGGGAAGGCCTGGCCTGGACGGCCCTTCTTTTATGGGGCGAGTTGCGTAATCCATCAGTGACAAAAGCCGGCAGGGATGAGGGCCCACCGGCAACGAGGCTGTGGCTTTTCGAAGCGGCAATGACATCATCCCCGCACAGGGCCGTCGCTGTCTGGTCCACCTGAGGAAGACACTGTCTGTGCAAAGCACTGGGGGTGCCGACAGGAAGAGTCTGAGTATATATATTCAGAATGAGGCTGTTGCACAATCAAAGGTGAAAGTAAATGTGCTGGTGTAAGGTAGTGGGTGTTAGTTAGAGAAAAAAAAGAAATGGTTGGTAGGGTAACAGTCCATTTGTGGATAATTTCTGTGTGATTGTGTGTGTGTGTGTGTGTGTGTGTGTGAGAGGGAGATTCACATTGCAATAGTTAAAGTAGTAGTTTGATGCAAGGGTGGGTTCAAGACAAAAAGCATGACAGGATTAGTGAATGTGTGCAATGTTTGTGTGTGTGTGTGTGTGTGTTTGTGTTTGTGTTTGTATGTGTGTATGTGTGTGTGTGTGTGTGTGTGTGTGTGTTTGTGTGTTTGTGTGTGTGTGTGTGTGTGTGTGTGCACAATATTTGTTTGTGTGTGTGTGTTTAAATGAGTGAGTGTAGGTGAAAGACAGCAAGAGAGAGAGAGAGGCTGGCAATGTGCTTGTAAATGAGTGGTATGGTGTTTATGTGAAAGGGCTTGCATGTTTCGGTTCATTTCTTCTAGCTGTAACAGCATTAGGAGATGCTGAGAGAGATAAACAGCCTGTGACTAACGTGTTCCAGCGCACACGCACCCACACACACAACCACACACACACACACACACACCACACACACACACACACACACACACAACACAACAAAACTACCATCTGCTGAAGCTTGCAATCCTACCTTCTGCACATATTACCAACGACCACATTGGTAAGTGATGTACCACCATGCATATCAGTATCCTGACACATAAACCATGTAAACATCCTCTCCTAGTTCAGCTGGGTCTCAACTATCTCTCTATCTCTCCATAGTCACTCAACAAAGAGAAATCAACCAAAATGTAACAAGAATCACTTGTTAAGTGTTTAATTTGTTTATTTGAACTTGAAGGCAGACAAAGATAGGGACTAAAAACCTTTTTTTCACCTTTTAGCTTTTAAGTATTATTATTCATGCTATTCAAGTCTTTACTGATTACTTTTCTTTGGCAGTCCTGGTCAGCCAGAAAAGCTCTTTTGAGTTTTTTTTTTGTTTTTCCTTGAGACGGCAGGGAAGAGTGTGCTGTGTTCTCTGGCTGACCTGGGCGATGGCAGCCTGCTGGTTTGGCATGGGCTGCTGTGGTGTACTGGGAGCTCTTGCCCTGTCCTTCACTGCAGCTGAGGCCCACTCGCCTGCAGCCCGCACCGCACCCTGACCTGAAGCCATCACTCTGCACACACACGTACACACACACACGCACACGCACACACGCACACGCACACGCACACGCACACACACACACAGAGACACACACACACACACACACACACACACACACACACACACACACACACACACAGAGACACACACACAGAGACACACACACACACATGCACATATACACACACACACACGCACACACACTCGCACGCACATGCACACGCACACACTTTCATTTTCACACACACACACACACACACTCATTCACACACACACGCACAAGCACACGCAGACGCAGGCGCACACGGACACGCACACGCACACGCACACGCACACGCACACACATCCATGCACACACTCTCTCCCCGTCTCTTTCTTTATCTGCCATCTGCATCAAACATGTCTAGTGCCTGACTCACAGAGGGGGAAACAGCCTGGAGTTGTCTATAGAAAGTTAGTAATGCATATAGCTCATTATTGAAATGCATATAGCAACAATGGAAATGTATGTCAATACTGGCAATACAGTGTTGTTTAGGATGTGTGTGTGTGCGCTTGTATCGCTGTGGTGTTCATATGTCCATATGTTCATGTTGCATGCAATAGTGTGTGTGTGTGTGTGTGTGTGTGTGTGTGTGTGTGTGTGTGTGTGTGTGT
>NC_137926.1:26357553-26360053 GCF_963457725.1 Sprattus sprattus
GAAATAGTCCTCCATACATTACACATGTGCAATGTCACCTCATTATCACTTGGCATTATTTGGAAGTCGATTAATTTGCAAGTCTAGTATAGTTTTCCTTCACAAAAATCTTAACCTGCCACTCCAAGCTTATGACTTCCTTGTTTGCTTCAATGTACTGTTTGGTTCAAGGAGGAACAAAGAGCCTTTGTGGTCTATTTGTGTATATGGCTCTCACTGTATATCTGAATATGGTTTATTAGTAGATATTAGTAACAGTATCTGTAGACAGTCATAGTCATCTCTGTCTTCATTTGACCCTTGCTCAGAGGGAAAGCCCCATCTCATTGTGTGATTTAAAAAAATGTAGCGGTTGTTCCAAGCACTGCAGACAAGCATGTAAGATTGCAAGGCCATGATTTTTGGTGAGCTCATCGAGGTTGGTGATTCTTTGCTAATTTTTTTTTTTTTACAATCTTACAGGTCAGTGTTCAACAGAAAAAAGTAAACTTTTATGAGATAATTTAAGAACTCGACGTTTATTAGGTGATCAAAAGCTGTCCTAGTTGGATTACATACAACAATAGCAGCAGTGTCAGCCCTACAGGAGATCAAAGTTGCCTTGGGTCAGAAAGATCAACACCATTTCAAAGAGGCACACTTCATAGCATCACAGCTCCACTCATACCCGTCCACACCTACCCACACACACAACCAGACACACACACCACAGCATACACACCCATCCTGGTCCCCCTCCCTCTTCTCTCTCCCACCAACACACACCTGTGCAAACTCTCGGTCACACATCCTGTTTCTGCTGCCCCGGCTGGCCGGGCCCTGCTTTCTCACACACACACAAACACTCACACACATACACACACACAGACACTCACACACACACACACTGGCCACTCTGTTCCTCTGCCCGGCGGCCTCGGAGTGGCACTGTGCCACGCTGGCACCCTGCCCATCAGCCTGTGCCCAGCCATAGAAATGTAAGTGGAAATAAGAAAAAAAAAAAAAGAGGCACGACTTCAAAAAAACACTTGGAACCTTTGAGAAAGGGCCGCACAACTCTTAGGCAGGAAAGGAGCACATCTGGACAGGGCAAACAAGTCTCAGTACTGGTGAGAGTCTGCATCTGGACAGAACAGACAGACCTTGTGCGCAGGAACAGATCGACACCGCTTCGGCGGGTCCCAGACGGGGCAGACGTGCGCGTAAACACACAAGAGGCGCGTGCGCTACACACACAAACAAGACACAGATGCACAAACATTCCACAAAAATCCCCACACAAAAAAAAGAAAACCAGACACGTAACTACAACCGCCCTGGAGTAAGCAGAGGACTGTAAAGTCCACCTGGATATAATAGATGGGTTGATGGCAGCCGGGCACATCTGGATGCACACCTCCTCTTGGGATCGTAACAAAATGCCACATCTGGATGTAGCGAGCTCGCAAAAAAGGATCTATCTTTATACAGCAGGGAAGAGCAGTTGGCGTCAACTGGAAAGAAAGACGCAAATAAAGATAGAGAAAGAATAAGACAGAGCACAAAAAAGAAAAAAGAGAGGAAAGAAAGTGAGACACTGAAATTAAGAGGGTGTCAGTCTGCATGACTGCCCTGATACGTGGGTTTGTTTGTGTGTGTGTGTGTGTGTGTGTGTGTGTTTGAGTGTGTGTGCGTGTGTGTGTGTGCGTGCGCGAGCAGTGAAGGTGTTAGACTACTCATGGAGTAGGTGACATCACAGCGAGGGGGAGATCAAAGCCGCTTCGTGCTGGACACAGGACACGCTGACAATCTGGAGCCATTAACGCCCCTTCCCCGTTAGTCCACTTCAAAGAGCCTGGGTGGTGGTGGTGCAGAGGAGCAGAGGGGAATGGAGGGACAGTCTGCCCTGCACACACAATCTTCCAGAGCAGCGCAGGGTTTACCCAGGGTTTTGGCGAGAGCAGACACCAAACAGAGGCAGTGCTGTCAAGAAAAACAGCTCAATGCTGATTAACACTGAATGAGATAGAAACAGTGCATGAAACTTTGAGACAAATCACAAACATCTATTGTAAGGAGTGCTTATTTTTAGGAGCTATAAACACAGTTGCAATTGCTTAAACTGATGTCCTCCCAATGCTAGCATGCATTTAAGGCCCACTCCTATTCACACACACACCCAACACAGAGAAAAGGAGAGATGACAAAAATGCTTTGTGTGCTCTAGACGCTGAGTGGAGAGTTTGTCCACACAGCTAGGCAGAAGAGGAGGTCAGGGCCCTGACTAGCTGACACACACAGACAGGGGTCACACCTCAGTGCAAATACACACGCACACACACACACACACTCTCACTCACTCTTGCATGCATTCTGAGTTGATGAGGTGTGTGTGGTTCACAGTGAGAAGTTTTGTGGAAAGAAGCTCAGTGTGTCTGAGGTTAGAAGCCAGGCCGGATAACCACAACACACACTCCTCAGTGCACTCATACACACACACAAACCCTCAGAGACATGTTCA
>NC_137926.1:26365053-26370053 GCF_963457725.1 Sprattus sprattus
CACTGAACAGCTTCTGACAAAGAGAGAGAGAGAGAGACAGAGAGAGAGAGAGACAGATAGACGGACAGGAGAAGAGGGACAGAAAAGAGAGAGGACACAGAGGAGTGAGCTACAGGGAGAGAGTGAGTGAGTGAGTGAGAGAGAAAGGAGAAAGAGAGAGAAAAGGTAAAAGGAGACAAAGAGAGAAAGGCTGAGAGCGAAAGGCAAAAGGGGAGAGAGCAGCTGGGCCTGGCCAGTGCCTGACCCCTGACCCCCGCCTCACCGTGTGCTGACCGTACAGCTGGCAGAGTAGTGGACAGAGGGGAGGGCTGCGATTGGTGCCCTCAGTTTAAGGGGCAGAGAGAAGAAAAGCGGGGATCTCCCATAGGGATTTCCCCTTCAATCCTGCTCACTCTCTTCACTTCTCTCTCTCTCTCTCTCTCTCTCACTTTCTCTCTCTCTCCCTCTCTCTCTCTCTTCCTCTGATGTTCAGCTCACAGCACTTGTCCTTTATTGGCAATGACACACTGCATCGAAAGGCAATTACTAGAGGGGAGTGACAGAGAAAAGAGAGGGAAAAGGGCACATAAGCCATGCTGCTGGAGATCAAATGATGCAGCAAACTGCAAATTGAATGATAACCTTTTCTGCTAAACTACTTTGAGTTTTTGTTTAGTATAGATAAGCTTTGTTCTGAAATGCACCCAAGGCCCTGCACACAGTACATCTATCAATGATGCCTGGCGAACAATGAGACTGTTTAACTGCCTTTCTCTGTAAGTGTCCACCAGCCGTTTCCATTGGCATGATTGGCCACGCTGTGCGGGCTGATTTGCATTCCCACTTAAAGTTGAACGGTGCCAAACTGTGCCACACCACGCTCATTTTGATGGCCCTCCTGAGCAGGCCCAAACCACAACGGGTCCAACTCCGAACCCTGCCAAATGAGGCCAAAGACACCATAACTTTAGTGATTGGCTGAGGCATATTATAAGGCACATTAACTTCAATGGGTATTTTTTAGTACTGTATGTCGTGACACCTGTGAGGCCTTTACCACTTGCTTAAAGACACACCCTCAAGCGAGTAGACCCTGATGGAGGGATATTTTTTGTTTCGAAAAACGCCACAAGCCTCCCCATCCATCAGCCCTGGGCAGCACCTCCAAGTTGAGGTCTGAAGGTAAATAGCTTATCTCTGCTCTAGAACTCAAGCGACTTCTACACACAGGCTTTTTTATTCTCTCCAAAGTATTACAATGCAGACATGTTAAGAGTTTATAGATGCAGATCCAGAGAGACTCCTTTATTGTTTTGTATAGAAATCTTCATATTGGCTACAGAAAAGTTTCAGCTTTGTTAACTATGGTAGCCTATCTTCTCTGTTGGTAAAACATTAAATTAAGTGCTGTTTCTGACAGAGACACTTAGTTTCTACATGTAAACTGTTAGTATCTCTCTCTCTCTCTTAATTTTCTCACAGTTTACAGCTTTTTATGGCCCTAAAACAATCATAAAAACGAGCAACCTTTCTGTCGGCGCAGAAATTATCAGTAGGCTGTTAGTTTGTAGCGTGGTGACAGGTTTGCCATCAAGCTTTGGCTGCTGACAGTGTATAGTTATAGCCGTTTATGGCTCTAAAACAATCATAGAAACGAGCAACCTTTTTGTCGGTGCAGAAAGTATCAATAGGCTTTCAGTATAATATGAGGACACCGGGTGCCCTGACGGCGGCCCCTAGTCGAGGCATAGCAGGACAAGTATGTACCGCACTCCTCCAGCACAAAGCACCAAAGGCGCCAGGCAGACTTTGAAGGGAGCGATGAGGAGGAAGTGACATACCAAGCTATGGTACATTTCCACAACGACCACAACAGGGACCCCAAGAGGAAGCTGGGCAGCCTGCAGAGGGGTGTCACTGCTGTAGGGAACCATGCCACTGTGCACACCACTGCCCGGTGAAATCAATGAATCCCAGCACCTCAGCCGACGTGAAACTAGAGTGGGGTGGCACAGTAAGGGATACCTCCCTGGTCAGGTGACTCGGCTGTCTGGGCCAGACACGTGGGCTCTACCCGGAATGCAACCCTGATGGCATCCCATGCAGATCCATGGTGGACACGGGGCTACCTTTCCACTGCTCCACCCCAACCTCCTGCCAGGGACAAATAGCCTGAGACCACAGGGGATGGAGGCCCACCATGCCTCACCACGGTTACTGATGTGAGCACCTAGATGGAAGGGAAAAGATCTCTCTGGATGACTGTGGCCAGCCACAGCACCACCGGTTTAGCAGGCTGACAAAAAAGAACCCTGTATCATTGGGCTGGACCTGCTGGCTAAAGGGTTAAGGGGAGGTCATGGTGAATGTCCTCAAGGCTACGCTTTACCTAGGGCAGTTGTCATGGTGAATGTTCCCAAGGCTACACTGTACCTGGGGTAGTTTCACATGTCCCCAAGGCTACACTGTACCTGGGGCAGTTTCACACACATTGTAAAAAGGCCTTTGATCCCTTTTCTTCTCTTACTACTGACTTTGCAAAATGGTTTTGCTGGGGTCAGAGAGGGCCAAATTGACATGTCAGATTGATGAGCCGTTACCTTTGACAGTTGGTATTGGGGACAAACACATCCGCAGCCATGAAATAGGCCACTAGCTTTCAAAAGAAAAAGTGTCACAAGTTTAGTAACCAAACTGAATGAAACTGATGAATGCTTTAAGTACCTCTATGCAGCTAACGCTTGTGACTACAATGTGCTGAGCTCAGACATCTGAGACGTCAGTGTCTTTTTGTACAATATCTCAGGACCTCTGAAAATAGGTTTTTGAAAACTGTGTGTTTACAGTTCGAGTTCGTGCAAAAAAAGAATAGCATATGTAGCATTTTGGAATGAACCTTTTTAGATAGGGAAAAAATATAGAAATGTCAGGCCATGTCATACTTCCTCAGAAGGTGCTTGACACGCCTCAGAGTCTATATTATGCTTTGTGATGTTCTTTAAATATCTACATAATATCTAAGTATCTACAAATATCGAGGCATGTACAAAACTGCATAGGTTACAGTATGCAATGGCTGACCTCTGCTGCGGTGCAATAACATTCACCTCTCCTTGTGAAATGCATCGCTAGTGATAAAGTATGGCCACTGGGGCCCTTGACAGGGTGGAGTAATTGATTGACTGTGGACAATGATCACCTGGTTTGAAGGCTTTAAGGAAACTGATGGAATGGCTGTCCTCACCGCCCCCCTCCTCCTCCTCCACACACACACACACACACACACACACACACACACACACACACACACACACACACACACTCACGCACACACAGGACCATCTGTCCTGAAGTAGGCCCTTTTTCCATGCAACATTCAGAGGATACACTTGATCTACTCATACACAGCCGTACGGAGCTGGCAGGCAGAGGAGCTTGCAGATGAAGAGATCAAAACTGCAGGCAGTGTCGCACATCTGCAAGCATTCAGCCTGACACTGTAATAATCCCAGGCAAGGCTTCAACTGTCTTCACCACTAACAGTGCACTTCCCCACCAGCCCCACCTGACCAGAAAATCAACTCGGGGAGAGTCACCACTGGGGTAAATGTACACCTCAAGGCTCTTGTGTACTCTCCAGTTATGCTAGCTACGCTAGGCTTTCGCAGACAGACACTGTGTCTCCACTGCTTAAGAGGCCTGGGTAAACAGTGAGGAGATAAATAAACATAAATATAAACAGAAAGAGAGGGGAGAGAGAGAGAAGGCAGGGTAAGACAGGAGAGAGAGAGAGGGAGGGGAAGATGCAGTAGATAAGGAAGAGAGAGAGAGAGAGAGAGAGGTTGCAGTTGGTTTGCCCTTAAAGGAACTTTAACAGCAGGTCTTTCCAGAAGAGAGAGCTGTTTATGTCTTACAATGAAGAGCACTTCTCCACGCCCCTCCCCCCTCACTCAATCAAGAGCCTGGAGCCAGCTGTCAATCAGGCCAATGTTGACGTGCACAGGGTAGTGGACAATGGCCCTTTGTTTGAGAGAGCAGAATGGCCAACTCTCCCCTCCCCCTTCTGCCTCAGTGTGTTTTTGGTGTACACGTTCACCTTCGTGAGCCAGCACACACGTACACGTACACACACACATGCATACATACATACACACATATACAAAAAAACACACACACCCACAAACACATGCACACATACAAACACACACACACACACACACACACACAAACACACACACACACACACAGAGACTCACACTACACACTAGTGTAGCATGCATGAAGAATGCAGTAGTGGGCAGAGGCTGGCTGGAAACAAGGTAGGCGGGCAACATTCATGCTGCCAGTCTGCTGTGCCCTGCAGGCTGAGCCGGTCCGGGCAAATAAAGGGAGTTTTTGTCTGGTCAGTGCCAGCAGCTTCCGAGCGTGGGGGGTAGGGGGGAGTTCTTTACTGCATGCATGGCATCATACATCAAGCCCACATGCCTGCCTTTACCACCACTGGTCAACACTGGAATGTCATGACCAGAGATCCCCCCCCCACCCCAAGCCTCCTCCTCCTTCTCCTCATCCTCCTCCTCCTCCTCCTCCAAAACACAAATATATCTACACAACTGTCTCTGCTGAATAGACTCCTTTTTCTGGAGGGGCCAGACGATGGGCGCTCCGACACGACTGACCTTGTCCCTGAGGCTCTGCACATCCCTTGGGGGAGACATTGTTATCTTTTCCCTCAAACTCCTTGGGAGGCTCACTGGGGCTGTTTCATCCCATTCCCCTCCTCCTCCGCCTCCTCCTCCTCGCCCTCCCTCTCTCCAGTACTGTATCTCGTCCACTCCACAGCTGCCAACACACACCGTGTCCCATTCCCCATGGACAGGGTCTCGCAAATCTGTGGCGCTGGGCCTGCACTTGGCTGATCTCTCCCCGTGCTGTTGGTCTGACACACTGCTGACTTTTACTCCGAGTCAAGTGTCTCATTCTCAAAGAGAAATGAGAGTGAACACTTGTTCCATTTTATG
>NC_137926.1:26377553-26382553 GCF_963457725.1 Sprattus sprattus
TATAGCCATGCCTTAGAAAGCACCGGTATACTCCGGCAGAGAAAGATGTAGTCAGCCACCATTTGCTGTGTGACAATATATTATTCATATAGTGGAGTGGTACTTCCTTGTTCGCCAGAACCCCGTTAGGAGCACTTGTCTCTCGTTCTCACCCCATTTCCCAGTCATACACCAAGTAATCCAGCCACAAATTCCGCAGGAACACTCGTTTAAATAAACACATTAGTACTCTGTCAGCAAGTGCACCATGAACAAACTTGGCACTGTTCACCCCCACCCACCCCTCTCCTTACATCTCACCGTCCCTGAGTGGGAGTGTGCTCCCCCACACCCAATTTCACCTGCAAACACCCCGTGGGCCTGACTTTAATAACGCTTCTCAAAGGGAAAATAAAAAAGCATCCTTTCTCCCCGGCCTGCCAGTCCTCCCTCATAGGCCATTTTCCTCAGGGTATTTCCAGGTGTGGCTACCCTTCCTTTTCGGAGCTGGCAAACACCACCATCCATTAAGCCTATTTATGTTTCACGAAGGGGATTCGGGGGCTTGATTATGTGCGGGTGTCACACCACATAAATCAGCGTCAGGGCTCTCGTATAACGTACGCTGCGGCACGCTCCATCCCTTACCATCACACAAAAGGAATGCGCCTCTTGGCAGGCCCGGCGCAGCACCACTGCGGCACAGAATAATTGCGATAGTTAGTCGAAGGAATCCGCGGCAGCACCGCAGCCGAAGGGGCGTGTAGCCGTGATGAAACAATACGAAGAATCTGAAACGCCCCCTGGCTGGTAAAGAGTCAGGACAGTGACTTTTGACCTTCACAGGAGCGACAGCCTGGGACCTGGTTGCCGTCGCCTCAGGACATGGCCCGGAGTGAGTGACAGTCCAGTCTAATTCAGTGATGGCCAGTCCAGTAGTCCAGTCCATTCCAGAGTTCCTGACTGGCCCATGCATCTTATCTTATCAGGCAGCTACAGATCCTGCAGGGGGAGGCTGGCATGCCTACACACTGATAAAGGAAACAGGGGAAGAGATGGAGAGAGGAGTGTGAGAGAGAGAGAAAGACAGTTCTGAACAGATTGAAGCTAGCCAAACAGACAGACTATGGAGAAAGAGAAAGGATGGTGTGTGTGCGTGTGTGTGTGTATATATTTGTGTGTGTGTGTGTGTGTGTGTGAGAGAGAGAGAGAGAGAGAGAGAGAGCCCCTTTAACAGAGCCCCTGCTGAAGCAACGTGTACACGTACACATATTACAACAAAAACCTCCAAACAACACACAAACACAGACACAAACACTTACAAACCAACACACTCTTCTCCTTAACAACTGGTTTACACTCCTGCTAAACGTATAATGTCTACACAGCCCTTTGGCTTGAGGACATACCCAAACAAGTCACATCAGTCCTGTTTTCAATAGAACTGCTCAAACACACACAAACAGAGAGAGAGAGAGAGAGACAGAGATAGAGAGAGAAACATACACACACACACAACTCATGTTTTACTCATCAACAAGCAGGTGGCTGGTAAAATCCAGATCTTTACACGTCAATAGAAAGGAAATTGTCTCTGCTTCTTCGTTTACACATATTGATTTAAGCCAATGAATGCATGCAGAATGACTTCACATTTTGTTAAGGGGTGTAGGCTGTCAACTTCATGCGGTTCCAAGTGTAGGCCATTTATTGATCATTAGTTCCAAAACGCATTTAAGGTGGTACTAGTGACTAATGTGTGATCAAATACTCCCTCTAATCTGTTTTCATATTACTGTATGACATTAAGTAATCCCAGTGGTAGAACTGCAGTGTAGCATATTTGCATATTTGAGCTTCCAAACTTGCAAAAAAATCCAAACAAGTTACTAACTCGAGAGGGAGTCACACTGCCTGGAGAATAAAAATCAGAGAGAAAGAGTAAAAGCAAAGTGTGCGCTGAGCCAGGTTTGGTGCGAGGCAGCGACCGAGCTGAGCTCTCGCCTACACTGGGCTCTTTGGCCTTTGTGGCCGCCCTGGCTGAGAGATGCAGCAACACTGCCCCCTGCAGGCCTGCAACACTGAGGCGCTCCTCATCCTAAACAAAGGCTGTAGCTGAAGTCCCCTCAGAATCTCAACGCTGTGTTTGTGTGTATGTCTGAGCCAGACCAGACGGCCCAAAAGTGAATCACACACACACACACACACACACACACACACACACACACACACACAGAGGGCCTTGTCCTGTCGCCTTGCTGGGGGTATGTGTGCGCGAGCACATACACACAGGCATAATCAGCAGACACGGGAAACACACACACACACACACACACACACACACACACACACTCATTTACACCAGACTGTGCTTGTTTTAAGTATAAGGCGGCTTCTGCACAATGGTGTGCAGCAGTCCTGATAATCACAGGGCCAAACATGTCCCAGCAGGGCTCAGACTGCACCAGGAAATTGCCTCCATTACCCCCACAGCTCCCACTAAAACCTGCTCCCAGTGACAGAGGGCAAATGGGTGGGAGGGTGGGCTGGGCACGCACAGAGCATACATTCACACACACACACACACACACACACACACACACACACACACACACACACACACACACAACCCCAAGCGAACGAAGGGGGCAACAAAGAAGTGATTCTTCTGATAGGAGAGTGAAGGTGGCTCGTTGTAGTGCGGTGTGGTGCGGTAAGGGCAAGGCAGGGCCCTGACTGCTCTCCTGAGCGCTCAACCGTAGCGTCTACCTACTCGTCTACCAGGAGCACAGCAGGCTCTCACAGAACCTAATGACTCTTTTCCCTGAGTGGTCCTGAAGGTAAAGTGCCAAAGATGTTTAAGTTCATAATCTCGCTGTGGCTGAGAGAGAAGAGGACACCCAGCTCAACACTGCCCCCTGCAGGCAAAGGTAAACACTTTGTCACCCAGTATTTAGTAATCAAAGGCAAAGAGAAAGAATGGATTTCTTGGCAATCGAAAATTATGTTAGATGGTGTAGAAACATCAAGAAGAGATGGCCACCACAAATACTGTTTGTTTACTGAAGAATACTTTTACTAAACTACTAGCAATGGTTATCACACCCGTTTCCCGTGATTATGACCCAGATACCCACACATATACGCACACAAGATGAAAAATGTGTAATTCAACAGTTACGTCAATTCCGAAACTGTGTCCTAGTTAATGACATTTAAGATATGACATAACCCAAATCACCAAAAGGTATACAGTGAAGCTCATGCTCGGGCCCCTCAGCACTGACGGGTGATAGTCTGAGTAAACCTCTTCCTTTAAAGCTTTTTCACAGAGAACAGTTCTTACAGGACAGGACAGATAAGAGAGAGGGACAGTATCTAATCCTGAGGTATAGCACTGGTTTTACAGGAAGAGATTGCCTATCAGGCCAGGAGGAGAGTGTCACCTAGCTGAGGCCTGTGAGTGTGTGTGTGCGTGTGTGTGTGTGTGCGTGTGTGTGTGTGTGTGTGTTTGTGTGTGTGTGTGTGAGTGAGTGAATAAGTGAGTGTATGTGTGTGTGTGTGTGTGTGTGTGTGTGTGTTGAGAGAGAGAGAGAGAGAGAGAGAGAGAGAGAGAGAGAGAGAGAGAGATAGACTGTGAGAAAGCACCCCACAGGGCTTGCTGTATATTTAGGGAAGAGGTTTTTTGTTGTTTTGGGCTCGCAGGATTAGCAGGGTGACACTGAAATCCATCCCCTGCGTCCACTGAAACAGGAACAATTGGATCCGTGGCTTATGAAACTGTAACCAGCTGAAGTAATCAGATGTGCCAGTAACACTTTGGCAAGATACAGAGGGGACAAACAGAGGTGAATGAGGACAACACTAATGGTGTCATTGAACCACTGTGGGAAAGAGCATCCAGTTTCAAAGAAGGATTCTGTTGACATGATGCAACTCACAGAAAAAAACAAATCCTCCTCCTGTGACTTTCTGAATTAAAGAGACGAAAGAAATGGTTTTCCTGAGACGAGGTGTGAAAAAAATCTAAATGCACAGGTTTTAATTAAATTCCTACCCCAGAGGTCAGACTGAGCAACTTAATAACATAATTCACACTGATGCCCCTTTTCAAAAAAGGGATGACCCCAGAAATGATTTGCCTGGTTAAGTGGCAGTACCAGTCATCTGTCATCCATTGTTCCCCCGGCCCGCAAATGAAGCCTAGCTGTCCAACAGCATCATGACTCTGTCTGAATAAATCAATGGATTAAATTAGCTCAGTACAATTAGCAAGACAAAATCTTAATTAACCTTCAATTATCATTAAGTAATTTAATGAATCAATAATGGATCAATGGACATTGGTGACCTTTACATTTGACCAGATGGACTGCTGCCACTTACCCGCGAGTAATAGGAGGGTACCACGATGGATGGACAAGACACTTTGAGACACTCTGAGACACTGGGCAGATGGGGGGGGGGGGGAAGCAGAGAGTGCAGAGATCCCACCCTTAGCTCAGCTGTGAGTGAGTTATTTTACTGGGTCATTTTACCATGGAGTTGAGTAGACGTAATTCAAGCCAGAAGGACCGTTTTTAAAAGTGCCTGAGACTAACCGTGCTGTGACTTTCATTTGTTAGACTTTCTGAGACACTTGAGTTCGGCGTTTCCTTCATTCTGGTCTCATTTAACTCCAGATCTGACTCACAACTGTTTTTTTGTTAAAGCTGTTGACCAAATGCCTAAAGGGTGGAGGGCAATGTTGTGGTATGACTGAGTGTACAAGACATGCTAGCTTCCTCACCACTGAATTGTCAATACAAGCTTTAATAAGCCATCTGAGATGAATGTGTTTACTCTCTCTCTCTCACAGCCTTGCCCTCAGTTGTTTACCACATCACAGCACAAGGACCCTTCTGGCAGAAGTCTTAAGAGTCTGAATTGCAATGAATATTTGTCATAAAAGAAAACAAATATTGCCAGGCATAATGTTCTACTCGGTCAAAGCCCATGACAGGGACTTGAAGGCCAGCTGC
>NC_137926.1:26385053-26590053 GCF_963457725.1 Sprattus sprattus
TGAGTAAGTGTGAGGAGCTGTAACTCATGGATGGGGGGGAGAGGGAGAGGGGGGAGGGGGAGGGGGGACACACAGATGGAGAGTGGCTGGGAAGCCCATCAGGAACCAGGATATGGTTTTCTGGTGGATTGCAAATGTCTGTACGGCCATGAAACACTTTCAGACAGGTGGCTCAGTCCCACCAATAACAACACATGAGTCCTTTTTATACAGCCTGTTTAAGGTGGGAGTGTTGTGCCTTTATTCCACCTGGTCGTTCAGTATAAAAGGCACCAACACAGAATAGGGGGTGATTGTTGTTCCACTTTTAAGCCGGCAGCAGAGGTAGTCACAAACCCAAATTAATGTCTGAGGGAAAGCAGGCATGGCATGATAGGTATGTGATACGTCCTAGCAGCTAAACTGTATAAAGCAAGACGATTGTGTGGGCAGAACACATAAATGGACATGAAAAGCACTAACATGTTGTACATGAACTTTGCTTGAGTCTCAGCATAGCTTTAGGTGTGCATGGCTTACAAGAGCCTGCTTACACTAAGTGCACCCATCCGTCTCTGTAAGGTTCGTCATGTTGATAACAATGCTAAATTGATTAAATGACATGCCTCACTGAAGTTGGGGGTATTTTTTTCTCTGAGTTTCTGAGGCACAGTTCCCACTTCAAGTGGTATTGTAGTGCAATTTTCCATATTCAAAATATCTGACTTCCAAGTGGTCTCGAACAGGGCATTATAGATGCTATGTCAAACGTCACGCTACTGCTACCATAATACCGACATGCTGTCGGAAAACACACACTGGGGAAGCATTATGCTGCTTTTTTTTGGGTCAGTGTAAACAAGCAAAGCCGGCGTATTGGGGATCTCCTTAACGGAAATATAGCTGGATTTCTGTTTAAAAGGAGCTCCTGGACAAAATGGCTTGAAGACTACCAACATCAAAAATGACTGAGACAACTGTTTTTGCATTTTAGTTAAGGATTCATGTCTTCAGATTCAAATACAAAAAAAATCTGTTATAATTCAGGTAAACGGAGAAACCCTAAATGATCATGAATACAATGATCCATTGAAGTGCAGAATGGGGGGGAGGGGGGGGACTTTACTGATCATCTTTCCAGATAATACCACCCCCTCCCCCCCATACCACCACAATGTGATGGGCAGCCGACGCTCTTCAGCTGGGCCTGTCTGTAAGTGGGTTGGGGCAACAGGCTCCTGTTAAAACAGCCGAACAATTGGAGGTCTAGGAGGAGAGAAAAGGAGGGTGCTCCGCTCCTCACCTGTCCGCGTCAAACACGTCCCCTTTGGCCTCTCCTGCTGAGTGCGACAGCTGGCTTTGTTGATCCTTACACAGATGAGGTGGTGGTTGTGGGGGGTATTTGGGGGGGTGAAGGTCTTAGACTGAAGAGGCTAGAGAGCGCGATGACAGACCCTCTTCTCCCTCCTTCTGCCCTGTAGCAAAGCACTCTGCCACAGCCTGAGGTCCACATTAGCCTGAGCACAAAGGGTGAGGAACTAAGTTCAGTGAACACATTTACAGAGCCCTACTGTAAGAAGGAAAATGTTTGTCCTCTGATGCAAGTCAAGCATGACAATAGGAGGGCCAAAGCATTATGATTCAAATGGGGAGTGAGTGCATGAAGGGCAGCTTCAGAGGAGGAGGCCTTGAAGGTGGTGCTTAGGGAATCTACTGATGTTAAAATCAATCATATTCATTTAGATCGTCAGTGAGATCCCAGATAGCAAAACGTCATTGGACCACTGTTAGCCAACTGGGGCAGAGCTGGCAGACCGCTGGTCTTTTGCTCATCGGTTTGTAGGTGGTCCACTGGTGAGTTACAGACAAATACATTTTTATAGATGTACCAGTGTGTAACATAAGTCTTTAAATGACCAGGTCCAAGACCAATATTTCCCCTTGAGAGCCTTCTACCGCCATGAACTTCTTCTGTTTAGCGGCTGATATTTTTAATCGATTGTACCAAGGGTATGATTTAGAAATTCCAGGAATTGCTAACATTTGATGTTGTTTTCCTAATTACCACACCCAGTTAAACTAAAGACGACGGTGGTCCGAGAGCGGACCAGAAGTGCCACACCACCAGTAGGGTGCCGTCCAAAAGCCTGGTGGACCAATATACATGTTTGCTACCTGGGATCTTTTTTTTGTGATTGAAGGTGTTCTGTTTTCAGTACATTTGCAAATGGTTGGTGTGTGTGTCTCCCTCTATCCAGTAGTAATGGAGGTATAAGTAGCTGCTAAAGAGATGCCTTGTCCTGGCAGGACATGCTGATGGATCCCAGCAGTGTCTTTGTTGTTTACTAAGTATTTCGTTCACCAAGGGCGTCCAAACTTACACTCTGCTCCTGCCCGACGCCTCTGTTTCAGAAGCTCGTGTCACTTCCTTCAACAGATGCTCTCTGGTCTAATGCCTCACACCTTCTGCCTCAGCTTCTCCTGAGACATTTTTAGACGACTGAGTCAAGTATCACTTAGGTGGGGATCCCACTGATCAGCGGTAGCAACGGTACAAGCGCTTACATCCTGACAATTAATTGAGTGTGCTAACTAGTTCTATGTAATGTCAAAAGCAAATTTCACACTGACATGACTTACATTCATACTGTTCAATTTCCTCCAGCTGAGGCCACAAAGAGCCAAACAAACAAACAAACAAAGAAAAAGCCCAGGCCAGCTTGAGGTGAAAACTGGAGGGAAAATCAGCCAAGTTATTTGTAGCCTTAGATCAAGATGCGCAAGATGCTGAGCATTCAGCTTTTGAACATAAATATGACTTCACTGAGCTATTTCTGCAGCCTTTCTCGACTCGGTTGCACAACAACATGTGTTGGAGCCAGAGTCTTTTGAGTTGAGTTTTAATTAGGAGCAGCTGGGCCAGCACAGAACCCCTAAACAAGGAGCAGATGTGTGCATGATTAAGTTAAAGAGGCACTGTACACTTAAATGGGCTTTTTTGAGCTATAAAACGAAATGATATGACTATATTGTGATGAAACTGGTGCTGGATGCTGGTGTTTATATTCACAAATTTACCATTTTTCATAAAATTAGCTTTTTGTGCCATCTGCTGTTTTAAATCATCCAAGCATGCTGACAAAGAGGCAACCATATCTACATAATGCAATGGACAGCCTCAACCAGCCCCTGCCTGTGTGTCTCATTTTAATTTGCTGATCGAGACTCATCATTCACAGGAGTTTATGCACCCCCACCACCGCCACTCACCCCCTTGCCTATTTTTTTTCAGAATTATGCAGTGGGGGGAGTAAGGCTCAGAGCTGGGGGTACAGTTACACTTTAGCACAAGCCAGCCCAAAAGCCAGTTCAGGAGAGGTCACCGAACCAGGGCCCCAGGCTATATAAGTGTGGAATAAAAAGCTGCAACAACAACAACAGCAACAGCAGCGAAGCCTGCTCTCTTGGCCATCAAGCCATGCTTATTATGGAGGAAACCACAGGACAACCATTACTGCTTTACACAGGGCGTAAATAGTAGCCAACAGTTGGTCTGGCTGTTGGCATGTTAGTGTCAAGCCATTGCGCCACCTCTTCTAAAAGTGTGGGGTCCTGCTGAAGGTGATCATCTCCTCTAATTACGCCTGGTCTTTAGCAAACAATCCCCAAAACCTTTCAAAAAAGAAAAGGGGTGATACAACGACACTCCGAGCCCAAAATGTGGAGCGAGGTCCGCACTGAAAAGAGCTGTTTGTTTGTGTGATGGTGCCACAGTTCCAGCCAAGGATTTTTTGGAGGGCTTCCGGGGCATTCCCCAACACTCAGCCCAAAAGTGGGCTGCTGGGTCATTCCTGTGAGAACAATGGTCCAGGCAATATCTGGCTGTGTTGGGACAACAGCTGTGAGGCACAATAGAGGAAATGGCTTCAGTTCATTAAAGGCCCAGCAGGAGACCAGGCTGCCAGTCTTCCCCTCAGCCCCCCCTCTTCTCTTCTCCTCCCCCCCCCGCTCCCCCTCTTCTCCTCCTTTCGTCCCTCCCTCTTCTGTTTTGATCTTACAACCAGCCATGCTTAGATCCTTCTAAACACACACACTCACACACACACATATACAAGGGGAGCCTTGGTCCACCACACCCTTATTTAATATGGGTGGACTTGTTCCTTGAAGAGAGAGGGGGCCTGAAAGGAAGCGGGACAGGTTGCCTCCATTAGACCCCCGCAGTGAGGCACCCTTCCTCTGAGCTCCCGACTGAGCGGCCCACCTTCTGATCAGCATGTCAGAGCCCGATTAAGAGCCCACTCTCCCAGAGCCACCTAATCTGCACCTAAACTCCTCCGCCGGTGGCAGAGAGGAGTGCTAAGCGGGGTGATTACCAGCTGGCCAGGCTCACACTCTCGTTGTGTGTGGGAGTGTGTGTGTGTGAGACTGTGTGTGTGTGTGTGTATGTGAGACAGTGTAAGTGTGTGTGTGTGTGTGTGTGTGTGTTTGTGTTTCTGTGGGTGTGACTCTGTGTCTGTGTGTGTGTGTGTGTGTGTGTGTGTGTGTGTGTGTGTGTGTGTGTGTGTGTGTGTGCGTGCGAGAGAGTGCAATTGTGTGTATGTGTGTGTGAGTGCGTGTGTGTGCAATTGTGTGTGTGTGTGTGTGTGTGTCTGTCTGGTATGGGAGACTCCTCAGCAACACAGCCATGGTGTCATATCCTGGTAGGGGTGTGATGACGGACCTCTTTTTCGTCACGTCTCGGCCGAGTGAGGGAGCTGGTGTGTGGGATCACAGCTCTCAGAGGGTCCAGGGCTACTGGGCCTCTCCCACTGGGGCCATCTGCCTGCCTGACCTGCATCTGATCAGCACATCCTATCCTCTTCAATCAAACCTTCAACGTGCTGTCTCACTATAAGCTGTTCTACATCCCTTTAAAGGAAACTTGAAGTATGAGTATTCAAATGTAAACCAGCCACAGGAAACACTATTGACAAATAATATAAAAAGTTGGAACTTAATGTTCATTCAGTCATTCTCTCAGAATGTATCGTAACATGAGATCAGACACAGCCATGCATCTAGAGGTTTGTGCAAAACAATTTACTCATTGAGAAAATAACATATCTCTCTCCCAGTGTATCAGATTCAGATTCAGAATCACCTTTATTTGCCAAGTAAGTTTGCACAAACAAGGGATTTGACTCCGGGTTAAGTGGCTCTCATTGTACTTACACATAATATACAACACAACCCAGCACAAAACAACACAACAGCACAACGGTCTGAGAAATATAAAAAATAGGAGGAATGGCTTTATACAGGAGCTGTGATCTGTAAACCCAACAAGTAGTGCAAAGAGTTCAGAGTGCAAGAAGTGCAGGGATAAATATTAAATGTTAAGAGAATGACTTTAGAAGTACATTGTATACAGCCCGTATAGTTACACAGTCTCTCTGTGTGTGTGTGTATCTGTGTGTGTGTGTGTGTGTGTGTGTGTGTGTGTGTGTGTGTGTGTTTGTGTGTGTGTGTGTGTGTGTGTGTGTGTGTGTGAGTGTGTGTGTGAGGGGCCTGAGCTTAGAGCAACGATCGAGTGGTCTCTAAGTAGTAGAAGTTCCAGTTATGTCAAACGGATCCCCAACTGGCTGCCCCCTTATTACATCCACATTCAATACCTCCCAGTATCCCATCCACATTTCACAAAGAGGGACACCTGTCACAGGCCTGTTAATCCCAGTGCTCATGCTGGGCCCTTGGTCCTGCAGCAGCCCTGCCCTGCCCTAAATCCCCACTGGGCTCTCTCCACCACCAGCCTCTCCGTCTAGCAGATTAGGGCCGGAGCCCCCTCTCCTCTCTCTGTTTCTGTCTAACGAGGGGGCAGAATCTGCCTTAATCCACACGGCCCGTCTGACCTGGCGTGTGTGACCCGGCACAGCCATCACACATCGCCTGGACCTCTGGGAGAAACACCACCACCTCCAGCAACACCCCTCTCCCTGGTCCACCACCCTCCCACCAACCACCACCACCTCCAGCAACACCCCTCTCCCCGGTCTCCTCCATCCCCCTGTCCCTGGGCCCCTAATCTCCGTCCCTCCCTACGCCTAGTGCTTTCCCCATTTTTCTTCATAGGTCAGGGAGGATTGATTTTCTGATTTCTTGCCTTTGTCTCTGCTCCTCTGACTGTGAAGGCTGCGTCTCCTGTCCTCGTGAAAGGCAAGGTATTAGTGTGGTGATTTAAGGCTCTTCGAGGAGGAGGCATCTGGTGCTGCTCCTGGATCCTGGCGATCAAAGCTCAGTGGCAGCACAGCCTATGACAGGCTTGGGTGTGGTGTAGGGGGAAGCAGAGCTAGAATTATCCATTGAACAAAACTGCGCCATATTTTTATTTTTTTATTTAAAAGACCGCATACAACCCTTCTTTTATTGTAAGAAAGCTGGTCAACACTATGACTAAACCGTACAAACCTTTACCGCTTTATCATCTTTATTTGTCTCTGTGTTTTTAAACTCTGGTGTAATGTTCCTGAGGCTCACCAGGGAGAGCAAGGTGCTGAATCCGTCATGGTCATGATTTGAATCCCAGTAGTTCACACATAGCACAATGTCTAGGTACCTTTAGATAAAAGGATCTGCTAAATGAAAAAAAAATCAGATGTTCAACAAATAAAGGACTCACCCCAGTGACATTCTGATCTAATAATCATCACTGTGATTGTATATATACTACACCGATTGTCATCTGGCATATAAGCATTGATTCCTCTCAAAAGACACCAGCTTCCTTTGCACCATGTTATTCATTTGATATGGTCAATGTGGCTATGTTTTACCATAGGCCTACCACTATTTCAAAACTGTATCTCAAAAGATATAACAACAAAGTCAAGCTTAATGCTTTGGACCGACGATGGCCACAGTGCTATGGTACAGGTAAGAGCATTTTACTGCACTCGACCATGGGTGATGAGCTGCACTGAGAAACCAGTTTGACTGAGTGCCCCTGGCGCCCCCTCCCCTCCCCATCCAGGCCTAATTACAGGGCCGTAGCAGCCTCATTTCCTCAGCACACTTTGACCACCGCTGCAGAACAAAACCATCTTTACTGATGTTATCATTAAATGTCTCCTCTGCCCAGGCTTTGTTTGGCAAAGCTAGACTCATGTAAAGGAGACTTTACTGTTTTACTGTCCTAGTGTACGCTCTACTTACACATACAGAAATAGAACTGCTGATAAAACAAATGCATTTTTTTTAAAGCAAAAACATTCAAGAGTTAATGGCAGCTTAAAAATTGAAAATAAGTTTATCGGTTATGGTGATAAATGACTTAGATTTGTGGGAACAAAAGGATTGGGTTGCTTAACCATGGCTCTCAGTCTCCCCCTTCTGTCCTAAAAGAGTACTGGCCAAATAATAGTTGGTCTGGCTGTTGGCATGTTAGTGTCAAACCATTGTGCCACCTCTTCGAAGTGTGGGGTCCTGCTGAAGATGATCATCTCCTCTAATTACGCCTGGTCTTAAGCAAACAATCCCAAAATCCTCTCAGATAGAAAAGGGGTGATACAACGACACTCTGAGTCCAAAATGTGGAGTGACATCCGCACTGAAGTCATGCTTCTAGAAGTTTGTGCAAAACAAAGGTTAACTAAAACAACATATCTCTCTGTCCCGTCAGTGTGTGTGTGTGTGTGTGTGTGTGTGTGTGTGTGTGTGTGTGTGTGTGTGTGGTGGGGGGGGGGGGGGGGGGGGGGGGGTACAACTTACAAATACAGAAATAGAACTGCTTATAAAACAAATGCATTTTTTTTAAAGCAAAAAAATGTAAGAGTTAATGGCAGCTTAAAAACAGAACATAAGTTGATAGGTTATGGTGATAAATGACTTAGTGTTGTGGGGACAAAAGGATTGGGTTTCTTAACCATGGCTCTCAGTCTCCCCCTTCTGTCCTAAAAGAGTACTGGTCAAAATAGAATCACAAGAAAAGTTTTAAGTTCACTCCACTGTAGCTACAAAAACACATGTTCATAAAATGGCATTTTCAGCACTGAGGCATGGCAAATCATACAACAAGTTAATTAGACTTCACTACTGTAAGGAAGCTCACTACCAATGAACACACAATGTGAGAGATTGAATGCATGCAATCATTAAATATCATTGTGCCCTTTTCCCTCTCTAAGAGCAAATACTCATAGCTCCCTCGGGGCCTTAGAAAACAAAACATTCCATGATAGAAATAAGAAGTAATATGGCAACACAAGAAAACCAATTGAAGGGCATTTAAGATGATTTCTCTTATTTATTATAATATCATTTTTATTTGCTTTCGTAAGAGAGTCTTGAGTCTTGGGATTTAAGGAAATCTTAGAAACAATATTTCAACTCAGATTGCAAAAATATTCCACAGAAATGTTTTTCTCCTGACATCTGAAGCAAACTGAGTGTCCTTGAAACTAACTTACTGCAGAAGCTGTCCATCAGTACTGACTCACTCACGTATGCTGGAGCATCAGTTATGTAACAGTTTATTACATTATACAATTTTATATTTACATGTATTAATTAAAATACATAAAATCTTTTTTATTTAAAAGGCATAAAATACCATGAGGTTCCACTGTAAATCATGACCTCAACTCAGCTTAATTAAAACTGCACAGTAAGGTTCTCTATAAAATCTGTAAAGTGCACTTCACGTTTGATACTGCACCCATGAGTAGAGTTTTCCATGTGAAAATATTCCTCCGCTTTGAAAACTGTCACCCTGAGGATGAAGATGAAGACATTCTTGCAAAATGCATAATGCAGTGCAGCCCTGGCTTGGCCTGGATGAGGGAACACACCGGCTTTTTGAAGCTTCACTGTGCAGAATGCAGGAGGGTAGGCGATGCTCCAGGTCATCAGATGCTATCGAATCACCTTGTCAACCGGGAGTAGTGGAGTGACCCCAATGCTTTTGGCAAAATCATTCTGGAAAACATTGGAAACGGGGCTTCATCATCACCACTTATGCAACACTTCTTGTGACATGAAGTCATAGTTTGACACGACTAACAAGTGAGAGATTGCCCTTGCCTTACCATGTGGTTGACGACACTGAGATGGTAAGGAATTCCACCAAGAGAATGACATTTTTCCATATGAGTTCTCTCTGGGTCTCCAGGGGCTACAACTGGCATCCCAGGGTCAGCCTAAAGGGGGCGATACAGCAGAATGGTGTTTCACTGATGCTGACCTGTTGTATGTTGTAAAAGGCCTACCACAACTAGAGGGAGTATTAATATAATATTCTAGCGGAGGGTTGTTTACATTTGAGCTCAACAGCCAATCAAATTACACTCCTCTTTTCTGTTCTCCTGAAACAAGTTTGATTGCCTGGATTTGTTCAGTCTGAGTCACAATGTTTATTTCTCACTTACAGAACCAGGTAGGTCTACAAACAAGAGTGCAAACTCTAATTGGAGCAATTAGCTGAATTTGATCAAAGGTGCATGGGATTAGTGTTGTGGACAGGTCAACTTACGGGCTCCAAATGTCTGTGTAAAGAGAGCAGATCTGACATCCTGTCATTAAAACCTGGAGAGAAGTTCTCTGGGTTTATGGCTACAAAACACTGCCCCTGAGAAAGAGAGAGAGAGAGGGGGGGAGGAGGTAGATGGAATATTGCTGGCAGTGGAACATTGCTGACTTCTAAATGTACCAACATCAATATCTACCTAGTTAAAAGGGGGGGTCAAATCTAAGTCACATGTTTATAATTTAGATAACAATTACTGCTTAGGTCTTTGCATACTGGTAAGGAAAAGTAAAAGGAGACCCTAGGTTAAGGGCTGACAACTGTAGTGTGTCTAAAAGCCCAGCAGAGGGCAGAATCAGCATAGATGTGAATAAGAGGGCCCAGTGAAGGCCTTTCTATGTTGCCAGCAGGCAGCTTGAGGCTTGAAGCTGTCAATCGATTACACTCAGCAATTTGACAGAACGGCTGGACACAAACCAGGTTAGCAGCACGATCCGTCACCCTCCATGTCCGAATATAGCGGCTGTACTGAGCCCCTGCTAGTATTCCACAGAACACTTCCACCATCATTCCCAACCCAAAGCCCTTGTATCCCCCTAAAACGAAACAAACATGGCCAAAAAAAAACATACATTTCACCTTCTATATCACATATCAAGATCACCAAACAGCACCATTTCTTTTGTAAAAAAACAAATTGCTATTGTCTGGTGTGGTGGAAGCATGTGCCTGTGTCTGATCCATGCTGACCTGTGGTCTCACAGCCCCCGATGGGCACCAGTCCTCCTCCTCTCAGCACCTTGCTGGGGTCGGTGCTCAGTCTGCCTTCAGAGTCACACCCCCAGCCCTCGGGGATAGTGTTCCCATTCCTGGCGTGGAGCTCCACCTGCACGCACACACAAGTCTCAGTCGATGGTGGACTACACACACACACACACACACACACACACACACACACACACACACACACCCACCACACACGCACACAGCCACACACACACACACACACACACACACACACACACACACACACACACACACACACACACACACACACACACACACACACCACACACACACACACACACACAGAGCTGAACCAATGCAGTCACTCTTCTGTGTAGCTGTAATGAACAGACATATAGTCACGCTCAAATCTGGTGTTCCCAGCCATTCTATTGACCATGTGTTCTCCCCACCTTCCCTAATGCCACTGCAGATGTTGCCATATCCAACACAAAGCTGTCTCCATTCGTAGCTGGAGCCGCTACACTGATGGGGTTGGTCCCGAGAGTACACTGAGAACGAAAACAGTGGAAACTGTCAAACACAGTTATGAGTGGAGTCAACAAGACCAGCGCTAATCACTGTGGAAACCTTAGCATACCTACGCTCTCACTTTGAATGTTTTAATGTAAATACACACAGATTGCCATGGGAGTAGAAAGCCAAAGTAAATGTAACACACATTAACAAATTAGCTTGGGCGCTCACCTCTTTAGCTCTGGTTGGGACCACCAGGGGAGAGGTGTTTGTATAGGACATGCCCTGTTAAAAGTTGAAGCTGGTTTAAAATAACACGGCCAAAACCCAAGCCTCCTCTCTCTCAGGCGGCAAAGTACACTTCAGCTGTTGTACTCACGATCATGTTCTCTTTCAGGGCCTGCATGGCGTAATAACCGGCAATGCCATAATGATTGGAGCCTGCAGGCAAAGTATGTGGGTCATTATCATTGTTAAATGGCAGGGATTGACTTAGTTGAGCAGATGTGCTGACGTACCACGTGCGACCACCCAGCCGATGCCCACGTCTCGAGCCTTCCTGAGGGCCAAGTTCATGCAGAAGTTTCCCACCACAGGACCCAGCAGGTTGTTCCCCTCCACCAGACCAGTGGCAACAGTCTCCCTTTCGACCACTGGCTCGCCATCCTTAGCACAGATGCCCGTTCTGATTTCTTTAACGTACACATCTATGGACATGACAACATCCAACCAGTCAGAAGTACATTTAATGTGGGAGTGCATCAAAACTAGTCATCCAGACTAATACTAACCCATCCGGTTAAGGCCGTGGCTGTAGTGCCCTCTTCTGTCTCCCTCTACCAGCACCTCTGCCAGGCTGCGGGCATGACTGGGTCTGGTGCCCACGCTCAGCATGCACCTCTCAATAAAGGTCTGCACCTCCGCCTTGGCGATAAGACACCTGCCAGGGGAGACATGGCCTCACTAACCTGCTTGCCCATGTGGCTTTTTTACCCTTTGAGGGGCCAAAGGATGGACGGCAAAGTCAGTGATGCTTTGTATGTCATATTTCCTATTACTATGCCAAATGTCAAGAAATCCCTGTCAAATGTTGATATGGGAAATGCATTATACAAAGAAGAAAACAATACAATAAAAGCATGTGTTTTTCCTAATAGGGCCAGGCCTCCACTTGTTGAATAAGAAGGTTAGGGTACTCGGTGTGTTTTTAATTACAGGCAATCTGAGGGAAAAATCAGGGGTGGAGTTAAAGAACCTATTTTTCACCTTAGGTTATGCCACACGAACATAAATCCGCTAACAGTGATGCTAAGGACTGCAGTGATGTTTACTGAAAAACGTTAGAGGCTTAATATCCTTGCAAATTATGAGCCTGCATTGGCACCTATGTAAGTGCCTGCTATTTTCCTAACAGCTGGAAAAGTTAATAAGTCGGTGGGGACAAATGCACATTAAAGAGAGCATGATATTTTATTAACCCAAAGCCAAAAGTCACTTTGAATTTGCTCTTTGTAACTGATGCTGAACTCACAGTACCCCAACAGAGAACCCTACTTACGCAGACTAACTAACATCAGCTGTGCTTGAGAGAATGTGAACGCTTTGCAGCCCTGTGCATCCAGAGGAGGATACTGACTGACGTTATGTGACTGCATCTGGATGCCAATGATAATGATATAATGTCTCTCATCTAAATGCCAATAATAATCAATAATGTCTCTCGTAATCCATCTTACACTGAAGGTTCTCGACCAGAGTCTTTCTTCATTCTTCATTTTCCATCATAATTTTCGTGCACTGCTTTCAAATTCATGACTGACTTGCCTGAGTGAGTGTTAGCAATCCTGTGCTTTTATATGTTAGGAATCCTGTGCTGTTATATACTGTACATATACATATACATATACGTACGTACATATACCTACATATACATACATATATCAATATGGGCCATTCTACCGAATTCGTGTAATATGCAGTCCCTCAACAATAAAAACTATTTACAAAACAATTAGGTATCTAGGCATAGATATTTAATTAGAACATGTTATGGTCTATATAAACCCAATGCATTACATGAGATAGTGATAAGCTAAATATATACAAAATCATCATTTATAGGGTACTTTCTATTGGGAAGTAGCTGTCCCCAACCCTGACATCTAAATTTCAATGCCTTTAAATAACACTTTAACATTTTTTTAGATTTTTTTCAATGATTTAATTTCAAAGATCTTTATGATTGGGTTGAAACAGAACTTGGAATATTTAGATTTATTGTGGGTTTAATTTTTAAATCAATTTACTATACTCAAAAAATCATGTCCCTAGTTTTCATGTCACTACCGAAACACAAGAGTTTTAGTCCATTGGCTGAGCCTGTGTTTTAGCCACGACTCTGCATTTTTGACCATGCAGTGACACTGCATCTCTGTCCCTCATGGTTGAATGGTAAGTAGCTAAATCCCATAGTTTTTATATAAATGTGTTCCAAAGTCTGAAAATCGACGTGTAACCTTAAGAATTGTCACTACCGAAACGCATGTTTTCTTCAATTAAGTAAACCTTTTGGGGTTTCATGGAAAATCTTATGGTTGTATGTGTGTTCACCTCTTCAAAGATGTGTTTGAAAGCCGTGTGCTTGCTAGAATTCTTTATTTATGCTTAAAGTTAGCTAGAATTGTCACTACCGAAACAGTCACTACCGAAACATATGGTAGTGACCAGATGATTTGGGTAGTGACAAAATGAAATGGTAAGTAGTTCAATCCCATAATTTTTAAATAAATGTGTGGTGTGGACTAAAGGGCGGCCCAGAGCACCTTTTGGATAATTTTGGGAGAAAAATGAACATCCATCCAACAGTGCAGTCACTACCGAAACAGTGCAGTCACTACCGAAACAGATAAATTGAACTTGAAAATTTGCTAAAAAATTCATTTCTATGGATTTCATTGTGAAAACCTTCAAGAAATATTTGTAAAAATACACTTTAGAGAAGGGAAGGAAACACAATCTGAACAGGTCAATAATAATACTTTTTTACTATAGTAAATGTGATGTTTCGGTAGTGACAATTTTTGGAAGAGGAAAAACATTCCGACACATTCTGAAAATACAATATAAAACTTGACTGTTCTTTTACTAGATATGTGTACTTTAGATATGGTACAATATACATACGGACAACGTTTTGGGAATAAACCATAAAAAAATTCAAAATATATCCGACATGACTTTGCATCAATTCGGTAGAATGGCCCATATACAGTATATAACAGCCCCTACCAACAACTTAAGACAGACCTCAAGGATATGCCATCCAGACCATTTTAACTATGAACAGACTGAAGGGAAAATCAGTCTGGACAAAGCCTTGAGATGGATGTGGGAGCAGCTATCATCTGTCATAATACAAGTGCAGAGGAACAAGAACAAAAAAAGGGGGAAAAGTGTAAACATGCCACTGGGTTATAGTACACAGCCACATGTTCACAGAATTCAGTATCCCACAAGCCCACAATGTTTTGTACCACTACAGCGCCACAGAGGCAGTGAGGTCTGGCCAGCGCTCATGCTCTCTGTGACTTCCAGAGATTTGTTTCTGTTCTACTCACTGTTGTCAGCAAACCAGTGAACAACTTCAGTTCGCTTAGACATGTTTTTAAGAAATCCTGAGTATGTGTGTGTGTACATTCTAAAAACTTAACATTTAACTTATTCGGCAATCTTCTACCTTTACGGCTCCTTTAAAACAGAATTCCCCTTCCTTAAGAGTTCTAAATACATTTCAAAGGCACACTTGAAGATATGATTCGATGTAGACAGCAGTAGTTTGAGGAACTTTGAGGCTTGTGGAACACCCATCACAAAATTACTTATGTTGTACGACCAAACATGATTAAGGACAAAAAAAAGTCTCCCGAAAAGTCTTAAGGCATGATTATACCTTGAAGGGCCTACTTCACTAGGATGCATATACAGACATCTGTCTCTGTGGGTTCCACGGGCCTGTGATCCACCCTGCAGGCAGCTCAGCCACCCACCCCCCAGCTCACCGCAACCACCACTAGTGAGTCAAGTACTCCCAGCATGATGGCATACAGTACTCCTGGCAGGCAGAGAGCTTCTTAACTACCCATGGCTGGTTAATGTAACAAACATCTCATTCTCACTTAATCTGATAGGGATACTAACAAATAGAAAAATATTATTAATATTGTATTTGTGTGTATTTGGTTAAAATATAGCTTAACCTGTATAATGAATATAATGATCAATCAAGACGTCATCCTAAAAAAAGAAAAGCCACCTCTATATTGCAGTGACATTATGAAGTTTGTGAATTTGAGTTAAAACCTATTTGCTCGAAGTGAACATCTTTGATACTTTTGATAAACAACCTTGTTTCATTCAGAGGCTTTGCCCATATCTGCCCATTCCTTTATGTTTTAAACACATAATGCACATAACACAGGTCAGGTCAACACAAAATGTATGTAAACGAAAGTTCAGTCTTTATATACTGTAAATATACTATATATATATAGCCAACATAATAATAAGCTATTTGAACTTCGAATTATCATGAGGTATGACGACCGATATGTACATTTTAAGTCACAACCTCTTAAATGATGTAAGGACACTTCTAGCCAAAATACAGCTTCACAATTAATTTGACAACCCATATCTTATCAATTTACCTGTAATAAATATTTCATATCTATTTTATCTATATCATGGTTCCTGCCATTTTAGACTTTAAACAGATTTCATATTCTACTGTACTTGTAAATGTGATATAAAACTCTTATACATGTTCTTTGTGAAACTCGCAAAGTAGTTTTAACGACGTAATCTACTACAGCCTACCTGCTCATACTCATGGTGCTGCCTGTGTATCTGGTGCCTCTGTCAGGTATGCCGACCGGTTTCAGTCAGACACCCTCACTGTTTAGAGGTGGAAACACCTAGCACTATCAAGTCAGCCAGGTTTTGTACTATTTAGCGCATCGAAGCATGCCGAGCATGTGCAAGCTCCATGTTCCGGCATTTCCAGAAAGATAAGGTCACGGGTCGGTATTTAATAGCCTAGCCTATACCATTTTGTTGCACCTTTGGGGACCATTTAGGCCTATACTGTATCAAGGCACCGCGGAAAAGGAGGCTGGTAATGTCCTTCAAAAGACAGCGCGATTTTATTTCATACAACTAAATTCGAACAGAACCCCACTGAACAAGAAGCAAGGGGCACCTCTGGTAAATACAAAATAAATTATATTCACATTTTTAAAATTGTTTTTAATATTTTATTATATTTTGCGAAAAATAACAAATTAACAATATATCAATCAATCATATGGGGACATGTAGAGATTTGAAGGGAAAAGTCCAAAGAAAACAAATAATGTGAACAAACAAATCTTTCTTTGTAAATAAATCCAGAATAACAGTCACTTTCCTAATAGTCAGTTCCATTGTAACTGTCATTTATTGCTTTATCATATATGTGCTATATTGTTTTATAAATTTAACAAATGAAAATCCTCCACCTCCTTCTACCTGTGGACACTCGTTATCTCTTTTATAATCCAGGCAGAAACACACTCTGAATACCTTGAGACTTGATCTGAACATAGCCAGTGAGCATCATAGAGAGAGGGAGATGAGACACCTTAAAACATGACATGAGTTCTCTCTCTTGCCTGGTATTTTGTGTGTGTGTGTGTGTGTGTGTGTGTGTGTGTGTGTGTGTGTGTGTGTGTGTGTGCGTGCGTGTGTGTGTGTGTGTGTGTGTGTGTGTGTGTGTGTGTGTGTGTGCGTGCGTGCGTGCGTGCGTGTGTGTGTGTGTGTGTGTGTGTGTGTGTGTGTGTGTGTGTGTGTGTGTGTGTGTGTGTGTGTGTGTGTGTAGTATGTTCCCCAGGCACCAGCCACCAATGTGGCTGCTGCTTACAGTGAGAGAGGCCACTCCCTTTCAGTTTCAAAGCCCTGCATCAGGGCTTCTCTATAATCTGCCCTTGGCTCCACATCTGCAACCGCTCTCTTATGTGGAAGAAAATAGAAAGTTGGCAGGAGAGCCTGTCATTTGGACACGTATAAATATCGCAGCGTGCTGAGGAGTGCCCACTAATATAGCCAGAGCCATGAAGGGTGGGAGGCAGGGAGGGGCTGCAGAAAGCAGATATTAAAGAGTAGAGAGACAGGGGGCTACACGTGATGTTCCTCTTCAGCAGTTACAGGTGGAAATCTCAAGATGCACATTGGGAGGTGTCTAGAGGTAGACTCAGTACACTGCCAATGTCTTGTTGATGAGAAGTGGAACATAGTTGCTTGGCTGCATACCCTTGGAGTGTTGTCAATGCCCAAACGTGCTGTGGCCATGTTGGTAGTGCTGAAGCAGCATTTTAGAAACTTGCTAAACAACTCACAAAAAATATAACAGTTCTTTCAGAAAAGAGCTAAGTGAAAAAGGCCAAATTTCGGAGCATAGTCAAATATGTGACTCACAAATCCAGCCAGCTCCCTCAGAAATGTTTTTAGAGGTATTTCTGGATGTCCTTCCCGGTAGTCAAGAGACTGTTTACAAAACGGGCCGATACTGTTACAAATAGGAGAGGATTTTAAACAGTGTCCTACTACGTGGCAGTTTTAAACCAAGATTATGTTTCTGCAAGAACCGTACCAGACCCAAAAGAAATTCATCTAAGCACCAAAGAGCAAAAGCTGTCATAACCTTTACCCCCCCAGCGATATGAAATCCTTACAAATTAACCTGCGACCCCCAGCATAGTCCATAGTCATAGTCGTATCCTCTTTAGTGCACACATATGGCTAAACAGTGACAAGACAAGCATTGTTTCATCAATGTATAGTCACTGTGTGGTTTAACTAGCTGGAACATCTCCCTTTTTTGCCCAATGAGGACTGAATACTTAAGCAAAGGCAAACTATATCACTGTCACATACTGTAATTAAATATTTTATTTCACATATATCACATTTTTTTCACAAAAGGAGAGTGAAGAAAATCATCAGGCTCTACCAATGGCTAATAGTAATCATAATAAAAATAATAGTACAGTAATACTTCAAGACATACTCAAGTTACTTAGGAAATCAAGGATAAGGAGTTCAAAGAAAGGTAGATGTTGGATGGGGGAGAGGGGGCAGGTGTCCATTTTCAGGAGGAGGCTTGGTTGGTTCATGAGCGCTACTGTTGTCTGTCTACCTGCCGAAGAGGTTCATGAAGGTCTGGAAGCCCTCCTCCCCAAAGAAGTCAAAGGATCCCTCTGTGGTCCCCAGGTGCACCAGCAGCAAGACCACCAGGCCCAGAAGCAGCAGAGGCACCAGCATGTTCCAGCCCGAGGCCAGGATGTTGTACCACTTGGCCTTGTCTGAGCACTCCTGTGCGGCCCGCAAGTCTCCCAGGGTCTTCTGGTCTCTGGCCTGTGCAGACAAGGGGATGCACATAATAGACACTGAGCACAATGTGACCCCATATGATTCAGCCTACAATGCTCCATGTAACATGGGCTCAGATCTGTCTGGGAGTACCTGATCTCTATCGAAACCAGTTGGTTGCCAAGTAGCCAAGCAAACCTGTTTAACCTGTACATAAAGTTTTACTTTTCAAATTAGGTCAGAATCACACATCCAAGTGTGTGTGTTTTGCGAAGCAGTTCTACAATACCACAGTAATGCCTAAACCCTGTGTAACAGACGCCCAGCTGGAAATGACCAGTTCTTGTCAACATTGTAACAGTGTTGAGGACAAATAAAGACCAGGAAAATTATATGTGGGTCTCTTTTTCCTCTCTTGGGAGCTCGGGTCAGTCTTGAACTGTGTTATTGTAGTGTGGGCCAGGAGTGTGCCTGGGCTGTCTCTAATCAGCCATTTAGCAACATGCCAATTACTCCATATTTAAACCTGTGCGAACGTCTCTAATTTCAGCACGGTGACATTACAGAGGAAGTGATTTATTTCAGTATCGCTGTGTTCACCATGTTCTCCTTTCACATCCACATTCATGGCGCAGAGTCAACAGTTCCATCTGGCATGGTGTCTCTAATGCACTACATGGCTTGGAAAAGACACCAACTTGATTTAGACTCAGTGATGCTTAACAGGCATTGGATGTTCTTCACACATTGTTGATTTGGATATGTTTTACATTCTTTGCAGTCTAAAAAGAAATAATTATTCCTATTCAAGTTTCATTCTCATCTGTAACAGTTTAATCACAGGTAGATGACTATTCCTCTTGAACTAGCCATGCAGAGAGACCTCACCTTGATGGAGTAGAGGAGAGCCATGAAGCCCAGGCAGCAGAAGTTGACATAGAGGGTGTTGCACAGAGACCAGAGCAGGTAGTCCTTAGGGGCCCTCTTAGGACCGTGGCCCATGTTCACCACCGTAGAGCCAGCTGGTTTGCGAGCAGACTTGCAGCTGGTCAGCGGGGTGCAGTCGGACGAGTAGCTGTAAGTGTGGTTGTCCATCCTGCAGTAAGGGTATGTGTGGGGGGGTCGTCCTGGTTCACGATGCTGATGCAGATGGCCTTTTTGTCCCTGCGTTCCCTTGGAGCTGAAATCCTAGTGAGCGGTCCCCCCACCCTGCACCCAGCTTTTATCCAGACGCTGATGGGTGGCAACAGGGAGAGGGCGCAGGCCAGGACTGCAAGGCCAGTGATTATGTGGTCAGCCCTATGAGAGGGTGAGTGAGGCAGGATGCCGCTGGGTCTGTGTGACACGGACTCCCAAGGGTGGATCACTGGATCACTGGGGTGTTCTTTACCGTAACAGTTGACACAAGTTATGTTGAAAAAAATGTTTTAGGGAATGAAGAGTTATACAAGAGTTTTTGAACAAACGTGTGTATTTATTCACGAATAAAAACAACGCAGAAAAGGAATCAAAAAGTTAAAGGGCCACTGAAATGACTTGTTTTCTGGACATAGTCCTTATGCAGTTCTAGTCTGTGTCAGAATCCCGGACTGGATTTGTGTGTTGCAAAGGTGTTCAGTGAAATACATATATCAGTTTAGCTAGCCTAAAGATATATAAATATAGTGCATGTTGTGTATTTAGCTTGGCTATTAAGCTGGGCTTTCAGTATAGTCCAAAAGAGCTACTATCCAGTGAAAAGTTCAAATTTGGTGAATAATGCCCCCCTGTGGATAAACTGTGATTGATACAATGATGTGTTAAACCAGTTTTATTCTCATTAAACCATGTTCAACATTAAGACAACATTAAGACACTAAGACATCATAAGCAGCATAGCTTCATACAACAACAATATTGGAATTTAGAAGAATAGAAAGTTTCTTCATTCACACCGTACCTTCAATCACTATTTTTGGTATGCTTGTTAATGTGAAATGTCCTCTGATATCCACAGTACTGATCTCTAGCTGTTATGGGCTAATACTTGAACATGCAAACTATTAGATTTGCATCTCTTGAAATTCAACTGTACTGAAACTGGACTTGTGTGCAGGAACTGAAATTGTTCACATCTAAATAGCTACACGTTATTATTTAAATTTACCACCAACTTTATCATCCTAAAAAACATCCTAAAATTGGTTAGAGGAGGCTTACATCCCAATAAACAGTGTTTTAGAAACTAAAACAGATTAGACTTGAGATAAGGCAAGGGATAGAACAAATACAGAGATGAGATTTTATATTCAAAAAGTCAGAAGCCACATGAATCAAGGTCATGACCTTATGCCTGAGGTTTAGGGTATAATAATGTCATTAGTTATTACTCAGATAGCAGTTTCTTGTAATGAGAGGGGAGTTCTAGGCCTGTTTTCCACTCTATCAAGCTCATTTGCAACCATCTGTTTCAGTGACAAAGTTTTCCAATTTATTTAATTTTATCACAAAACTGAAGGACATATGACATCCAGTGCTCTAGACACTGAACTCATTGTATTTGGCAGACAACATATGACAGACATCTTAGAACAAAGGACAGGATTGACTGTAATACATTAAGTTTTGAGTATTGGCTGTTGTGGGTCATTTTTATTTATGGTTTGACTTACACAAGGATATGTTCTATTCAATGATATGTTCTGTATTAGAAAGAACCCTCGAAGACGTTTTTGTCTGTGAGCGAAGTCACTGAGTTAAATTTAGCCCACAGGCAGTTCTGTGGCAGGCAGAACTTCCCAGTTGAGGTAATGACGACCAAACATACACTTACAATAAGAACTATTAATGGTTGCTGTCCCTGTAAGTAAAGTTAACACCACAAAGTAGCGTACTATAATGTAATCTTTTGAATTAACCTATTTTTGCACCTTTATCAAACCATCAAATGGACTCTGTTGTGACTCAAGGATCAGCATGCCTATCTAAACTGTCACCGCATGAGACACAAGAATCAGCATGACTTTCTAAACTGTCAGCTCATGAGACGCTGCCACTCTGCCACTGATGACACTTTTGTATTGATTTATTGCTTGACTGATGTGGGTCCCGGACCAGGGAGGGAACACATATTGAGTCCAGTCCCCCCTAATCAATTGACAGCAACCCTGCTGGATGGCACCTTTAAGCCTCCCACTTCATGAAAGCTGACCCATCTCAGGGTCTGAGGTTGACTATCGAAGGGAGGCGCTCTACCCTCCAGCACCACATGGTAGGCCAATCAACTACTGGCACTGAATGGGAGAGAGACCAGAAGAAGAGAAAGCTAAAACACTGGTTATACTGTACATTCATTTTTTTATGGCATCTTTGCAGTTATTGAGGTAAACAGATGCACATGTATTTCTGTAGGGATCCTTTCCATGTTGTCAGACCTTTACAATAACATTTATAAGCCCATCAGTGGCAAAACAAGTGGCTTACTTTGATGTGCTGACTTGCTTCGGGGAGTCCATTGCACCCAGTCATCATCAGTGGTTGGCAGTTTTAACGTTCTCACTCAAGACTGGACTTATTGCCATAGTAAGGAGTTGGGTACTGTGCTGGTCTTTTGGCCAGAAAGACCATCCAGACTGGACTTGCAATTGATTGAGCTGTAATGTTGACTGGGCCCCCTCCAGTGGGCCATAATGCCTCAATACAGGTACAAGGGATTTACCAACCACAGGCGATCACGAAAAAGTGAGAGTGAAAAGAAAAAGACAATTATGGACTCAAGGAAGAAAAGTCTTGGGTTAAAACTATAATACAATCAGGTTTTATTTGTTTTAATTACAAAATAAGCAGTGTGCATCCGCTCATCTTCTGACGCTCGTGTGAAGGAGTTAATGCTTGCATCTTTGACTCTTTGGGGTTAAATTCCAATGCATATTATCAAGAGGAAGATTTGCTGGTGTCAATTGTTCTACAATGGACATGATTAACATTGGATAATGATTCAGCTATTCAAATCCCAGCAAATATACCTTCCAGATGAACTGAATGGCAACATGCCGATTCCCACTTAGTAAGGATGAAGTGGAAGCACCCAGAGTCATCATCAGCAGTATGTCAGGAAACCATCAAACAACAAAAATGAACACACAACAGAGCATCATTTCCCAAATACAAATAAATGGGAAATCTTTTCATACCAGGACACAGACGTAGAGCAGCCCTGATCGCTGTCCGGTATAAAAAGCAAGAGAATGTAATGCAGCTTTGAACTAGAAACTTACAACTTATATCTGCATATCTTTAGCTACATTTAAGTGGTTTGAAAAACGCTGTTGACTGCTCATCTAGGCAGGATATAATGAGGATCATTCAGATGAATGGAACATGTTTGGGGAATGGAATGTTGTTTCGTACTCCACTTTTCATGCAGGTCTGGCCAATCTCTGATGCAGAGATGTACAGTGATCTTCTCTGATCTGAATAGGGACCATTTCCTGTTGAGGGAGCTCAGGTTCTTAGCCTTCATGATGCTTAGTTGTAGAGCGTTCACTTGACTGGCTTAACTTTAAGGCAAAGGCATTATGATTTCAGCCATAAATAATCAGATAATGCTAAAATGGTGGACATACTGCAGTAGTTTTACCAATTAACAAAAATCAAGTATAGGAACGAAAAGAAACCTGACAGAAATCTGGTTCTCAAATTGAAATGGGGAAGAACAATTCCATAAATCATTTAACATCAGGCCATAAACGATCACTTTGGCAAAAAACAGACTGCTTGTTAGTACAGAAGTTAAAGCAACAAGAAGCCTTGAATCTATCAAAGAAGCCTTGAATCTACAGTGTGCCTTTTGAGAGGCCGGACGGAAGCTGATCGTAGCCTCGGCAGGTTGAAGTGCAGGGAGAGCGGGGTGCCCTCTGCTGGCCGGAGCAGAGCATCACATCTTCGAGGCTGCTGCCATTGCAGACGCCCCACCTTGGGTGTACACCCGCACCGAATTCTGAAAGACAGGACGCCGGTCAGAGAGGACAAAAATCTATTGAAGGGGAAATAAGAACAGATACTGGACAGTAGTTTGGTCAGTCATTCAGAACTGAGCTTTGCTAGTAGTGGATGTAACCATATTGCTGCCATTACCTTCTTGCCCTCTGCATTGTGTTTATTGAGCAAAGTCTGGACCCGGTTCCCATAGTCAGGGTGGACCGCCATCAAGTTCTGGACCTGAAGAAGAAAAACAAATCCAGATGTGGCATTAGCAGACAGTACAAATGGCAGGGCAAATAATGACGAAGAGGAGGTATGGTGACGAAGACCAACCGCGCGTTTCTGAATGAAGAGCTGTGATCCCTTCATGTGGCCAGCCATGTTCTCACACAGACGCTGCCGCTCCTCCTCATTCAGGACTTGGGTGTAGAAGCTGCGCACCTAAAGAGCATGAAGCCTCTATTACAATGTGTTATAAACACACACACACACACACACATCACTCATTCACACACACCACATACAGCAAACCTCCTATCCCGAAGCGGACACCCTCTGATATGAAACTATTAATGTCTTTCACACTAACAAGTTTTATCAGCAGGGAGCCAGGAAAAAACACACACACACACACACACACACACACACACACACACACACACACACACACACACACACACACACACACACACACACACACACACACACACACACACACACACACACACACACACACACACACACACACACACACACACACACACACACACACACACACACACACACACACACACACAAACTTGGGTGCCAGGACTACCTGAGTGACATTGTCATCGTCAGCACTGTTGTAGCGAGCGCAATCAGGTGACACCTGAAACTTGGACTCAATGAAGCGGGGCTGTGTCTCTGGGGCACTGAAGCTGTTAGGGTAGTAGTTAGGAGCCCCGGCTGCAAGTTGACACATCCAACACACACAGAGGTCATTAAATCTTCAACTCCTATACCGAAATAACCCAAGTAAACAGTGCTCAGTCACAACACAGATACGACTGTAAGTAAACACACATAGCTATAGATAAGTATGTAGTGCATGTTGTAGTATACCGTGCCGAGACCCCATTTTAATCGGATTAGTGCACAGATAAATAATATATAACAATATAACATAGATGGACCTATATGGTCTACATTCGGCGCATTTGAATGGACACGTGGTAAACCCGTCCGGTCTCCCTGCTGTGATGGTGAGCTCACCCTGGTTGTCGCCCATGCACATGGGGCCGTCCCTTTGGTAGTTGGCCACGCGGCATCTGAAGGGGCAGTTGACGGGCAGCTGCAGGTAGTTGGCGCCCAGGCGGTGCCTGTGTGTGTCTGGGTAGGAGAAGAGCCGACCCTGCACGGGGCAAGACATGAGACATGTGCTCAACACACGGTGGAAGTAAACGGACACCAGGAAATAAAAAATTCAAAAACCTCATGACCTCAGGTGCTACTAGCTCCTTGATGTGCAAACTGCGCTACAGGAACCCACTAGTCAACATTTGATATCAATTTTAAAACTTTTGTGAAAAAGTCTGGACACAAAATGAGATTTGTGTGTGTGTGCTGTAACAGTTCCTCTATATGTAAGTTCTGGGAGCCATTTCTACTGTACTTTGCTTTCCCTTGCCTATTTCTACATTTAATTACAGTCTTTGCTTTAATCCCAAAGACTTAGAAAGACAAGACTTTGGTTTTGCATTGGTTCTGGATTCATTTTGAACTTCAGAAAATATGTGTTAGTTATTATTATATATGTATTATTCAACACCCACACTTTGTTTGTACCTGACATGGTGACCTTACCTTAGCACAAGTAATGGTTTCAAAGCAGAACTATGTGTGTTTATAAATATCACAAAAGGTCCATTGCGATCTTTCCATCTATTCATCTTAGATTCTCTGTATGTTTCTGACCTGCAGCATCTTGTCTGGGCTGGGCTCGACGCCTGGAGGCATGTTGCTAGGATCAAAGGCCAACTGCTCCACCTCTGCAAAGTAGTTGACAGGGTTTCTGTTGAGGACCAGCCTCCCTACGGGGATCAGAGGGTAATCCTTGTGAGACCAGACCTTGAGATAAAAGAAGAGTGAGAAAATAAAGTTGTGACCTTTTATAAAGAAATTAGTCAAATAAAAGAACATAACAAGCAACCATCTCTTCTCGCAATTCAATATTGAGCCATCTAGTGGAGAAACGTTGGTATAGCATATATCTCCCACTAGAAGTGCTTATGTAACGATGACTAAGGAAGTTGGAGAGCGTACCTTGGTCAGGTCAAACGGGTTGAAGGGGAACTTCTCTGCCTGTTCAAAGGTCATGACCTGGATGAAGGTGCTCCAGGAAGGGAAGTTCCCTTCGGAGATAGCATTGTAGAGGTCTCTGATGGCATAGTCAGGATCAGTGGCTGCAATGCGATCAGCGTCCTCTGGCTTCATATTTTTGATGCCTTGGTCGGTCTAAAGGACAAAACCACTTCTGTTACTTACAGCCAGAGAGGCTATGAGCTTTTTGTTATCATGCCAAAACATTACTGCTGTTACCTTGAAATGGAACTTGCAGTAGACTGGGTGGCCTTCAGCGTTGACCAGTTTAAAAGTGTGGGAGCCATAGCCATTCATGTGGCGGTAGCCATCAGGAAGACCACGGTCACTGAACAGGAATGACACCTTTCCAGAGGGATTGATGGATTAAAAATAATAATACCATTAATAAACAATAATCCGGAATCAATAAAATCCCTGCTCTCTTGGGTTTTTACAAAACAATCTGAAATCCCCACAGAATACTTGTTTTAAACTGGAAGACAAGCATCGCTTTTCATCTGGGCGGATTTCCTGGTCTACCACATACGCCACATCTTGGCACACTTCTTCATTCACTATAGCACCGTCTGACTAGAGCAGCACCTGATGCAGGGACTCGGGCCGCAGGCTCCAGAAGTCCCACACCATGTCTGCGTCTTTCAGGTGGGTCTGGGGGTTGCGCTTCTGGGAGTGGATGAAGGATGGGAACTGCAGACACACAGGAGAACGTGGTGTGAATTCAAACCAGGCTTACTTACTTAAAAAAAAAAAAAAAAAAACAATCCCAAACAGGCATTTGTCTCACTGACCAGAAGAGCATCCCTGATGAAAAAAATGGGTGTGTTGTTTCCAGTCAAATCCCAGTTCCCCTCGTCCGTGTAGAACTTGACGGCGAAGCCCCGCGGGTCTCTCACCGTGTCTGCAGATCCAGATTCCCCCGCTAAAACCCAGAAACATTTCAGATGACCACAAGGAGGCAAAGACACGGGCATCTCTCCTTCCTCCTCTTACTCTCCCCCTCATTGCCATCCTATTGTCCATCAGTCTCTCTGAGATAAAACGTGGATAGTTTGAGTTCAGGCAACCGTGTCAACAACCTGCTTTGAAACAAGGGTCGGAGTCTGTCTGGTGCTCCACAGGCAAAAGATCGTAGGCATGTCTAATGTCTCAATGAAGACGAGTAAATAAACCCAAAAAATGTTCAAACAACAATTTTACTAAATCCTCTTTTCATTTTTATCATTTCGTATGGCTCTACAAAGACAACAAAAAAACTTTCTCATACAACCACCCAAATGTATGACTAGCAACTTGATTCAAATGACTTCAACATCCAAGTGGCAAAGGCAAGTGGTTTGGTTTGAATGTGATCGAGATGAATGCAAACCATTATAAAAAATCATGATTGAAATCGCACAAGCTGCTAGTTTAAAAGGGCATCACTCGGCTCAATATGCTCATTGCACTCTCAAACACACAGATACACACGCTTGAGGACATGAAACTCAAGCAAACAGACAGAGCAAACAAAGAGGAAATTACATCACGGTCAGCCCGGCAGATAGTTCCATACATCAGTTAAACATTACAAGACACTCATTGACTGACGGGGTCTGATTTTGTAAGGTGGTAATGGGTGGTCACCCGGGGTAGGTGTGCTTTCCCTGGCAGAAAGAGGAACATGTTAAGGTCGTGGTCAACACACTACACCACATGATTTCCTAAGGGCTCTTGTGAAATGAAGAGTTGGCTAACATCCGAGAGAGCTAGTGCGACCATCATGCCTTCTGTTACAACAGTGTTTGTTGGCACCAAACAATTCTCCTACCAGGCAGCCAACGTGTTTACACACAGGTCACTATTCCTGGAAAAAAGAAAACCACAATGCTCTCTCTCGACACTCAATAATAAACTGACTTTAAATAACAGAGAAAAGCTTAACGACAGCTGAGAAGTCCTCTAAGGGGGGTTTCTTCTAGATACTTTTAAAACGGTCACACTCACTTCATGCCCATTTACTTCCTTTATTTGAACACAGGCAAGAGCATATTTCTACAGGGACTGACATGCATCATTGTCATATGCCAGAGAAATATACACAGACAGGATTCACACATTAAGGCAGTCATGATGACGATGCACAAAAAATAGAGTCAAGGGTTTTCATACCGAGAGGACCTATTGCTCCACAGAAACTGCACCCTTACCTACAGTGGAGAAGCGGATGGCTATTGGTGTGGTCTTGCCCACATGCTCAAACACCTTGGCCTTGCAGAAACGACTGATGTCATGGGTCACCTCAAAGTAGCCAAATGCTCCTGTGGAGAGAGGAGCAGTTCTTGGATCAGATTTCATATAAGAAATAGATTGTAGTGAACTTTAAAAATAAACAACGTGACTGACCTAAAAACAGACTATTGTTTCAAGCTAATACTGTATTATAGCAGGGAGATATGAAGGGATATCAATGCCTAAAACAGCCTAGTCTTTGTTAGGCATCACATGACTGAACTAAATACTAAGATTTCAGGTCTCTCAGCCAACAGGCTGCCAATTGTTTTATTTTGCTACACTTTCATAGGGCCAAGGGGCTTCCTGAAGCCGCTGTCTTGCTCAGACAACACTTACCAGCGCCTTTAGCATGTACCACTCTCTCCGGAATGCGCTCCCGGTCAAAGTGGGCCATTTCATCGGTGAACACCACATCTTGGACCAACAGAGGCCCACGCAGGCCAGCTGTCATCTCATTCAGCTTGTCCCCAATCGGCACACCTGCCCCTGTGGTCAGCACATCTGGTTTCTGAGAAAGATATGGACAAACCAGAAAATGTTACCCAAAGCTGTGATGCCAGGTGTTTATCGACGTACATAAACATCATCAGACTTTTTCTTCACAGATTCATTCTCTTAATTCATATAGGTCATACAAGCGGGATACGGAATTTAACAGATAACGTAAAACAACTTTTGTAAATTAGTTAACATTAGTATTATGTTAGTATTAACATCGGTCACAATCAAAATACTTTTATGAAAGCGGCCTGTCTACATGGCCTTCAACCTTACTGCTAAATTACCTCTGGCAAGGGATAAAGTTCAAAAATCAGTTCAGACAGATCAATGTGTCTGATCTGTTGTAGTAACTGCACAATTTCAAAACAATCATGTATGTGGACTTAACGGAGCTTTTAAGCCAATTATGAACATAACTAATGTTAGGTGCCTAGTTAAGCTTACAAGGCTACAATGCTGAAATGAACCCAATCGTACTGATGACAATGACAAAAAACTAGTAACATAAAAAAAAATAGATTCTATACGCATCATGAATGCGTGGCTGTATGCAATATGCATGCAGGGTCAGAATACTAATGTTAACGTTACTCTGTTGGCCAACTTACTAACACTGACAGCAAAAGCTTAACTCACGACTGCCTGCTACGCTTTCAACTTAAGCTAACATGTAGGAAGTGTGTCTAACAAACACATATAGACTAAAAAGAACTGTTTTATACAGTATCGATCCACATGGCGATACATACGAGCTCCAATTTGGTTCCTAAAATTAAAATGACTGGCTTCATGCGACCTGAAATAACCTTTACCCCATTTCTCTGTCAATGTTATACAGGGCGGCGCTAGCTATCTAGCTATGTTAGCTGGCTGTACTGAACGTTTTTGTTAAAGTACAAACCTGAGTCCCCCGACTCTGCTTCCAGAATTTCATTTGATCGGTTGCTTTCTCCCTATTATCTGCCATCTTCTTGTTACGATATGCAAAGTTCGACAACAACAACTACACAGCCGAAAGACCTCCGTCTCTTCTGTGTTTTCAGCGTCGCTATACCTTAGCACTGACCACCTCCTCCTTCTCCCGACTCTCATTGGCTGGTCGAACATGGACCTGACCCACTACCAACAGGCGTGGAAAAAAATGCAAACTCATAAAGTCCACCAGAAAAACATCTACCGATAAGGTTCGAGAGGCAGTACAGTATCGTCAATAATGTACTTTTTCGAGGGTGTTGACGCGCATGAAGTTTCAATGTAGCAATCTGTGTTCGTAAGAAAAAGGGAGTTTCTTTTGTGGTTGATACAGCAATCTGTCTTTATTCCAGAGTAAAGTGCGCAATCTTTTCCCCAGTAAAGTGCGCAATATTTATTCCAGTAAAGTGCAGTAACGAAGCACGTGGAACATACCCCGGATTCAGCGTGCAGATCTGAGAGAAAAAGACTTGTGCTTTCACTTGAAATTCATCATCTTTGAAGCTTAGCTGTGTTAGCTAGCTGTCTAGTCCTGCAAGGTAGCAAACGCAGTTTGAAGAAAGCATACACAGAGAGAGGGCAATAGGGCCAGACAGCAACTTTATCATGCCCCCCACCCCCCAGGAATTAGGCTACTCTATGAAATGTTACCATACATTGTCCCCCCCCCCCCCCCCCCCCCACAAATAAATGGGATCTCCGCCTCTGGTGACGTCACAAAATATAAGATATTAGACAAGTAGCCTATTTAGAGGCTATAGCACTGATTGTGACCAAAAAACGTTTAAAATACACCAGAACCAAGTATGAAATATTTCTAATATATGCAAACTTTATTTCATTTTTCCGTAGCCAGTACACATTCACTGCTGGAATTCATTTTATGCAAATGTACTCCATCATCTACGATGATATCTACATACATAGCCTAAATTAAGCCTAGAGGCCGAAGTTGAAATTGGCTGGGTATTGCCTTACAATTATTGCCTATCGCCAACGAGAATCTAAACAAACAGATCCAAAAAAACAACAACAACAAAACAACACGATCGATTATGTGGCATGTTCCAGATCTCGGCATACATTATAAACGTCATTAACATTCACAACTCCTGTGAATCCACAATAAAGAATTGGAAAGTTTGGTCTATGTTCATTTGCTCCTTTATCTCTAGATACCCTCAGATTAAGTACATAAACTATTGGCCTAAAATGTAGCCTTTGAACAGAATAGCCTGTGGCCAACGATTTTACTCTGTCGTCGTCGTAGTTGACGTCCTTGACTGTTCATCGCTAATTTAACTTATCTTAACTATGCTCCTCGATAACAACTCCAAAATATGTTTCTGCTTATTGCTAGTCATTGCGACAGTAATGCGTGAGTGGAAAGTAGAAGAAGGTGCTGCAGCATCTCCATCTAACTCGTCGCATTTTTGCCAAAATACTCCCAAGTTCGTTTACGTTCTCTTTCTAACATTCGTTCGGTATCTCACTATGGGACACGCCCCCTCGCGAGTTCCCCAGAAGGCATATATCATTACGCCAGCCAATAGTCTTTGGCTGGCAGTCTGACGCAAGCGACGTGGAGGAGGTACTTATAAGGGGGGTTATAAGGGGGGTACTCCCCCCTTATAATCCGCGGCGCAGCGTCAGAGCCTCAGTCTAACCCCCCGTTCCGATTCTAAGAGAGCTCTCTTGACTCCTCCTCTTGACTCCTCGACTCCTCGACTCCTCGATGTCCAGTCAGAGACGAGAGATCAAAAGACCGTTAATTTTCAACATTCGGGACACTCTTATCAGAGAGGATGTGGCGTCATCACGCTGTGTGTACGTATCTGCCCGCACTAGCGCGCTCTGTCAGACTGCAGTATGTGGTGTCATCACGCTGTGCGTTAGCAAGCACGTTGTTAGCAAGCGAGCAATCATAATAAGCTACTGACATCGACATGGCCAACGTATACCTCCCTAACGAATTCAGACAATTCTTTGTTAATCAATCACGGCATAATTGCCCCCGCTAGTCAAGTGAAAAGTGTCCGATTAAAAGTGCACCAACGGGCTATTCCCAGGTGGTGAAATAGCCCTTTGTAACGAGCACCTTGAGCCTGCCATCTGCCCCCGCTCGCCAAGCAAAAAGTGTCCCAATTTAGTGCCTCTTCGTCGGTCTAACTACAGTCCCAGGTGGGGGGATAGCCAGCTGCTTAGCATAACTGCCATTCAGGACCAATGGTAATGCTACCAAGCTAGGCTAGCTAGGTATGCTAACTGTCGGTATACATCGTGAATAACCACCAAAATACTCATGTCACTGGCTTTAATTTGAGAATGGCATGTTATTAGTACATTTAATATCAGTACAGTTGTTTAATTACTGCTGATATTTACATTTACGGTCTGTAGCCTTGTGGTCTTCTGACTCTGCTATCATAGCCACCGTAACCATTATGTCTGCCATTGTTTTCGAAATAAAACGAAAAGCTCCGGTTGGGAATGGCGCACAGAGTTATGGGTAATAAATGCCGCCATTAGGGCATCAAGGAAGCTCAGACCCTCTCTTGAAAAACGACCGTTATGTGACGTATTTCAAGGTCTCTGACTAAAGCGGAACTGAAGGTTTAAGAACAATGGGACACTCCTTTAGCCTGGCCATTACCAGCCTGTGACTCCATTTCATTCCGTCAGTCAGTCTGGCCTAACCCCGTGCATTTTCGTTTCCGAGATGGGCGGGTGCTTAGCTTGAGGTTTAAAATCATTGGAGTTCCCTTAACCAATCAGCAACGTTTGGTAAGCATTCGGTAGATTAAACTCTTCCCAAAGCCAGTTGGGAGAAGAGCTACGACGTCCTTTCCAATCATAAAACTTACAAGACAATACTCTTGTTCTCCTTTTAATTTTCTGATGTTCTCGAGAGTTGAGACAACTTTCCCGATAGCTTTTCATGTCTCTTCCTCCAAGGCGAGTTTTGCGTCACAGCTCTGAACTGTTCGCTGATTGGTGCGGTTGGATTATGAGGCCGGGAAACGATTGTCAAAGGGGTTGGGCCAGACTGAGTATGAGCTTGAAATCAATTCAGGCGGAAATACGTAGGCTGGTGTCACCAGGCTAACAGTCCTTGCTCTCTTGATAGGAAGGAAGGAAGGAAGGAAGGAGGCATTTTAAGACCTTTGGAACGGGGGGTAAAACCTCTTCTCGCCCCCTGAGGCTTGCTCTCTCGTATACAGGTGCTGTGGCTAGGAGGCTTAACTGTTCATTGAGCGAGGTAACGACTCGGTCCCCGAACGCTTCTTACACCGCTTCATCTTCGAAGAGCATTGGTTTGGACTTGGCTAGTCTGTCTCCAAACAGTAGCCTTTCCTCTGCTAGTCTGTCTCCAAACAGTAGCATCCAAAACTTCAAGCTAGTCTGTCTCCATACAGTAGCTAAAGCTAGTCTGTCATCAAACAGTAGCCACCGTTTGCCTGTCACCGAACAGAAACGAATGAACATGTCGACGCCTGTGCCCCCGCTCCCCGCGAGGAAGTGCGAAGCCCCGGCAAAGATGTGTTTGTGTGGGAATAAGATTGCGGCTGCTGACACCCACCAGGTGTGTATCGCGTGCCTCGGGCTGCAACACGTCCAAGCCGCGATTACATCCCCGGGAGTGTGTGAACACTGCGCCCGTCTTTCCCTCCGGTCTCGTCGACGCAGACTTGCACACCTAGCCTGTCTCACCGACGACGACCCCATGCTCGGAGCGGATAACCTCCCTCCCCTTGAGGCAGCTATTACCCAGGAGCCGGCCGGCACTGGAGGACAGGGCGCCAGCTGGGGTGACCAGCTCGACGCCCTATCACCTATGTCCGACACCGAAGTCAGCCCCACGCCATGGCCCTCATGGTCTCCCAAGAGAGAGCGCGCTGGCTCAACCTGTCCAGCCTCTCCCACAAGGAGAAGACCCAGCTGCTTGACGTGCCCGTGGACCCCAAAGGCCTCTTTGGACCAGCCGTGGCCACTATGCAGAAGCGGTGCGAGGAAAAGAAACGGGACGGCGAAGCGCTGCAGCTATGCCTTCCGAGAAAGGCACAAGCCCCCGCTCCGAAAGCACCCAGGCAGACGTTCACTGCACTTCCGCGCAGCGAGACGTCAGCCCACAGCCCAGACTGCCACTCAGAGCCTCGGCAAGACCCCCGAGCTCAAAGGTACCTGGGCTAAAAAGCCCTTCATCCCCAACGCGACGCAGGGAGGTCAGCAAAACCCCAACGCGGCGCAGGGAGCGAGGAAGAAGAAGCGTGCCTAGCCCGCTCTTTGCAGGCGAGGAGGAGCGAGTCCAGCCAGGCGCTCACCCCTCCTCGAGCCACACCGGCCCCGTTCCTGGGCCTGTTCAAGGTGGCACGTTCCCTGCCCACCAAAAGGCGTGCAGAGTCCACAGAGGCGCTCGCAGTTCACAGCCCACTGAAGCGGAGAAGAGACGTGGAGTGCCAGTTCAAGCCCCATCTGTCTCACAAACAAACACCAGTGTCCCCCTTCACAATAAATGTTTCGGTACACAGCCAGGCCGTGGGCCAAGGGCGTATCCGACATCAGAGTGTAAAGCAATGCCAAACGAACAAAAAAGCTCTCACACAGGGTTACAAGCCATGTTCGGTGGCAAAAATGTGCATGCACTCCCTAATAATGCCACTAGATGGAGCCAAAGCTCCACCAGTGGCGACGGGCAAAATAAGCACGCTAGCTGTGCAGCCCAAGCCGGCTCGGCCACTAGATGGCGTTGTTTCGCCACTAACCGAGCGCATCCAGCACTGGCGCACGCATGTGAAGTCAGTCTGGATAATAAACACTATAGCGAAGGGCTACCGCCAACAGTTCGCTACCCCTCCGCCCCCGTTCAATGGGATAATACAATCCCACGCCACGGGGGAATCCGCTCGCGTTTTACAGGAGGAAATAACCTCCATGTTAAACAAGCAAGCGATCAGAATAGTCCCTTTCGAGCACAGCAGTCACGGCTTCTACTCAAGGTATTTTCTGGTTCCCAAGAAAGGGGGAGGTCTGCGCCCTATATTAGACCTGCACGCTCTGAACAGATACCTAAGAAAGTACAGGTTCAGAATGTTGACCAACGACGCACTGATGCGCTTCGTGCGCCCAGGCGATTGGTTCACCTTGGTGGATTTGACCGACGCGTTCCTACATGTCCCGGTCTATCCGCCTCACAGAAAGTTTCTCAGGTTCGCCTTTCGAGGTGTAACCTACGAGTGGCTTGCCCTCCCATTCGGCCTTGCGCTCAGTCCGCGCGTCTTCATGAAGGTCACCGAAGCGGCTATCGCGCCGCTCCGGGAAAAAGGTTTACGCCTGGCTACCTTCATCGACAACTGGCTGCTGGCAGCGCACTCGCGCCAGGAAGCACAGCAACATACAGCACTCCTAACGGAGCACTTAATGTTACTGGGTTTCAGAATAAATTGGGAGAAAAGCGTTCTGCGTCCATGTCAGATCACCACCTTTATAGGGCTGTCCCTAAACTCCTGTCAGCAGAACGCGTCACAGCGTTTCGCGCATGTCTCGCGCTCTTCCGCAGGGGAGCCACCAAGAAATTCAGAGTCTGCCTCAGACTCCTGGGTCTCATGGCGTCAGCCTTGGTAGTCATACCACTCGGCCGCTTACACATGAGGGCAATCCAGCGATGGGTGGCATCACTCAGACTGGACCCCTCGCGTCACGGCCATCACCGCGTCGCGATCTCAGCAGCCTGCTGCACTGCGCTGCGGCCCTGGAAACGCCCACTCTTCCTCACAGAGGGATCTCCGATGGGCGCTGTCCTACACAGGAAAGTGGTGACGACGGACGCCTCGTTGAGTGGCTGGGGAGCCACTCACGAAGGCAGGTCGATAAACGGGCTGTGGGACGCACACATGCGATCTCTGCACATAAACCGTCTAGAACTTCTAGCGGTCTGGCTTGCACTGAGATACTTTCTGCCCATCCTGAGAGGACATCATGTCCTGGTCAGAACAGACAACACCACGGTGGTGGCTTATGTCAACAAGCAGGGGGGTCTGAGGTCCCTCCATATGCACACGTTGGCACACAGACTGATTTTATGGAGCAGCACACGGCTTCTGTCACTGAAAGCCACTCACGTCCCCGGTGTATTGAATTTGGGTGCAGATTTGTTATCCAGGGGCAACCCTCGCTACGGAGACTGGAAACTCCACAGCGATGTGGTAGCTCAGATTTGGCAGCGGAACGGTCGGGCGAATGTAGACTTATTCGCCTCCCGGGAGAATGCGCAATGTCCGATGTTTTTCTCCCTGCGCGATCGGAATGCTCCGCTAGGAATAGATGCGTTGGCACATCAGTGGCCATACGTTCTACTCTACGCCTTCCCTCCGTTGGAACTGATCACTCCAACACTCGCCAGGGTGCGGGAACGGGGCCTCTCACTTATCCTGATAGCCCCGCGCTGGCCAGGGAAAACCTGGCTTGCGGAAATCATCCCGTTACTCTGTTCCCCGCCGTGGCCACTGCCGCTCCGCAGGGACCTGCTATCCCAAGCGGGCGGGGAGATATTTCACCCTCATCCAGAGCGCCTGGCACTCTGGGTTTGGCCCGTGAAAGGCTGAATCTGACAGCTGCAGGGCTGCCCTGCAATGTCATTGCCACCATTCAGAGAGCTAGAGCGTCATCAACCAGAACGGTGTATGATGGCAAGTGGCGTTTATTTAATGATTGGTGCATTAAAACAGGGACTGTAGCCTTCCAGTGCTCTGTGGACGTTATCCTTACGTTCCTACAAGACTTACTGGATAAGAACAAGTCCTTCTCCACTGTCAAAGTTTACCTTGCTGCCATCTCGGCATGCCATGTAGGCTTTGGGGACAAAACTGCGGGCCAGCATCCTCTCATACGTCAGTTTATGAAAGGAGCGCGACGTCTCCGCCCGGTCTCTAAACCACTGGCCCCTTCATGGGATCTACCTATGGTTTTGGATGTTCTGTCTCGCCCTCCCTTCGAGCCATTACAGCAGTTGGATCTTAAAGTGCTCTCACTTAAGACGGCTTTGTTGGTGGCCTTATCTACGGCTAAACGCGTAAGCGTTATTCACGCATTGTCTGTGAATCCAGCCTGTATGCAAAAGGTTTTACAGACTTGATGTCACAGCCCCGACCTTGGCGCATTCAGTGTTAGGCACTGAGATGCCTGGTAGCGGGGCGCACTGACTCATTGATGGGGATCGCAAGCCTGTCTGACAATCCGGGAGTCACAATATCCCCTAGTGAGATACCGAACGAATGTTAGAAAGAGAACTAAAGGTTACGACCGTAACCCCGGTTCTCTGATAACATGAGTGAGGTATCTCACCAGACCTGGAGCTAGGGGGTGCTGCAGCGCCCTCAGCACCCCCCTTCCCGCGCCACTGAATAGCCAACAACGCCTTGTGAAACAAACCCAAAGTTATCGGGCATTTTTTATTTAAACAATTATTTCAACACAATGTTTCATATTCTGGGTGGCATACAAGTTGTAAACATTGTCATGCAGTTTAAAATGTTTTCATATCTCAATCTCCCAAAACATGAGAATACTGTAAATGAAAATATTGCTTTATAATAACGGATTTGGCACATGGATAAATTGAGCAAAGCACATCGATGGTTGGCCTTTGTGAAAACTAAAGTAGGACTAACTGAAGGATTCATCAATGGCAAGTGCAGCATACAAGAAACACCCCAATCCAGCCTCCATAGGAACCTGATAGCCTAAAATCAACAATGTTGTTTAGTTTAGATGCACATTGTCCACAAATGAAAGGATTAGTAATATGTAGGCCTACCATATATTTGGGATAAGATGTCACATGAAACACAGAATTATAAGGCCAGTCTTTTGTTAATAAGGACAGATTGGATCAGTAAAATGCAACAGCTAAATATTAGTTTACATTCATTAGTGTAAAGAAATAATTATTGCCTAACTACTGTGAAAATAAATAACCTTTTGTCACACAAATAAACAGTGAACAGTTTATTTACTAACACTGTAAAGATACTGTATGCAGTAGAAGAACATGACATGTGTGACTTATGGTTGGCCATCCTGCCGCTCATGTCCTGATTCAGTTTCACCTTTTCTATTTTGCTAGGGCTTCCTCAAAGTTTATCAAGCAGTCACAAGGAACCAATGCCTTCTGCACAGTCAAAGATAAAATAATGAATAAGCCTTTGTCATCATCATGTGATCAGAAGTGCTACAATATTATGAACTCATAGCTACATTTGGCTGTCACACAGCACACATTATAAACTCCATCTATGTTGTTAACATAAACATATTCAAATGCATTTCAGGAATATACTCAAAGCAATACATAAATAAATCAATAAATAAAAGCAGAGGAAGATGGAGAATATGATGGAATGTGTTATAAATACAGAAAGTATCTACATTACACTGTACTGGCAATTTTAAACCCAATCAGATAACAGAGATTTGTTTCAATCTGATGTAGCAGCTACTGCAGTTAGTTTCACATTTACTATGTACAAATATTTCACTGCAATATTCACTACTGCCACTTTTACACCTACTGGCCGACCTGTCACAACAATCACAAATAAATGTACCTGGATTTACAGAACCTGGATAACTTTTTTTTTCTAAAAGCACAAGATGTGTGACCTACTACTACTACCTACTTCTTTCCCTCTGGGGGCCAAAGCTGGTTCAGTTAACGCCGAACCTCCCCTCAGCCTAAAAAAATGTCTGCTTGTGCAAAAGGCAACAGAGCCTCTTGAGAAAAAATTGTTTTCCTTTTAAATTCCCTCACTTAAGTCATTCTGTAGCCAACATGTCTGTCAGACTGATTAGGCACCATGCAGATTGGTGGTTGGTGTCGGGGACTGTGTTGTGGATTAGGTTCTCCGAATGGGGTGCCACATGGACACAGGTTTCCTCAGGGTGGCCAGCATCTGGTTCCAGTGGGTGATGCCCATGCCACTGGCCTCGGGGCCGATTATCACGTGGCCCACGTTTTCACCTCGGCCGTCTTCAGTGTTCTCTGCCACAGTGATCCTCAGAGAGAGATCCTGTAAGGGCAGAAGTTCACAGAAAGCAATTAAGATTTCAGTTTGATTCACATATTGCACTAGTATTGTTTACAACCCCATGTAAAACTGACAGCATGCCACATGTAAACTGATGAGGTGCATTGTCTAAAACGTTAAAATATGTTGCTATAGGGTATATATATATATATACCTATATATATATTTTTTTTATCATTCTGCCATGAATGTTTGCTTTTGTATTTTTTTAATTCTGTTCCATTCAGGCAACCTCAGAACCTGCCAATTGGAGTGTAAATGATCACTAGCAGGATGAACTGTGAGGAAATGTGGTCACCAAACAGCTAATAATACCAGATTAATAACAGCCTTATTGTCTTTCACAAGACAAAATATGAATTAGAAATGCAACTGTCTGTCATTCCATCACTTCAAGTATCTGTCATTACTACATTAAATGTCCCTAATGTTTGTTACCTGCAACACAATGGCAGGCACAGAGAATATCATGGCTTCGTTGAAAATTGGATTTGTGTCGTCTCTCTTCATCGATGTTTTCTTTTTGCTGATCTTCCTGCCATCTTGAAGGAGGTATACCTTCACAAAGGGGTCTATTCAAAGAAATGACATGTCAGTTTCATGTTACAGAGAAAGTAAGTCAATTCATTCAATATGATGCTGCCAATTGACAAGTGACATTCTGTTAAAGTGATAGTATTTTGCAGTCTGTGCCATTTGATGGCTATCATCACATCTCATGCCTTGACGTCTAATTAAGTCCAGCTGTGTTATTAACTATTAACTAACTAACATTTTAAGAGATGGACATCACTTGTAGTCCTTTTTTGTTCACTGTTACTTGATTAACACTCAAATCACCTGCTGAGGTCTTGCCATTGGTCCAGACCAGATTCTTTGCTTTCGCCACAACGATTGTGAGCCGCTCAGCTGTGGGCAAGTAGCTGAGAGAAAGCAAAATTTCCCCGACTGCGTCAATGGCCTGCAGAAGATAAGGACACAAAACAGTAAGGAGTAGAACCCAGGCGTATGCAACACTAGTGCTATTTCAGTATTACTGTTTGAGATATGACTGACAAATAAATTGGCAACTAGTTTGTCCAATAGTTGGTACTGATATGTTTAAAGCCCATGGAGTGTTAGCCACAGATGATATTTCGCCTGTTGTCTGCCTGTCTTTGTTACTGTTTTATGTTATGCACAGATTGTTGTGTAATTGTTTGAAATCATTAGATTTTTTTAGGTAAAGTCCAAAATATTCATAAATAAAAAAAATTCAAATTTAAAGTCTTTAAAAAACGGCACAATCACAAACATGTTTGAGTTTCTAAACAATTTTATACGAAGCAACTCAAAATGATGCCTCTCCGTGGGCAATGGAAGTAAAATAATTAGCACATTTCCTCAGGGAATTTCAGAGCATTTCAAGAGCACCCCATTAATACTGTAAATATTTGATAATGGGCTCACACAGGGGAGGCATGCGCCACAGAAACAACATTCCAACTCGCTTTATTTACAGTCATAGAAAAGTGTACTACTGTATGCCTTGTAATAAACATTGTCTTTGGTACGGTCTTGGCTTTCCTTTTGACCTATAGGTAGTCTGGTTAAAATTATGGCAGCGTATCACCTGTTGTGATATTATGTAGATCAGTTCACCTCACAGGCACATGAGGTTTACGAAGTACGCAAACTATGCAAACACGACATCAACATACTGCAATGTGACAAGATGTTCCCTATCATACGGTGGAGCTTATGGTCACAGCCACCTTGTTGGGGTCCTGCAGGTAGAGCCAGGCGTTGAAAGGCCTGATGGAGAGGTCCAGGTCACACAGTTTCAGCTCGGCCACCCCAGCACTGAGGTTCCTCTCCTCTGCATCGATGCCAAATGCTGAGAAGCGCAGACTGTACTCCTCCAGGGAAGCGGCCTCCAGCGGTATGGAGTAATGATCGTCAAACATGACTGTGTATGCATTAGTCTTGACCTGAGATAGAGAAGATTCTGGAGTGAGCATGTCAGCAACATGCCAGTAGGCAGATGGGCAAAAATACATCAATATGTATTTTGATACAAAATACAAATTACCCCTCAAATAAATGTATTTATTACAAAATACTGGTGCCAGAAAATGTAACAAAATATAATGCGTAATTAGTATTTTGTATTTAAAATATAGGACATACTTTTTCTGGATTTTCCGTTTTCTCATAGTTTGGTATAGCAGAACATTCTGGTTTGGGTTATGTAATGTACACAAAGCTCTGGTGAACCCCATAAAAAGAAAGGAACAGTCACAGAATGTCAGTTTAACTAAGCAAAGCTATTAAAAGACAACAAAATGATTGATTATGTATACTCTATATATATATATTTGCAGGCAGCAGCAGCTGTGTGACTCATGTTTTCACAAAACGGCTCTCAATGCAATCTCTATAGCTCTGTCTACTACCGCGCATTACGTAGCGGAATAGGAGTAGCCCTCTTCCATTATTGCCATTATTGCTGGTTACAAAAACTGTGTTTTCTGATAGTACGGTGTCTATTTCTCGGTAACTTTAAAACCTCTAAGCGAGAAAATGCCAAAAGACATTTACATACAAAACACTGTATTGCAGTGTACTTTGAAGAGTGCACGGTAGCAGACATTTTAGCTTCCGGGAGGGCTCGCACCACCGTATTTTCGTCATCTCGATTCGCTCTTTGAAAGAACCTTCTTTAAGTCAGCGTACTAATGAAGATAAATTGACAAGGATCAAGACAGCTATCTAAGTTTTCAAACCCAGCCCTGTTTTGTGAAAAAAATTGATTTAACATGAGAGTCAATGAGAGAGACCTGGGGCGATTTCCATTTTGCCCCTAAAGAGCCATTTGAAGCACCACTTTTGCTGACTGTTGCCTGATTCGACAATGACATTCAGAGGCAGATCAGACGGTCTAGTGGTAGAATCCAACAGAAAAAAAATATCCTACTGCCTAAACACTGGAGAAAGTATTTTGAGTATTTTAAATACAAAATTACTCCACTCTAAAGTATTTTGTTAGAAATTATGTTACATTTTGTATCTGCCCTATCAAATACAAATTACAAAACATTCAAAGTAATGGAAATAGGTATTTCAAATACAAGTAATTGAAATACTGCCCATCTCTGCCAGTAGGTATCTGCTAATGCAGACAGTAGATACACCCTTTCAGACCACTGCAAGGCATCTCCTACTGACTTCATCATCTGTGAATGATGAAATCTATAGTTGACTGGTGTCTATGATATGACTAACAGTATTACTGCATATACAGTAACACTAGGCATCATATGATTGTTAATACAGTCTACCTCTAAAGCAGTTGATGTGGGACCAGCTACAATTCAAACAATAAAAAGTATATTATTATTATTATTTCAGTAAAAGAGGGAAATCTATATTGGTTTGAGTACCTGCAACAAACATCACTCCTCCATCCAGATCTTACTTAAAAATGATTGATTCTAATTAATGAAAGCATCTCAAACATCAGATGCTTTTTTTATTTTGTAAACATTCAAGACAAGAAGTTTCCAAAGGGACCTCTTTTGGCCCCCTTCATCAACCTATGCTAAATCTCTATATCGATCTGTATCCACTGTCACAGTCATAAACGCGCTTGAACAAAGATAGATCCATACCACTGCAATCTAAATGCCATCTTAATGGAAGCTTTTGTACTTCTGGTTATAAGCTCGATTTACTCTAATTTACTGAATGATATATTGCTAGACCATGCCCTACCTCTCATATGCATGAAACACTGATTCATTTCTGTCTGGCTTAATTTCTAACCGTTCTTCCACCCTTTCATACAACATTGGACAAGGCTCTGCTCTGAGTCGTTGCCAATCAATTGCAACAGGGCACTGGAAGTGTATAATTACACTGAGTGAGGTTCGGGGGTGATGTGTGCGACTTCTAAAGTGAACAGACTGGATGGCGCGTGAAGGCGGGTGGAACAGCTCCTTCCCCTGTGGACTGTGCTGAGCTTTGGGGGTGGTGTGTGGGAGTGTGTGTGTGTGTGTGTGGGGGGCGGAGAGAGGAGGGGGTAGCTGATCTCAGCAGTTTCCCCTGCCTCCCTAGCATCCCCCGTCTTGAGGGAGAGAGAAAAGGCCTTTCCAGTAGCCCCTGCACCATTATTATACTGCTTGTACAACATTGATACAGCCCCACTTCCTGGTCATTATCATGAAGTGTGTGACAGGCGGCCTGTCTGATGTGGCATTGTGTTGAATAATGCAGTGTGGAACTGCACAGTGGGATGCAGAGAGAGAGAGAGAGAGAGAGAGAAAGAGGGAGAGAGAGAGAGAGAGAAAGAGAGAGAGTGAGAGAGAGAGAGAGAGAGAGAGGGGCCATAAATAAGGAGGCAAAGAGAGAGCATGAGGCACGCAGAGAGAATAAAATCAGTACGAAATAATGACAGAGATGATGAAAGGGAGAGGGGAAGAACTAGACCCAAGCCGAAAGAAAAGAACTGAGAAGAATCTCAAAGCTTTTTTTCCCCCCTGCGGATGGGTTGGTTGTTTCTCCTCACCTTGGAAACGCCCACGTTCAGCTCCTCGGGCAGCAGCGTGATGCGGATGAAGCAGCCGGGGAAGTTCTCCTCCTCCTTCTCCATCAGGTCCTTGCCCTGATGCAGGTAGATGTTGAGGGCGCCGGTACGCCCGTTGAACTCCAGCGTCACCTCCAGCTGGCCCACGGTGTAGTCGTGGCCGAAGTTGTTGCCGATGGAGGAGACGGAGCAGAGCGAGTCGGTGGAGATGGAGCGGTGCAGCTGCGCCGGGTCGAGGTCGCCGCGGCCCATCAACTCCAGCGTGCCCAGGTCCCGCAGGCCGTCTCGAAAGCCGTCCGGCGTGTCCCCCAGCTGCAGGCTGGGCTTGCGGCTCATTGACAGCGACGCAGATTCCCTCCTGTTGTTGGCCGCTGCCCTCTGCAAACACAACGCCGGTGCCATGCAGCAATGGCAGAAAAAAGGCAAGCACATAAACCCATACCCATACCCATACCCATACCCGCACACAAACACACACACCCACCCACACACACACACACACACACACACACACACACACACACACAGACAGACATAAACACACACACACACACACGCGCATAAGGTGCAACTTCCTTTTCATATACAAATTGGTTTGATTTCTGTTGAGATGCACTCTTACCTTTTGCCGGACCTCGGGGACGGACGTTCCATATTTCTCCTGCAGGAAGCGATAGTCAAAGTTGGGGTAGGGCGATGGGGCAGGAAAGGTGCCGGACTTCCACATCTTCCACAGGTTGAGAGCCACCACCCCCAGTAACACCAGGAAACCGGTCACATAGATGCCCACCTCCCAGCCAGGAGGGTTACGGACCACTGTAAACAAAGAGGGCCGAACAAGAGCTGGCATTAACACTCTGGAGACTAAAGCCTGTTTTAGGTAGTCTGACATGCCTTGATATTTCCCCTCACTAAAAACATTGAAGCAAAAGTGGCATGTATGATTATATTCTGAAAAACCTCAGCAATAATAACATGAGAGTAAAAGGAATGTAGTACATTTATTTTATTTAAATCAAATCTAACCATACCCTTACAAAAAACTCAATATTCCACACAGGGAATAACAGACTTGTGTGTATTTTACTGAGAACATTTCATAAATAATGCAACACATTTGCTTGTAGAGGAAGACTTGTCATCTCATCCCTCCCATCTTTGTAACATCACAGCAAGTAATAATAGAGGACTCAAATGTCATCCCACCACATTTGTTTAGTCAGTAATTATGGGAGACTGCACATAATCACTGGAAAAGGGGCTTACTGCCTTGTTAAAGCACTAAGGAATAATGTGAGGGTGCCTGGCATACAGGACAGAAGCTCTCATCACTTACCGCTTACATGGTAGTCAGATATGTCCCGGCCCTGGGCTGAGGACATGGTGCAGCCGCCTGCCTGGGAACAGAAAAGAGACATGAGATGTCACCCTAATGTTGACCTCTCACAGATGGAAATAGAGCTCTCACATTCTACCTCACGTTTAATTATCACATATCCATCTAGTTCCCCAGCAACGCATTCTTCATGCATTCTCTGTGGAATGGAAAGAAATGGCAGGTTTCCTCACCGTCTCCATGAGTCTAAATACTTACCCGTATTATATAAATGTAGGGCAAAATGCTTTTAATGTTTAATTGTTCCCTACCATGAAAAACTACAAAGAAATGTTCCAGCTGGAGAAAACAGAGGGAAATGGAACCAACACAGCCAGCCTGCGCCGGGGAAGACTTGGCAGAAGCTTTCATAACATGCTGCTTCTAAATCTGTGATGTCTCCTTCTGACTAAGAGCAGACGGATAAGCGAGAGAGAGAGAGAGAGAGAGAGAGAGGGAGAGAGGGAGAGAGGGAGAGAGGGAGAGAGTATTGAGTATGAGTCATACCCCCACCCAGTCCCCCCGCTGCTGAAGCTCCCCGCATCTTCACTGTGGTGCAGGCGCTCCAGGAGAAAACAGCAGAATTACACTAATGATATGGAGGAGGCTGGGAGAGAAACAACAACACAGTCTGTGCCGAGGAAGCGCTTGAGTAAATGCGAGGTGACCAGATTAAATCGGCTGGTGCAGTGTGGAAGGTGCATGTGACAGCAGTCGAGTGGTCATTAGTAAAGCCCTGGTGCCAAGGAGACAAGCTTACACTTGACAGCACACACCTCAAAGGAAGCTCCCGCCCCCATCCACCCACACAAACACATACCCACCTTTCCCGTGTTTCTTCTTTCCTCTCTCCCACCACACACTTTTGTCAGACAATCCCTTGATGAGGCCAAAAATACAACACCAGGAGAGAGAGCAGCCATCTTCAACCCCTGTCGCAGCCAGACCCCTCTCTCTCCTACGTCCTCTCAAAACCTCTCTTTTCTCATTGTATTTAGCAATTGTTAATGATAACCCAGAAACCCACTGCACCATGCCACTTGTTCCAGAGGGAGTTGTTTATGTGCTTGCTGTTCAAATGGCTCACAGCATATTTTAATATGGCTCGGTCAAGGGCTTTGCAAAATAATGATATTTCCAACTCTTGGCTGAGTCTGTGTTGCTGATGATCTTTGTGAGAATTCAGTTGGCTGAGGAAGATGAAAGATATTGCAGCGAAGCCTCAGAAAGCAGCGCTTCCGACTGTCCGGTAAACAGTTAAAAAGGTATTGTTAGCATGCTCTGCGATTGCTTGGCTGTGCCACTCGCTAATGATTGGCTGATACTGCAGATATTTTAGGGCACTGAGCCGTTGCATCTATAAACAACTCTTCATTATTGCATTTGACTGGAAGTGCTCTCGCCCAACCAAAGAACCCCTACACATTTAGTTATCGCTTACATCTGGATACATTCATTATAAAGTCCAGTGAGTCATTTTTATTGGGTAATTAATAGGCCATGAATAAAATAATTTAAAAATCAATCTGTCACGATGAGCCATAGAATGTGTTTTGCCTCAGCCCACATGGAGAGAAGGCACAGGCATTGAGCGCTGTCCTTAGCTGTAACAGTTATGCCATGCAAACAGAGGCTAAGTGGACCCGGCAGAGAGGTGACACCCAAGCCAAGGCAGAGGCTGCGGGGCACGCAGGAGACAGAGTGGAGAGGACAGACCTCAGCCAGTGCACACAGTGTTGGTGGAGGAGACAGACCTCAGCCAGTGCACACAGTGTTGGTGGAGGAGACAGATCTCAGCCAGTGCACACAGTGTTGGTGGAGGAGACAGATCTCAGCCAGTGCACACAGTGTTGGTGGAGGAGACAGATCTCAGCCAGTGCATACAGTGTTGGTGGAGGAGACAGATCTCAGCCAGTGCACACAGTGTTGGTGGAGGCTGGCTGTGTGCATCAGCCTGGTGAGGGGAGCGAGCCACAGTTCAACCACTGATACAACAGCTGTTCAACGGCAACAGAACGATCTCCGATTCCTCAAAGCTGATGTGGCACCATTGGAGAGGTAATATGGCTGTGGTGTATTGAGAAAGAGAGAGAGAGAGAGAGAGAGAGAGAGAGAGAGAGAGAGAGAGCGAGAGAGAGAGAAAGAGATATACTGACAGACTGAGAAACAGAGAAGGGGAGAAAGGTAGGAAAGAGAATTCAACAAGAGAAGGTAGAGGGAGGGAGAGACAGCAGGGGATCAGAAGAAATGGGAATGGCCCAGCCTCTGCCGAGAAAAAATGAAAATGTGTACTTGGCTTTATTGGTCGCTCATGCTAAAGCATCAGTGATCAATAATAATGGGCATTGCACCGCTGCGAGAGGGAAGAGAAAGCGGGAGTGCGAGGGCCAAGTGTGCACTGTCAGCTTCTCCCTGCGAAGGAGCACTGCTCAGCAAGCACTAATAAATCAACTTTGCTTTTAATCTTGAGCAATGAGTCATAATAAAATTAACTGCATCGTCGCCACACAGCGGTCCTCCGTGAAGCGCAAAGGACCGGCGGTGGCACCCTGCCGGGGGTCCATCTGTGCCAGCCGTGGCCGGTGCCAGCCGTGGCCGGTGCCAGCCCTGTTCTGACAGCTCCTTCCTGTTGGTGCTTAACTAAAGCTTGAGCGCTTTGCAGCCGCAACACCGTGGCAAGCAGGTGAGAGAGAGAGAGGAGAGCCAGATGGAGGAGAGAGGGGAGTGGAGGCACTCAGAGCACAGCCTGAGTGAGTTACAGAGGCAGGATGGAATCTTTAAGCTCGGGCCTCCCACTCCATTCTGAATCACCGGGCTGATCAATCACACAGGAAAACAACATCATCTCATCCCCAACATGGCCTCTGTTTTTTCCCCCACCTCTTTTTTCACACGGTTGCTACTTGCTATGGAACTGAAAATCAGCCTCTGGATTTGTTCTGCTGCTGATTTATCTCACTATGATTTCATAGTCGTTCAATCCATGTAAGTGCACTGTTGCCTAGGGGGATGTAACTGAGGACACCTAGTCCTGTGGCTTTCTTAGACAGAAGTACCCAGTCTTGGTGCTTGGCTCTGAGGTAGTGTGTGTGGACATGAAATGAATGGACTGAAGGGAGTATTCCTGCAGGCCAAACCAAACGACTGGCTGGAAAGGACTTTGAGACAGCTACTGTCGGGCTGGTAGCATAGTAGTGAATAGGGGAGCAGCCATATAGAAAACCAAGGAAGCTTAGTCTCTGTATTACCCTGTCCAACAGTACACTCACAGCTGACAAGACACATCTGATATGTTGCTGAATTGACTAAAGATACACATGGTTGAGATGCTGAGAAGCCCTTGGGATTAATGTTGAAACTGGAGCATCAGATTTAAACTGATATAAATATGCATCATAATCTGTTTGGTAGTTTGTAAGTAGGGAAGACAGGGAAATTCGTGATAATTATATTGGACAATGTTCTCTCCAGTGATGTGAGAAATATCCTGTGTAGCCTACATCTATGAGGTTGATAGTAATCTGACAGTGCACATCATTTTAACACCTAGTATAAGGTAAACAACAAAAAACATTTGTATGTATAGGTGTACCTCAGTCTTGACCGATGATTAAAAACTGTGGAGGTGTGTATCACAGGAGCCAACAAATATCAAGTGGTTGTCATGGCGAAGGATATTTCACTGGACATATGGTGCTATTAGAGTTTCTCTCCCCATGTCGTTTAGACAGGGTGCAACTTCTCATTTGATGAGTTAGTTACTCTGAGGGTGGTGCTTAAAAGATCGTGTTGCACGAAGCTAATTATTAAATCTAAACTGAAAAATCCAAGTCTAGGTTACAAGTGAATCTAACTTTGGCCTATTTGAAGCCTACTTTGGAAATACAACCAAAAATAAAAGAGAGTAATGAGTTGATTAATACAATGGCCCATTCTGATATGTATCTACTGCATCCATTAACTTCAACAGTTATTACTTCAAGCTCATTCTAAGAACCAGCTTCATTGCTATAGTGCTGCTCAATTTATCAGTCGATTGTTAGTGATGCGATGGGTGTAAGCACATGATATTCCATAATACAGAAAACATATATTAAAACATCTACGAAGGAATAATGCTCTATGCATAATAAATTAATCTAATTAAAGGCGAAATCATCCCAATCCACCGTATCGCCAAATACAAACACGGTGCAGGTACTGAAGGCTATACTGCCTGAATAACACGACAAACAGAGAACACTTCATAGGTCCCTAGGGTTCCTTCACTGGGGGGGGAAACACTCCATTGTTGAGAGAGAAACAGGCTGGTTAGTGGTCACTCAAAACAGGTTACTCTTACCTAAAAGGAGTTTTCTTTTGGTGCAGTGAGAAAGGGGGAAAACTCCACCAGTCTCCCGTCTTCAGATCACTCGCCGCTCTCCATGAAACAGCACAGCCACTTCTGTACGCGGGAATGATGGGCTACGCGTCCTGTGAATTCCTCTGTCAAAGAACAAAATCAATAGGGAATGCCTGTGCAGTGATCAGTTCATTTGTTGTTTCGTGCACCAGGCGTCTCAAATGTGTGTACAACCTGCTACATCCATTTGCGCTGCATGCGATGCGAAGTCCTGTTGAGACCGCTGCTAAGAGCATCTCTCTTGGAGCGCTCCTCCCGACTGCAGAAGTCCCACCCCTGCAATGCAACTTCTTGCAGTTGACCAGAATACGCCGGAGCGCTCAATACAAGGGCTTTCCTTATACCTTGTTCTCCTTATGCAATGGAAACATTATTTTCACATTTGTTGCGTGCAACTTGGCTCCTCCCTGTGAATGTCCTACAAAGAGTAAGCGGTGGTCAAAGGTTCTTAACCATAATTGCCTGTTAGCCAGGACTGTTCTCAGAATATTGCAAGTCTGGTCAGGTTTTTATGGGTATTCCAATTATTCTGGCTTTGCCAAACGCGTCTATTGGCGAATTTGTAAAATCGCTGTTTTGATGCGTTTGTTTTGTTATAACATGAATTGTGTGTGCGTTTACCTTATGCTTACCATTCGACTCAGTGGCGCCGCCACCTGTACGCAAAATATGCACAATGTGTAGTCTACCCTAGCAGTGGCACAGGGAAGGCTAGCAGTTCTGTTTTGATTAGTTTGTTGATGGCAAAAGAGAACTTGAAGCAGAACTGGCGAAAGCGAAATGTTATAATGTGAACGTTAAAATTAAGTACAAATGTTAACATTTTTTTTAAAAAGAACTCAATGTAGATTAATTTAAACTTTTTAGCGCAAAAAAAAACTTAAACTTAAAAAAAACTAAAACGTCATGGAGCCTTACTTTATTTAAAGTAACACAGTGCAACAATTATACTTCAGGATTAGGTTAGGATAAGCAGTTTCACCTTAAAATAACAGCTTGAAAAAAATTGGGGCGCTACAATAACTTTTAATATGGAGAATCGCCTCCATACTCTATGGTGGCAAAACCTTCTTCAGTGTGGTGTGCCTACCGTGGACGAGAAGGGTGTCATCTCCAAAGATAGCGTTTCATTTAAACATCCTTTAAGTCTCAGTTTTAACGTTCACTGATAGAAATCCACCCTGAGGTATCAGAGAAACAGATGTAGATGTTAAATTGTAACGTTTTATATTTCTAACCAGGTTCAATTAATAGAGCAATCAATACCTGTATCTTGATTACCATCAGTCTTCCCATACCAGAAAGTATGCACTGTTCAGAAAGTATTAATTCAGAATGTAATGTACATGACATTTAGGATCGTGCACATGCATTAAATGTAATATTTACTGTAAAGGATAGTCTTAGTGTGGGAGCAATGAAAGATGAACAAAGTGTCTAAGGATGAAATATTGTGTGTCACTAGCTGTCATAACTGATTGCTCCCGTAACACATTTTCGAGACATTATGGCCAAATGGAAAAACGTTCACGTTCTCAACCTTCTGAAATATTGATCTCTTACCAGGGCATTGCACAACATTGTTATGCAGCCATGCAGGAACTCTCATGGTTTGGTTGGAATTATGAAACCAGTTATTTCACTGGATGATGTGTCCCCCATACCTATATATGGGATATATGTATTAAGCTTGCTATTAAAAATAGTTATCATGATGACCGAAATAATTGTCTTCACCATATACATTTTCTTAAACTTGTGTTATTTATGTTATTTTATTTTGTGGTTCTACTTTGACTAGCTTGGCATATGCAGTGGCAATAGCACTAAAGGTAAAATAAATCACACAGTGGTACAGCTAAGTCAGTTTTTCTCAGAATTTACCAAATGGACTTGGACAAGAATAAATGGGCAAAATATACTCTTAATAATTAGGATGAAGTACATATCCTTTGCTTTTTGGACACAGAAGTGCTTCCTGCAATTACACAATTAAAGCAGCCTCACTTGGCAAAATTCTGCTATTAAGTCAGCAGCATTGCTCTTGACGGCTGTCAGCATCCAAATACACTAATTTACAGTCTGTCGTCAGCTCTCAACACTGTCCAACACACCAATATATTCTGTAAATGCAGTCGGAATTTAGGCCTTACCATTTGGAGCCTCCATTTCCCTGAAATCACCAGAACAGAGTGTTCTCTCTGTTGAGGGGCTGCTACACCTACTGAAACACAATGTCTCCCCCTTGTGGTGGACCCTCTGAAAAGACTATGCACAGCCACTGCTCTCCTTAGAAGAGCCTGTCTTTGTTGTGGAGGTGCTTGGGTTGTGCTGACATTTCCAAGAGTGCATTGTGTTCAGTTGACCTCAGCATGAAACTTGTGTTTTTGCATGTTCAACGTGTTCTTCTCAAACAAGCTATATTTCAGCACTTTCATCATGATCCAGGGTATTTAGTGAAAGGTCTAATTCAGAACTTTTCATGCCCGGCTGTGATGTAGTGGTGATAACGTACAAATGGGTCAAGTGGGTATTTTATTATTCAGTTATATTCAGTCATTTTAATATTCAACAAAGCTGCTTAGTTCAGTATGTATGCAAACATTATGTTTGTTAAAGGGAAGGGGGAGTGCAAACCAATGCTGCTTAAGTTTTGTTGAGAAAATATCAAATATCAAAAATACTTTTTAAATTGTGTACTGTGAAATCACTGGATAACAGTAATTTATTCTGTCCTACATTAGATAGAATAGTTGGATGGTAATTCTGAAAAAAATAGGGAAGGAAATCAGAGGGATTTAAACAAGAGATGCCAGACAAAGTCACAGAGTGTATAAAAACATAAATTCACTGTTTATTTAATGTTGGTTAACTTGATCGACAATGTTTGACCATGAGCCACGAGATATACACATATAGAAAGCCATGGAAGCTCCTTTGTATGTTCAGTGGCAATTCAAATATACTGATAAAACAGATATACCCACTGTTGGCAGCACTACGCATAAATCTTCAAATGTGTAGATGGACTTTATATAACTAAGGAAATTCCTCCCTGTTGCTCATTAAGTGGTTCAGCACACTGACAGTTAGAACCAGGAACAGAAAAATTAAAAACACAAAGCCAAAACAGCACCTTTTTAAAGGAACACGAAGGACCTCTTCCCCAAATGTGCACAATACACTTGTGGCCATTTTGTTTTACACTGTGGTCATTATTCAGCACCGCTGGCTGGGAGATGTAAAGCTTTTTTTGGAGAGGGAGAACACTACCATGCCGGTGTATATACACACAACAACGTGCGGTGGACTCTCACTGACTAGATTAAATTAGAGAACATTTTCTATGGCATTTACTAGAATAGATTTCAAATAGAGTTGATCATTCTCTCTCTGACACAAGGACAGCCTCCAGTGCAGTCCATGTGTATTCCTCAGTATATAAAATACGGTCCGCAGCACCCCGGACTGTGCGGCCAGAGCCCCTCAGAGAAAAAAACCCGGCTGTTTCGAGGATCCCACCTTCACAGTAGAACTGCATCTGAGCACTGTGTGTGTGTGAAAGAGACAGTGTGTGTGTGTGTGTGAGAGAGAGTGTGTGTGTGAGTGAGTGTGAGTGTGTTCGGGGGTGAGGATGTAATGTAGATGACATGAGAAATGGAGCTGCAGCAATCATAAAGGTAGTAATATGTATGTGCCCTTCTGTTTTTCCAAATGCTTGGTTTTCCTTTGCAGATGAATGTGGCGCTGTAAGTGGAAAGCAGTCAAGCAGATGTTAAATGGGACCATTTAGAAGAGCAGTACTACTCTATGGAGCTTATCAACAAAACCACAGAACTGAGCTATGCAGGAGTGTATATATTATTTTTATAAAATCCCAAATTACTATTAACAAAACTTAAATTTTTCATACAATGTTTTAGTTATCTGGAAACGTCCTTTTGCTCTACTCATAGAAGAAGCACGTTTCAGCAAAAATGGTACATCATTTAGATTAAATAAAAAATAGACTTCAAGGGGCAATAAAAGACTTCATTGTAAATGTATTTCTGTAAGTGTCTGCAAGGAAACTAAAACGATCCTGAATACCCGATGAAAATGCTGCAATCACATACGGGCAAAATCCTCTCTGTTTTACTGCCATTGATTCCTGGCTGCCATTACTGCGGATGAGACAGAGGGCCTTTCCCTAGGTTGGCTCATCAATCTGAGACACACACCGCAGATGCAGCATGTGTGTGTGTGTGTTTGGTGTGTGTGTGGGTGGGTGGGTGGTGCAGGACTGCAGTCTGACAGGCTGTTTACCACTGGTCTCTTGACCACATGACCGATCTCTGTGGTTATGCTTGTAAGATGCAGGGTTGGGGGGTGGGTGGTGGTGGCTAGGGAGTTGGCTAAAATGGAGCGGGTTGGTTTAAGGCAATGGTCACTCTCGATCTGTATTGATCTGGAGCTCTCTGAGTGTAGTGGTTCTGTACACACCGGTTAAAAAAGAGGAGGCTGGGCAGCTGCTCGAGTGAGGGAGGGATCCTTTCGGCTAAAAGGGCCGCCGGTCACTCCACCGCAATCGCCCGGACACACTTACATTCCATGTGCTGCTGGACTGACATTACAAAATACAGGGTCCAACTCCTTTCACTTTTCACCCTCAGACTGACACGCTTTTTCAAAACACTCATTCCCTCACTCCATCTAGGAGCGTGACAGTTTTCTACTGAATGTGCAAACTTGAATCACTCGTTATCATGATAAAAGAAAAAAAAAAACAGACAATATAGAAATAAAAGAGAAAACGTGTGCAGTCCCTGATAGAAACATCCAAAGCCCTTTCCACTTCAACACGCACACAAACACATACACACACTGCAATATATCTTATCCTGGCTTTGGAGCACACTTGACATATTACGTATGGTTCACATGAGAAAAATGAACTGTAGCAAGATGTTCTCATTGTTACTTATGTGCCAAACTGAAAAAAAACAAGAGTTATAACTTACTGTTGCATATTATGATATAAAGTACATAAAATATGTTTAAACACCGTCAGTTCCATATGTCATTTTAACAACAATTGCACAGGTATCTTTAGGTAGAGGGCCTTTTGTCCACCCAAAGCCTTGTGTAAAAAGACATCCTAGAGTTGTTCTGACCCTGGCTTTACATGAAACCCAAACCTTTGTCTTCACTCTGACTCACTTGCATCACATAGAGGTGCTGTCCTCTCCTTATCAAAAAGATCAGCTCATTTCTGACTTGAACCATGGCTGACTGACTCGGGCCCAAACAGGTGCATTGCAAAACAGAGGCATTTCATCTTCTGATTCAAATTTGTTGTGCAGTGTCGACTGTGTAAGGGCACTTGGATCTAAACAAAAAAATAAAATACTTTCAGCAACCTTGTTTCCACACCAAGCAATAACTGGATGCCATGCTTGAATGAGAAAGAGAGACTGCATCCTGTAAATCTTTGGCTAGCCTACCCAGCCCCCACACCCCCCTGTCATTGACTATTTTGCATTACATTCCCCAGTGCTAGAAAAATAGGAGATTCTGATTGGTAGCTTTGGGATAAACAGCCCTACACATCCATTTTCCACGAAACGCCATCCGCACTGACAGCAGCTAATGTTCAGCTCAAGCTTCCTTGTTATCACTCAGTGTGTGTATATGTGTATACTGTATGTGTGTGTGTGTGTGTGCGCTCATTTGTTCGCCTGTTAAAGATGAGAACAGGGTAGGCTGATCTGCGTTAAGTGCTGAAGAAGAGGACATGAGGACAGGGTCTGTGCAACCATGGCCCCTCTCTTCTCTGCTCTCCTCTCCCTTTCCCCCCTTCATCTATTAATATTCTTGCCATGCAGCCTGCCTGTGGAAGACCAAAGCCCCAGGCTTAGGACAGCTGGTCCAGTGGGCAGCCTGTGAAACATCCTCTGTGGACCAAGAGGACACGGGGCTGGGTCAGAGGGACGGTCCTGTCAGTCAGAACCGCTTGGCCCGATCCTTGGCGCCGTTTCCTTGGCACACACTGGTCCTCAGCACTGACTCCCTGACAATGACGTGTGGGACTTTCCCCCCCAAAGGTGAAACTCGGATCTAATCAACATGCTGTGAAAAACTCGGGCTCTGTCAACTGTGCTGTTGGGTGGACAGTGGGCAGCCTCCTGTGCCGAGGCCTGATTAGTAAAGCTGTACTGAGCGACGGGTGGTTTGACTGCAGCCAAAGTGAAGTAACTACTGATACCAGACCAGTGAATTCACGCGTACCTGCTATGCCAGCCACTTCTGCTTTCCTAAAGACATTCAATGCCTTTTCTCTTACCCTCTCTCTCTTTCTGGACTTGATGGTATGTTTTTCCCCCCAGTTGCTTGCTCTGACTGAGGTTGTTATGAACAAACACACTGGTACATATCCAGAAGCAGCAACATCACTCACAAAACACAGAGTATGGACTAGAGTTATATCAAAAAATACATGGATTATTAAGCTATGATATGAAATTATTATTTTTTTCCCTCTCTTGCAGCACTTCTGTCAAAGAAGTGCTTGTGTCTGCTGATAAAGTTCTGATATGCTTTGCTGTGTTTTTGATCAGTTTGTTTCTCTCCCATCAAACTGGTAATCAAACCCTCTCAAAGCCACAGAACCAGGTCTGACTGGATACCAAAAAAAAAAAACACTACAAAAAACAAGAAAACAAATTGCAAAACACTGCCATAACACGTGTAGTTAAAATGCATGTGGTTCGAGTACAGCGCACAGTAACAATCAGCTTAAGTCACAAACAAAGCTGATGGACTTCAGTTCTCCAGCAGCAGAGTCTGGTTCTAGCTGTGTGAGACAGAGGAGACCAGCTGGTCAGCCATGCCCTCTCTGGGAGGGTGTTGCCATGGTGACAAGCGGAAGCGGCAGGCGGTCCTGAGGGCCCAGGCTCAGACGTGGAGTGCCTGCAGGGCCTGCTGCTGATGCTGCAGGATGCGGATGACCCGTCCGAGCGAGTCCGGCGTGGAGAAGGCCAGGTACTGGCAGCAGAGCCAGTCCTCCAGGCTCACGCCACACACCGTGTCCAGCGAGCGCTCGGCGAACTTGATCATCATCAGCGTCCGCTTGAGGTCCAGCCAGTTCTGCAGCGTAGCCTGCCTGTGGCTGAGGCCAGGGCTGGCGCTGAGTGCCTGGAAGAGGTCCTCGCGCGGCCCCCACAGCAGGCACTGCAGGCAGGCGCGCGCCTCCGCCATCTGGATGCGCTCGGACGGGTTGGCGTTGAGCAACAGGCCGGCCAGCTGCTGCAGGCCCTGCGAGTAGAGCGAGCGGACGGGCAGCGGCGGCAGGTCGGCCGGCGTGTACTCGCGCTCCTTCAGCTCGGGCGACTCCTCGAACGGGTTGGCCTGGTGGAGCATCTCGTAGATGAGGATGCCCGTCTGGAACTCGTCGCACTTACGGTACTGCGTGGCCGTGACGATCTCGGGCGCCAGGCGCGAGTGGTCGCGGAGGGCGTCCATCGCGGCCTGCTGTGCCTGCTGTGCCAGCACCGCGCCCTTCTGCTTGGCCTGGGCGAAGTTGCTGATGATGAGGCGCGCGGGGCAGGCGTTGGTCAGTGCGCCCGCTCCGCCGCCCGCTGCAAAGGCGTTGTTGTTGTTGTTGGGCTCGCTGGGCACGTCCAGGTTCCAGGGGTTGCCCGGCTGGCAGTGCACCAGCAGCAGGTTCTCCAGGCGCAGGTCGCAGTGCGTGACGTGGAAGGGCTTCATGTGCTCCAGGCCGGAGCACAGCTGCAGCAGCAGCAGGCACACCTGCCGCTCGTACAGGTCAGAGCTGTGGGCGTGCCGCTCCTGGCCTTCACGCACAAAGTCGGCCACCGTCTGGAAGGGCACCTCGCGCGTGATGACCACCACGCGGCTTCTAAGTGTCCCAGAAGCCCCGGCGGCGCTGCTGCCCTCGCCCTCCTGCCCGTTCTGCGTCGGCACCTCAGACGCCACGGCCAAATTCTTGATTTTTCCGCTCGTGTTTCCTCCCTTCTTTTCCGCGGTCTCTCTCCTCTTCTCCCTCTCTGGACCCTTCTCCTCTTTGTCTGCATCCTTCTCTTGCGTCTCCTCCTCCTCCTCCTCTTCTCTCTCCTCTTTTTCTTCCTCATCCTCTTCCTCTTCCTCCTCCCAGGGCAGCAGGCGAGCGGGCACATCGGCAACAAAATGGCCGCAGTCCTGCTGGATGTTGAAGTGCAGTGGCAGGCTCTGCCTCACAGCCAGGCTGTGGAAGAACTGCTGCTGGGTCTCCTTCACTTTGCTCCGGCAGATCTAACGGAAAGAGATGCAGAGGTAGAACGCTCAGTATTCACTCTCACAGAAGTAACAGCACTCATGGGAATGTATCCATCTTTAAGCTCGTACTTTACTTTCACTAAATTCACTCAGTCATGAACCAATAATACTGTGGGAGTGCTGGGAGAATCCCTGTGAAGGTAATGCTTGATATGCCTGATGCTTCTCTCTTCAAAACACTTTCATTATCGTGTAAGATTAGAGGCAGTACAGATGGCACTTAAACATGGGAATATGCTGCGGTCTTTGCATAATCAACAGTGCAGCCACTGCATCAGTCACAGGTGATTTGAAAGATGGCAGCCTGTAAATCTGCTAATGGTTTCAGATGCTCATGCAACTAGATGGTGTAAATGAGATCTTGGGTGTGTTAGAGTAGACGGTTATATGAGACACTAGTTTTAGAGGTCCATCTCACAAACCATCAGGGAAAGAAAAGAAAAAAAAAAACATTTCACTTCTTAACATATCTCAATGCAGAGCATGGAAATTCAACATTGTCCAACCATGTCCACACACACACACACACACACACTCATCAATGTAACAATGTCCATTTACACACACACACACAGGCTCTGGTAGCAAGGGGCCAGAGAGACCTCCGTGATGAGGGATGTCCTCCAGTGAGACAGTAATGACAGGGGAATAATGCTTTCTCATCTCTCTCTCTCTCATTCTGTCAGATGATGCAGTGCACATTAGCGTTCTTGCTATTGATCTCACAAATAATGCCGAGTAGATGGTGGATGGTGTGGGGCCGGGGGAGCAGTGTCTCCCACAGCAGCAGGCAGCAGGCAGGCAGGGCCCCTGCAGGATTGACTGGCTCCGGCCTGGCAGGGCTCTAACTCAGGCTGACAGGCTTCCCAGCCGCCCCCACTGCAGCGCCGGCACACAGCCCAGCGCTCGCCTTTCATTCTCTCCCCCAGCGCTCCTGATCAAAGTGCTCCGGCAGCCACCTCACCTCCGGGCCTCTCCCCCTCGCTCTCTCAGCTCCTCTTCCTCCATCCCCACACTAAAAGACCAAAGGGAATCTTTCCCCGCCCCAATCACGCCACTTTCAACCTGACAGGGAGAAATTGGGGCAGGGCCTGCTAAAGGAGGATAGCACTCATGTCACTAAGAACCTGCTAACATTCTCATCACAAAACATGCTAACGGACATACAGGCTCTGCTGCACCCTGCAGCCTGACCTTTGAACTTCACACTGATGTCTACCTGACATAACATGGCCTTAGTAACTAGTAAACTAACTACATAAAAGGTATGCAATAACCTTGCAAACACCACCAACAGCCCAGCTGACACTGATAGAAGCTTTCCAACACACTAACTAGTGTCTTTTGACAGTATAGCTGCCAATGTCATGCTTGTGAAAGCTTTTCTTCTATTTTTGCAGGGTGTATCAGCACTTACTTACACAGAACTTAATAGGGCATATCCTGGATGGCTAGTGGGGAAGGCACAGGTGTTTATCTGTCCTTCACATGACCATATGCTATCAAATTAATTTGAGGATGGTACCAAAACTAGTTGCCTGTAAAACCATATCTCAAAAAGTAAAATTGTTGCATAGTGTTACTTTAACAGCTGTCCTGCTCTCCGCATCGTTTATCACATTTAACAATAATCTTCTAAAACACGTGATTATCTAATTATAAATGCCTCTCCTCATCATGACGTCATGGTGATGAAGATCGAGATAATAGGACGAGGGCTTCATTAGAGGGTAAGAAGTGGTCGGAGGCTGGCAGAGCCACCCAGCGCCCACGCCAGCGCATCTGCTCCAGTGTGTTCTGCCCGCTGCAAGGCCTCTAATGCAGAAACAGCCAGTCTAAGCCTGAGTCTAGTAATGAAGTGTAATAACACAGAGTGGAAGGAGTGGTGGAGTAGCAGCGGTAGGAGGAATGTGCAACAGCGAGAACTCTGACACCTTGTGAAAAGAAGAAGCGCCCTGTCACTTCCATGAAGAGTCGATAAAGAAATGTCACACGATTTTAGAACAGAGGAGAGAAGCAGAGACGTCTCTCCTCTAATTAGCGCTGTGTGAGAAGTGAGAGAGAGCGAGAGAGAGAGAGAGAGAGAGAGGAGTTGTTTATTTATCATAGAGAACTGGGTATAAAAAAACAAACAACTCTCTTGAGTTTAATAGAGCAGTCTTCTGACAAGTGACATTGCAGAGGTTTTTCACCATAAATAATGCAACCTCCATTTCTATTGCTCTGTCAATCATTCGTGTGCGTGCTTCTGTTCGACCCCCCCTCCCACCCCCCTAACACTAGAGCCATACTAATGAAGCTCTTGGAGCTGTCAATCAACACCAACGAGCAAACACTTAACTATGCTAAGGCCTCCTGCTGAGAATCATTAGCAGTTGGACGTGGAACAGCGGCCTCAGCGAGGACAAAGGCCTATCTAACGGCTGGATGAAGAGCTACGACCCATTTGGCTCTCTGTGTCTTTGACTTTACACCCCACCCTTCTGCAGTGAGACTTGGCATCGCGATCTGAAGACACACTACTTGCAAAGCTGGTGACCTAGAAAATATTTCACTTCTTGTTTTTTTTTCGAGCTCCGTAGTGCAGAGAGGTGTGAGAGTGATGAAAGGCAAAGCTTTTTTGGTGCGTCCCCTTAGACCTACAGTGGAAGCTTGCAGAGCCGTAACGAAATAGACTGAGATGGGGAGAGTGGGAGAGAAAGAGAAGTAGAGGCGGAGAAGGAATAAAACTGAGAGGATGTGTGGCGCTCACCTTGATCGCGTAGTTGACTAGTGGGTCTTTCGCGTAGGAGGCCGTGTAGTAGACGGCATCTCCGGCCTCGCAACAGGGCTTGCCTGTGGTCAGCCTGAAGTGGGACCAGCTGTCCGTGCCGAACCGCACATGGTCCTTCTGGCCAGCCATGAAGCGGTCCTCGCACTTGCCGGCCAGCTTGCGTAGCGTGTCCGTGTGCAGGCCGCGGATGCGACCCACCACCTCCTCCCAGCTGTCCATGCCCTTATAGAGGGCCTGCCTCTGGGGCTTTGCCCCGCTGGCTGCCCCTACGCTAGCGGCGCCCATCCTGCCCGTGGTGCGGGCCCGGCCCGCCAGGGACTCAGCGCTGCGGTAGCCCCGCCTCTCACGGCCCGCCGTGGCGCTGTTGGCCGCGGTGGTGGTCAGGCAGGACAGGCTGTTGGCGGGTCGGCCCTTGCCCACGGCAGGCCTCTCCAGTGAGTCACCCGACTCGTGGTCCAGCATGCCGCGCGCCTCGGAGCTGAGCGAGGAGCTCTGGCTGGCCGTCTCCCAGGTGGAGTCCAGGTCGTAGAGCGGGTTGGCCACGCTCAGGTTTGTGCCCCCGGGTTTGGCCTCGCGTCGTGGCCGCAGGGGCGTCACGTCCTTGCTCTGGAGGGTGGAGGAATCCATCGGCGAGGGGCGGTAGGCGGTGCCCTTCTTGGGAAGGGGAGGCGGTGTGTCCTTGACTTCTGATTCAAGGGCATCCGGGTCGACTGAAGCAAGGGTGTCGTCCGAGGCCTTGGCGTTTCTTGGTTGCTTCAGAGGGATCATGTTGGCTCTGGACTGACCTGTAGGACCAAAGAAAACACAAGATCACTCACACATCAAAATCACAGGGAAACAACACAAAAGCTCCCTCTGCAAAAAGCAGGCTCAGACAGCCCCTGCAGTGACTATGTCCGGTCTCTGGACAGATGAACTGGACAAATCTGAGGGTGATGTCCCCTTAGGAGTCAGGACCAGCAGAGGGACAGCTGGAGAGAGGGCTGTCCAACAGCCTGCGTGAGGGTGAGATAAAAACTCAAATCTAATTTCTGGCCATCACCAGTGAGGCTTAAAGAGGCAAGCGAAGGGTGATTTTATCTGACAGCTTTAGTTAATACTGCCCTAACTTTGACGACCAAGCTCAAAATCCCAGAGCTTTGTACCATGTTAGATAGAAAGATACAGAGAGGAGTCAAGAGGGAATCAAAAACAGAAAGAATAGAAGCAGTTTCCAAGTAATGAACTTCTGTGAACCTTCACAGGACAGCTTGTGCATTAGCAATGTGGGCTAAAATAATGTAAAAAAAAAAAAAACATTTCAATTTATATGCACAGATTTTCCAAGTTGCTCGGTGTCTTCTTCTAAAAGGTCCTTAAAATGAGCTGAAACTAGATATCAAAGGGGCACCTAAATAAGCTTGCGGAGAAGAATCCTGTTTCACGACCTGATAGCACTTAACATCGTCCCCTTAAGCCGCCTTCAGCCCTCTGAAGAAAGCGTAATCTCTACCCTTCTCCAGATGGGCTCCTGCCACTAAGACTCTTAGGATGCCAATGTTATTTTTCATCATGAAATCGACAGAGCTAAGTGATGCCAGATGAGGTTATTTTAGTGTCGAGGACTGTTTACCAATGAACATGTATTGGTTTAACTTTCATTCTCTCGGTTTGGTTTCCTACAACCTGTTGACGTAGGGCCACCTTAGCCGGCCTTTTTCATAATGTGGAGTGAGAGCTTTATCAAGACCTCCCCGGTCCCTCTTCATTTCTGAACATGGATTACTAATTAAAATCCACAAGGCTTCTATATGTATTTTTGCTTACATCAGGTTATGACATGTACAGTATATTTATTTTTGTTATGTTTCCATGCTAATAAATACTGCTTTGACTTAGACCAAAAGACTGCTTATTTGATCTGATTAAAAGAAAAGACATTCTGTGCTTTGATCAACATGCTTGCAAACACACCCAACTAGGTATCCATTTACTATGGAAACATTAATGGTCTCTTGTCTTAGACATAAGAAAAGACCCACATACAGTCACAGACAGACATAAGCAAGTGAACTGAAACCCTCCCCGAAAAACGAAAGCACACACTCAGACATTCACGGAAAAATGGAACTCACACACAGAAGCAAAATCATGTGCACCAAAATAAAAAACATACCGACCATATTTCTGTTTGCGCACAAATTATGGATACCCCTACAATTTTTTAAATGTCAATGTATGAGGACAAATAATAATTAACACGTGTAAATATGCCCTGCTTAACAATCCCATTAATTATTGATTGGTTACAGGCTAGGCTACACGTAGTCAGAAACCCATCGTGAGTAGAATACTGCATCTGGCTTCATTAAAACACAATGAGCCATGACATGGCAAAAACAGCAATGTTGAGGCGATGCACAAATGCACATTTTTTATAAGTAATCTATTGTTTTTTCTTAGTTTTTGTTTGAAGTCTATCTTCCATACAAACAGTTCTTCTTTGTGCACGCAACTGTTCAGGTGTGGGACGACCTGAGCCCAGTTTCTCTGACTGACTCACACAGACTTCCCTTTCCTGGCACATTGTCATGTTTACTTGGAAGGTGACACAGGATACCAGCTTCTTGGGTGAGTCTACCCCAGCCTGTGTATACACACCATACACACACACACTCAAACACACACACACACACACACACAGAGCTCTGATGACTGATGAATGTGTCACACATTTACACTTTCTCAGAGTCCCAATGTTGTCTCTGGGAACCTTCAGATGCTTGACATTGCTGTCTTATTCAAACCCACCCTTAACACACCAGGACAGTCTGATTGATGTTGCACTAGGCTAAAGAGTTAAGCCTCCCTTCTTGGGAGCACACACTGTACCCAAAGAGTCTACTTCAAAAGCCAACTCAGCTCAGATCAGGATAACCCCGGGTCAAAACGATGTCCCATTTTTGACAAAGGGTTGTCATAAATCCCAAACAAGGCTAGGGTTGGCCTGGGGCTCAGAAATAAATGTGGAGTTCCAACTGCTCTCTCCCACACACAATGTTTCTATGTTTCCATGCCTGTCCAAAACAGACAGACCAAAAATGCAAGTGAGAACACCGCCGAGAACACCGTCAAGGTGAAATAACAATATGAAAACAATATGAGGATGACTGTCTTAACTATCGCTTCCTGTTGATGACGTCCTTGTCCTTGCCCCCCCACCTCTTTCTATATATGTGTGTGTGTGTGTGTGTGTGTGTGTGTGTGTGTGTGTGTGTGTGTGTGTGTGTGTGTTTGCGCCCTGATCTGTTGGCAGTAATCTCATTGGATCTTCAATGCCATGCCTGTGCCAACTAAAGGGCCAGTGAGGGACAGCATAAGGTCAGAGTCACATGGGACAATCTCTTGGCCAAATCCCTTCAAACTCCCTTAGATGCCCGGCTAACATCCACAAGCTTGCTAAACTCCTCTCTCAACACAAAAGGTAACACAAACACAATCTCATCCACTCAGTACTGAGAAGGCAATATCTAATGAAGACAGCCCTCTCCTTTGCATAAACTTCTTTCTTTAATATGGCTGTTTAGGACTACCAATTACAAAACCATGTCATCCACTCGATGGCTTAAGAAATTACTGGTTCTAGCACTACAATGCTCCTTGTGCGACTTTCAAAGTAGGGCATACAGTATATATATATTATATATAAATGATACCTACATGACAAAGCATGACAGATCACTATTCCTTTGATCCTTCCTGATTCCCACAGGTATAGATTAGCAGCAGGAAAGTCAGCTTTGCACTCACCTCTCCTCCGAGCTCACTGCTCTCCTATCAAAGCTAACCAAGCACAGGATTAACATATGGCAAGCCCGGGAGCACACTCCACTGACCTGAGTACAGCACTTTCCACTGCTGACACGGACAGAGCAGAGGAGAACAAGCAAGACCAATTTACAGACAATGTGAGAGAGGAAGAGCGAGAGGGAAAGAAAGAGAGGGCGAGAGAGAAAGAAAGAGTGGAAGAGCAAGAGAAAGAAAGAGAGGACGAGAGGGACGGAGAGAAGACCCCCTACCTCGTTTGTTCTGTGCCTCCCACTATGGGGTATAAAGTTCAGAAAAGTGACAGCGGCAGTGGCGGCAGCATCAGCAACATCCTTTCTGCTCAGTGTGCTCAGTGCGCTGTGTTAAGATTTCCTGCTGCGCCACTCGCCAACAGGCAGGAGAGCCCTGTTCTGCCTCCGCACTCTCACAGAGAGAGAGAGAGAGAGAGAGAGAGAGAGAGAGAGATAGCCAGCCTGGCTCCCTCCTCCCCTCTGCCACTCCACAGAGAGGAGGGGTGCTAGTGTGTGTGTGTGTGTGTGTGTGTGTGTGTGTGTGGGTGTGGGTGACAGCAGCAGAGCGACAGATAAAGAAATCAATACAGTTCCTTTTTCACTATTATGAAGGAAAATGTTCTTTAACAGCACCAAACAATAAAATATTTATCAGTGCATTCAGTTTTCCAGAGTATCTGCAGTAGTGAGTTTGAGTCAGGCAAAAGTAGTGTTGACCCTTCACAGCAGCAGGCCGGCAAGGAGAACTTAGAGGCCGTTTACATGGAGCCTAGTTTATCAATCTGATACGCATAGCTAATACAGATAGCCCTATCATTTACACGAGCACTCTCTATCCGCACTCTCTTGCCGCAACAATCCAAATCGGGGGTAGAAAGTGAGTAGATTTGAATCGGTACGGGGGCTGGTGTTCGTCTGTACGGCTTCACGCAACCTGATGACGTCATTTCCCCACGTGATCAATTTGCGATCTCCAACCACTATATATATCCCTTGTTCTCCCTCAAAATCTCACTCGTGGTGGGCCTCGAATTCACTCTCATTAACCCAGCCTAGTGATTTTTGATTAGCCTCCTATCTTGATCTAATTCTTCTTATTCAGACGTAACATAACTTTCATGACCACAAATATAAATTGGCCAGCGATTTAATTGCTTTTTTATTCATAAATGTATGTAAAATGGCCGGAGCAAAGGCTCATGGGAAATGGGATGACAGACATGTCATGTTGTACTGTTCCAAACTCTTTATTATCAATAGAAAATATAATTCATTTTCGCATATCCTTTAGTCTGACCACTGATTTTATTAACCACCATAATGTAATGTTGCTAATTGGAGCTTGAATGTCTTGTGTAATGTGTTTATCCGTTTGCTGCTTCCTTTACCTTGTGCTTTTGAGTCTCTTCTTCTAGGTTTTTCAAGTTTTTTCAGTTGTGTAAATAAAGCGCTAAAGCGCCACCCACAGGCGTGGGGTATGTACTACAGCCCGTTCAACACAATCTGGTGGCTCCGTTTTTACGCAAATCTCTCGTTACCAGGCTCCGTCTTTACGAAATTAAAAGATTGGATAGGTGTGAAAAATGAACCAGATTACGGGAATCTAGACTCCGTGTAAAGGGGGCCTTAGACAGCCCCTGTGTGAAGATGCACATGCAGTCATCAGTTTGTCTGTTAATTAGAATGTTATTCAAACAGTTATTTCATTAACCTCCAGAAATTACAGACTAGCTATTTTGCACACTAGGAATCAGACACAGACACACACACACACGAGCAACAAGATCAAAGTGCCACACACTGCTCACACAGCAGGACACACACACACACACACACACATACACACACACACACAGACACACACACACTGGCTGCTCAGAAAAGTCCCACGAGGGGGCTAACACATGTCATTAGGGAGCAATGAGAAAACTCCTTTTCCAGAAGCTTCCTAGGGCATGCATGATACATCAGAGCCCTGTCATTGCCAGTCAGCCTACCCAGGCTCTGGCTGGAACATTAGTCACTCGAAAACCCAACTTCCTCCGCACATAGCTGAGGCAACGGCAAGCAGCTTGAATGCAGAGCCGAACAGAGAGAGGTCAGACGGAGAACAATGCATAATGACCGCGATCATACGGGTCAGAAGACACAGCAAGGGAAAGAAAGAAAGAAAGAGAGAGAGAGAGAAAGAGATAGAGAGAGAGAGAGAGAGAGAGAGAGAGAGAGAGAGAGAGAATGCAAGAGGGGAAAATGATGATGAGGGTGGTGTTGGGACAAGCTCCAGCTAGGTCTACAGATTATATTGCATATGCTGTAGGCTAATGTATGGCCGCTCCTCCATCATAAGCTCATTAGCAGAGAGATGTGAATTTTGAGGTTATAGGTAATAATGGCACATTTCTACCACATCATTGACCATTCTTACTTACAAAAGCCATTTTAAAACAACGATCTTCTGCATTCAATGACACAATGATGTGCAACAGGCAAAGATCAACAGACATCTGTATGCAAAACTAAGTAGTTGTCAAGAGAATGACAGCATATAGTATTTCATATGGTATGCAGATATGGTATGGCATACGGTATAAGTGGCAAGGGCAAAGTAAACAAACAAGATAAAAAGGCATCACTAAGCAGACGCTAACTGCATGAGAAATGCTGCACGCAAGAGAGATACACTTTTCCCTGAAATAGTATATCTCAACTTTCCAAGTTAATGAATTCACTTCCTTGCTAATCATTCTTCACCACAATTATCTGTCTAACTGTCTTGGGAGGGGAAAGCTGCCAAAAGAGGTCGCTGGTCGATAACTAGCATACTAAAGTCAAAGATTAAAGATTTACAGCTCCTGATTTCCATTTCATTGTAAAGAGTATTCTGAGTTTCACTATGATCTGGAAACTTGGGACATCATTAGAGAGCTATGGTGAGGACGGCCAACTAGGTTAGAGGCAGACAAATTTGTCCTAAAAAACAGGGACCTACACACTCAATCACAAAACAAGCAGGGATGGGACACATATTGTAATTGCAAAGTACAAATGCAATCTTTAGATCACTCGCAAACCTAACAGTTCTGTTGACCTAACAATTCTGTTTGCCAGTTGCTGTTCTTCATTCAGTCTGAAACCTGTACCTGTGGATCTGGGGTCTGAGATGATATGACTGGCATAGTTACAGTAAAAAAGACTTCCAAGTCTTTAGTTACGTACCTTAGCATGGGCAATATGACCTGGTTCCCATGGACATAAAAAAAAATTGAATTCATTCGTTTTCAAAGAATTTACAAGAATGTAAATGATATAGAGTAATGACATGACCTAAACAGGTTTAATCCCATAGTACAGTGGCATACTGGTTTCTCTGAGACACCAGATGTAAACCAGGGAGATGAAACGAGATGAAGCGTAACAATTGAGGGCTTGAGTCCAGGATTGAACGTCCATGAGGGAGATGTCTGTAAGCTTTTGTGTGTATCTTAAAGCCGTTGTTTTGAGTAGTGGTCATCTCGTTGTTAGATCATTAGTGGTTGTTGCTTGCTTAGTTGTGCTTTTGACTTGGTAGGTACTTCAGTGACATGGGGTTTGTTTTGAGAGCATCCTAATTAGGTAGCCATCAGGCAGTCTATGCACAGCAATGGGTTGATCTTTGAGTGGCTTTCTACTTGTTACTTGGTCATTTTGGCTTGTGGAGCTGTGATGAAATAGTATTGAGACAGTAACTTGTGGTGTGTGACCTTTTGTGCTGCACTACATTTGTTGGGTCACTTGTTGGTTGCTGCTTAGGTTTAGTCGGCCACATTTGTGTGTAGTGCATGACTACATTGTGACCCATTTTTGTGAATGGTGGTTGCAGTCCACTTTTGGTCGGGCCACTTGTTTGTTTTAATTGTAGCTAATCAGTTGTTCCCAATTTGTTTATGTGATGTGGTCATTCAGAAATCAGTGAATGTCTGTGTAGTAGGTGCTGTCTCCCACTCCACCTTGCATCCATCACAGTACCTTGGGCATGGGGCTGAAGACCACATGGTGTCCATTTTGTGTTGTATTAATGGCAGTTCACTTTTCCTGGGTCTTTGTGTTGCTGTTGCTATGGCAGCAGCTTTGTAGTTTTGTAGTATTGTGACCCTTTTGGTTAGTGGCTGTTGCACCCCACTTTGTGTTTGTCACCTCACCTGTGTTGCTGTTTTTTGTAATGGATAAATGCACTTTGTTTGGTTTTTGTGTGTGTGTGTGTGTGTGTGTGTGCTGGGGGGGGTGGGGGGGGGGGGGGGGGGTGTGTGTTGGGGGGGGTGGTCTTGCTGCCTCTCAGCTTGAGGTCTTGTGTTGCTGTTGTGTCTTGATATTGTGTCTTGGGTTGTTGTGTATATGTTTATATTAATAAATCCCATTGATTTGGTGGTTTTAAAGGTGTAACACCGTCCCCTTCTGCCCTTTCTACCTTGCTTCCCGGTCGGCTCCAAACACATGGGCCTCCCCTTATAAGCCAAGGTTCTGCTGAAGGTTTCTTTCTGTTGACAGGGAGTTTTTCCTTGCCCTTGTCGCCATTGTGTTTGCTTCAGGGGGATTCAGGCTCTGGGCTCTGCAAAGCGCCTTAAGACGATATGATTGATTTGGAACTATATAAATAAAATTGAATGGAAGTGAATTAAATATATCAGCTTGCAGGCTTTAAGAGCTTAAAGGCTCCAATGGTTTCAAAATCTACCTAAAGTCTACACCTGTTAGGAATGGAATGACTGGAAACAATCCCCAATGCAATGTGGCCAGACCCTATTCACAAAGTGAGTTTGGGTCTGGTTACTATACCAGGCTAATAGTAGCCCACCCGTGACAGCTTCTACAGGATGAACAGAAACACTCAAGTTTTGATGAGAATTCACTGGAGTCTTACTTGCCACACCTCTGTCATGATGAGAACAAAAGAAAGAGATCCACATCGTACCACTTCCTCTACAGAGACTGGGGAATAAACTCATCTAAGAAACTCAACCCGACAAAAACAAAACAGCAAGCCTTAGTTCTCTCCTCCGTCCTTTCCTTTGTGACTAAATGCTTCATGTTATTTGGAGATACTGCCAGCCTATTGTGCCAAACTGAGCCAAGCGTCCCAAGCGTTCCCCAGCGTGTGGTGTTACCTAGGTTGCTGTAGGTGGCGCTACAGGAGCTGGAAGCCGGTGAGTATGAGTGGCTGCCCTCCTCTTCCTGCTCCCCTAGACTGGCACTGCCCTCGCTGGCTGATGTAGGGATGGGCCTGGCACCCGAGGCTCCAGCCTCCGCCACAGACGACAACTCCAGCTTGGCCGGCAGGGAGGCAGCAGTGGGCATCTCGCTCTCGGCTGACTCCATCTGCGCTTGGCTGTAAGGAGGAGTAGGGAGAGAGAGAGAGAGAGAGAGAGAGAGACAGAGAGAGAGAGAGAGAGACAGACAGAAATGCAGAGAGAAGGGAAATGAGTAAAGACAATCAACACTTGGCAACATAAGCCATCATCTGTGAGACAAGGGACTATATTTGCTCCAAGTAGCACTTTCTGGGCCCACTCTATAAAACAGCTAAATAAGACCAGTATAATAACCACACGTACTTTTGCATCCTCAAAACACTATTTAAAAGAAGATTTCAACAAAGCAGTATGTCATTTTACTGCCTATCTTTAGCAGGCACAAGAGTACATTTAGCCATTGGCTAAGTTTTTGTAAGTGCTCATAAGTTGTCTCATGGTGAGCAATTCAGAGGTTTAGATTGGAAGAGCAGATGCGGAGAATCAAGGGGAAGCAAGCTGATTATGAGTGTGAGGAGGAATTAACGCGTCTTACTCTGCTGGCTATGAAGTGACTGTGTGAAGATGTGCCAGACACCAAAGTGCTATTAGCACCTGTTTCATCACACGCCTGTCTGAAAGTGTGTCAGTGTGTGTGTGTGTGTGTGTGTGTGTGTGTGTGTGTGTGTGTGTGTGTGTGTGTGCGTGCGTGCGTGTGAAAACATGGGTATACTGGATGAAAACCAAACTCTGAACCATTTGTGTGTGATTTATTTCATTCATTTTACAGAACAAATGTGCCAGAAATAAAGGATAAAATACTCCAAACAGACATCCGAGACAACAAATTCATATCACCTTTGCATTTACTGAGTATTTCATCAAAGCATAACAGGAGACTCCCCTACTGTGCTGCTGCAGCTCTGAGGCGGCATACGAAATGGTCTCTGTCCTTGACTGATGGATAATGAATGACACCTGGACCTGAAGCTCTGTATTGTCTTCAGATAGACTGCCGCGCTTTGTTCATAATGCAAACCCACTGGTTCACTCAATGATTTACACATGAATCAAAAAGGTTCTCACTGCCTATGTTCTGCGACTAGTATTTATGGAGGGATTAAATAATGCATAGAGAACACAGACAGATACTTCTACGAGAGAATCACATTACTGCACAACTGCAGCTAGAGAATTCCACCTGTCCAAACTATCAATCCATCAATCACTGTAGCCAGAGGGGGACATAATCTCCTGCAATTATAATGACTTAAATGGCTGATGTATACAGGTATGACATGGTAGAAGCCAATGTTCCTGTTTAAAGGCTATGAACAGCTCAACAGGTCAGCCTTTTCACACGACCCAAAATTACATATACGTAGTGGGAGAAGACGGCCTGGTTTGGCCGCATTCTTACTCAACCTTACCAGCACCGATGCTTGAGAGAGAATGTGTAATGACAGGTGCTAGAGTGAGAGAATGGCCTCTGGGATATAAAATAAGGCCACCTAACATGGGTTAACTAATTCTTCTCTCAACAGCAGACTTTTGACACTGAATATTAACTGGATAGCTGCTCAGAAGATGGTTAGTCAGGTTTTGACAAAATGACTAAGAATGAATTAAAATGAATGAGAAGATTGATCCTTATAACAGTTTACCTACCTATCTACCTGTATATCTGTATTCAACAGTTTGACACGCAGTTAGCTGTGTGTCAAACTGTTCAAAATGAAAATCAATCATGTTACGTCTAAACTACTGCAGCAGAGGAAGGTGTTTTCTGAAAGGTCGTTGGACACTCCTGACAAAGAAACCAATTGTATTAGATTTGTGAAGGGGCATCCACTTCTGATTGACACAAATACACTACAATGGCCCACAGCAGACAACATGTTCGGTGTCTAGACTTCGGTGGGGAGTGAGAGGGAGGAAGTGGGGTTTTGAAGAATGAAACACCCTCAGCTAGTGAGAAAGACAGAGCCACAGAGAGGAAGCGAGTGAGAAATCATGTTAAGCATAATACCCTAGTTGGGGGAGGCAACAACAGTAGCTACATTAAAAATTGTTAGCCAAAACTTAAAGTGGCCTTCAGTAGACCTCATGAGAAACCAAAATGCGTTGGTGATCACAAAGCTTCACATAAACAGCCACACAGAGAAAAACATCTCCACATACCTCATGACTTTCTAATTATAGTACTCCACCAGACCAACAGACTGCATTGTTAAGATGGTTCCACTGGTGATTTGTAACATACAACTTAAAATCGGTTGGTCTTGCAGGAAGCTTGAGGAAGTTGGAAAATATGGGGGGCGGCGGGGGGGCATTCCATCTATTTGATCTATCTGGCTCTGTTTCCATGCAGAGAAAACAAACCAAACTCTGAAATTCAAGTTCTTGTTATGATCACACTGGTGCATATTAAACCAATGATCTCAACTGCACAACTTCAAAAGATGAAAACTCCCAGACGAAAGTGGATGAAAAACCAACAGGCTACTGAAAGCCCTGTAAGCTCCAAACACCTCCCCAACAAATACCTCAGAGCCCACTGCGAGCACAACACGAGAGCATTCGATGTTAGGACTTGTTCAAGCAGTCTGAACGTGCCTTCTACTTCTTGCACTGTTACTGCGCTGTATGCATACCCAATCGTATGTGTCCACAAACAATACAGCACACATGTGCGCACACACACACACACACACACACACACACACACACACACACACACACACACACACACACACACACACACACACACACACACACACACACACACCCACACACACACACACACACACACACACACACAGAGAGGCACTCCTTGCTAAGTCAACAAAAAAGGACAGTTTAAAGGTGTACTGCCGAGCTTACCCTTTGTACTGGCTTACACAGTTCCCCATGAGAGCAATCTTTGGAGTAGCAGGTCTCGAATGGCAGACTTACAGCAGGCGCATTCTTGGAGGGTGAGGAATCCCTGGCTGCCTCAATGAGTGGGAGCTTTCCCTTTTGTGTTTGACTGGCTCTCTACGAGTTCCTTTTTACACTCTCCAGCATTCACCTGTCTGAGGTGCATGCGGCGTGGATGACACGGAGCACGCCCATAACCAATCACTTGGCTCAGTCACAAACTAAAAGCGGATTAACCCCTTCTCCACCAATGAAATCATGAAACCTTCCTGTCAACCCCTGGCTAACGGTCTGCCCATGGCACAGTTTCTGCTGGGCTACTGGAAATGCGAGTCGGACGATGAACTAAACGCCTCTGGCAACTGAAAGTAAAGGGGGCAGGACATTTGGGGCTTTCCAAACACTATTCATTTAATGAGTATGATTTTGTCACTGCATTCGGGATCAAAGGTTGTATGGTGAGCAGACTATAGCACTCCCTTACCACAGAGCACACAGGAAGTGCTTGCAACACCACAGGAAGTGGCTTCTGTAGGTGGGGGAGATTGCAAGGCTGTCTATCCATCTACAAATGCAGGTCACAGTAAAGCATGTCAACAGACCAAAGATCCTGTTGGCATGACTTGCTGGTTTTGTAATTTATGATTTGGTTGAGTGAAACAACTTGACTGGGCTGACGCCGTGTGAATCATAGCCTTGTGCTCTCAAAAAACGTACAGTTAAAGAGAGACTACATAAACTCACAATAGAGTATAGAAAAAAAAAGTAAGATCAAGCTATATATAATTTCAAGCTGAAGTTCAGACTGTGTAAAAGCATGTACTTGTGCATCTATGTTTCTGGGACATTGATTTTATAGTCCCTCATTTATCCAAACATACACCGTATCATATGAGGTTTTCATTGTTCCATTACATATGATAAAGATCATAAGGATAACTAAACAGAGGAATAATAATGATAAGCGTTTGCAAGTACAATTTAATTTACTGAAGTCTCTATCACAATACTGTACTTGTGTGTCTTCAGACAAACACCATGCCCACTAGCCTAATTCACTCCTACATCTAAGGCCAACACATAGTGGGCTCATAAACACACAATAAGCAGAACAATCAGAAGGTTGAGTATTAGGCATCAGGGCATCTTTGATAATCTAAAGCCAAGTTTACACAGAGCCTAGATTTACTGAATCGGTTTCATTTTTCACACAAATCGAATCTTTTAATTGCGTAAGACCGGAGCCTGGTAACCAGAGACCAGAGAAGGCGAACCCATCCGATTGAGAACAGCCAGTAGACAAGCTACAATTAGCAACGTTTAGCCTAACCGCATAGCCTTCATCCCAGTTCCCATGAGGTTTTGCTCTGACCATTCTACATTAATTTATGAACAAAAAAGCAAATTAAATCGCTGGCCAATTTATATTTGTGTCATTAAAGTTATGTAACGTCTGAATAAAAATAATTAAATCAAGATAGGAGGCTAAACAAAAATCAGTAGGCTGGATTAATGAGAGTGAGTTCGAGACACACCATGAGAGAGATGTAGAGAGACAACAAGTGTTATAAATATTGTTTAGAGATCGCGATGCGATCACGTGGGACAATGACGTCATCAGGTTGCGTGAATCAGTGCACACGAACACCAGCCCCCGTACCGATTCAAATCCCCTCACTTTCTACCCCCGATTCGAATTGTTGCAGATACCGTGTGCGGATAGAGAGTGTTCGTCTAAATGATAGGGCTATCTGTATTAGTTTCAGCTCGGACGCAGACAAACTCGACTCCGTGTAAACTAGGCTTAACACCACACATGAAGCAGTATCCTCCTCCTCCTCCAAAACGTGATAAAAGGAACCAAGTCAAACTATGTTTGAAATGCAAAGCAGGAAAACACATGCATTCCATTCATATACTGAATGTGTTTTGGAGGCCTTCAGTGATTTCTCTACTGTTTCTGTAATTACCAACGCTAAGCGGGGTGTAATGAACTAAGAGGCCAATAGCACCTGGCAGTAATTAAGGGCAGTGTTAATAAGAGGGAGCAGGTACCTCAAGGCATAGGGACTTGCACAGCTCACACAAAGGCACAGTTCAGCCAGTCTGGAGCTCCTGCTGCCTCTCAGCTCATAAATAAGACCTAGCATCCCTAGCAAGGCTTCAGTGTCCGTAATCACCAACAGGATACTTTGACACAGACAAATATGAGGTCCTGTGAGCGCCAGTCAGCTCAACCTCTCGAAACCCTTGCAGGGCTGTGACAAGGCAGCGGGCTGATCATTACCAGTGACCCTTGCTGACATCCGCCATCTTGATTTATGGGTCTTATTAAGTGACAGGCAGGGACATGCGATTAGCCTGGCTGCTCACTGAAGTATGGCCCCTCTGACAGGGTCTAGTTGATAGGAGAAGCATGAAGTAGACATAAAAAAGAGCTCAGCTGAGGAGTCTGAGGAGCCCAAAGCCTTTTATGCCTAAAGTCCAGTTTTTTTTTTTAAATAAGAATATTGCTTATTATGTAATTATTTGTAGTAGTATGTTATTATTTTTTTCAGACGTTATGATTGCATCTTGTTTACAGTTTGCAAGAGCAGTCAACAAGCCTTCAGTTTCAGAGCAGCACTTGCTAGAGAAAAAAACCTCATCTTAGTGATGGGCCTTAAGGCTTGAAGGTTTGGTAGATGGTGCAGGCACATCCTTGTTAGCTTTTTATAAAGAGCTGTATTCATTCCACTCCGTTGTTTGAAGTTCTCAAAATGAGAAATCATTTGTGATTCATTTGTAATGATAGTTCATTTTTTAGCAGTTCACCGAGGTGTAGATCACATTTGGATAATTAATCAGCTGCACACTGTCCTTAAGAAACCTGAGTTGTTACATTTTCCTGATTAACTACATTACTCCTGCTGGAGCACATCTAATTAGCTGAAAATGATGGATGACTGCACTAACAATTAATTAGATAAAGCTAGGGGCAAATATTGAAATGGTTGCTGTATGTTATTGAACAGAATAAAAGCACAGCACATTATATTTCCTGATCTTGGATTCCTCCTTCAATTAAATATGAAGGCAGTTCTGCAGAGTAATGACAGTATATTACACGTACTTAAAAGGTTACCTCAGAGAGCAGTGAGGATCAGAGAAGAATGAAAAGGAGAGCAATGGAATTTTAGAGCCTATGAAAAAAGTTCAGAGAGACTAATTACCTCATAACTTTGCTGATAAGGAGACTTGCTCTGCTTTTTGGTGCTGGCTGTCCTGGGGACAAGGGCCTTATGGCAGGGACCTCTCCTGAAGACAACACGGGCTCCCTGCACTCTTCAACACGCAATTCGCCCTCCCCATCACCGGTGGAACTGCTGTCTGGTTTGTATGTAAATATAATCGTGGGTTTCTGGCTGGGGTCATCTGTCTTGGCTTCTGCAAACCAGTGATGGCGTTGAGTGGGCGGCGGAGGTAGCATGGTGATTACAGTTCCGTCGAGGCCCACCAGCTTGCCTTTCTCCTTCTCCCGCTCCATTTTCTCTTTCTGCTCATCTTCGTCCTTCCGCCGGCGGAAGAAGCTCTTAAAGGATATCCAGCGCTTAGGTTTGGCACTCTCAGATGATGGACGTCTTCCCTCCCCACCCCCTGGACTTATCTCTCCATCACTGGGCCGAGCGGACCCTGCAGAGGGCTTAGTCCAGTTGCTGAAGTGCCTCTGGAGAAGGTTGGTGGCATGGTATGGAGAGGAAGTGGACCTAGGAGGAGGGAAGGGGGGGTTTGATTCTGCCTTAGGACTAGTGGGGGCCACAGTGGCAGATGCACTCTGGGACTTTGGCAACTGTTTAGCTGTAGTGTCCTTTCTAGGTTTGGACAGACATCCATCAGTGGAGGAGAAAAGGGACTTGGGTCTGCTGAGTGTCTCCCTAGTGGCATCAGGTGGGAGGGCATAGAGTTCCTCAGCACTGCAAGCTTTGCTCTGAGCAGACGGGGACTCCGGAGGCGACTGAGGTGGCTGGATGGAGGCCACTAGCTGGGACAGCACAGTGCTAGCTTTCTCCCGGTGCCCTGTGCCGGACGAGGACATAGTGTCAGTGTTGCTGTCTTTACTAGCCTCCCCACTGGGCTTTCGACTACGCCCTGGGGTGGCACAGACGGGGCTGCTTGCTGACAGACTACCAGGCAGAGGAGAGGATGCAGTAGTGGGAGGAACAGGGGATACAGGAGTGGTAGCTGGTGTGATATTAAGGTCAGTAGTGGTTCTGCAGTTCATGTTTTGGGATGTTCCAAAGCCACCTACTACATCCTCTGCAGTAAGTTTGTCTACTGCTGATTTATTTCTGGGAGTCCTCTCATCAGGGGAGGTCTGGACACTCTCAGATGAACCAATTTCCTCATAGGTGTGACTGGTGACCCTACCTCCAGCACCAGATTTGGGCTGAGGCAGCTCACCGCTGAGACCCAGGAAGCTCTTGTACACAGCCAAGTTGTCATAAGCACTGGGGTTGATAACAATGGGAACCTTTACAGCATTTTTTGAGCTGCGGGCGTAAGCAGGCTCATCACGAATGATGATTGGGAAGGGGGGCATTCCTGCATTGTTGTAACTGTTGAATTTGATCTCTGACAGATTTGGGGACTTCACAGGCACCGTGCGGGATGAAGATAGGCCTGCAATGGGGGAGGTGGGTGCAGATTTGTGGTTGCAGTGTCTAGGGGGTACAGAGGGCCCAGGGGTTCCACCAGAGACCAGCTCAACCCTGGGGATCTTCTGTCGTGGACTGGTGCTGGAAGTCCACACCTCCTGGTACCGGATATTTCCAGGCTTTTTGCGAGAAGTGCTGAGAGGAGCAGAGGAGTTTGCTGTCGATGGAGAAACCGGGGTTGTTGGGGAGTCTGGTGTCACTGGAGACAGTGGTGATGCTGGGGACATTGGGGAACCTGCTGACATCGACATACTAATTGGAGAGCCAGGGTAAGGTGGTGGGCTCAAGGGAGTTGATGGTCCCTTGGGTTTGGGAGTGCTTTCTGGGGCATAGCTTTCTGTGCTTGCCATAGACGCGGATACATCTACCACAGTGTAAGGCTTACAAATGGGAGGCTTTTCAAGGTTCACCACTCGGTAAGGTTTGGCTTGTTCCTCACTGGGACTAAAGCTAATCGTAATGGGCTGGCCAGGGAGAGCCTGAGGAAGAGCACCTCCTTCCCGTTGGATTGCTTCCTGGTCCTCCAGTCGAATGGCAAGAACAGCTTTGTGGGTTTCATTGGCTTTTGGTGAACTCAAGGCTCTGTGCTGAGGTTGTCTTTCTGCTGGACCTGCTCGAGTTAGGGCCTCCCGAGGGGCTGGTGAGTGCAGGCCATTGCGAACACCAAAAGGGACACTGCTAGTGCTGGACGAGGTGCGTGAATCATCTGGCATAGAGGAAGAAGATTCTGGGGAGGTGGTGGATTCTGAGTTTGACAAGAACCCACTGCCTTGCAAGTCATTTTGTCCATATGGGAGGAGGCCAGGCCCGCCATTAGAGTCCATAGAGGGATAACCATTGAGGATTTCATCATAACTGTCATCATAGTCCACTGCACAAATGCGCTGCAGTGAGCGATTCCGGAGTGGCACAGTGTTCCATTTCTTTCCTGCAGCAAAGGGCACTGGAGACAAAGTTGCAGCACGAAAGTTTGCGAATCGCGGTTGACCCCTCATTCGAATCTCCATGGCTAGGAGCTCCTCATCACTTTCATCCCAGCTCTCGTGTTCATCATCACCATCATCCTCATCCTCATCATCATCCTCCCCTTCGCTCGAGAACTCAGGATAGCAAAAGCGTCCGCCTTCAGTGCTTATGACCTCGGCACTGTCACTGAGAGATACCCGTTTGGCTTGGCTACTGGTGCTTCCCATGGCCAAGCACCCAGCAGCTGGCAGTCCCCTCTCCAGAGAGCGCTGGTATGAGCTGCTGATCCTGTCTAGGAAGTTGTCTCTTGAACTGGGGCTAGGCCCAGAACCCAGGCCAGCAATCTCCTTAAGCATATCTGTGAGTCCATTGTTGTTGTGATTGCCAAAGGGAGTTCTTGGGCTGCACGGACCGTAGCCTTCAATTTCATCGCCGCCATTTTCCCCCTCATTGTTGTTTGGTCCACCAGGCCTTTGGTGATTTAGTCCATTATGATTCCACACAGTGAATGCTGAGGTTTTGCCACTCCCTGGGCCATCAGCAGATCGCTGGTTTCCCTCCGGGTCCAGGCCTGTAGGGGAGCAGGGGAGCATCATGGTGGGCTTCACTGCAATTGTGGGTTTCTTGGCAACAGGTGGCCGGAACTGACCAGAGCGTGTTGTACTACCGCTCCGCTGGGAGCTGCTGGCAAGGTTGGCGTTGGGCCTACTTCCAGTTGGAGGGTGGCTCTGCTGAGTCTGGGCTCGTACAGGGGTACCCTTCCTGGGAGCACCCTCACTGAGGCGGTGCAGACTCTTGGGTTTGAAGCAGTTCTTGCACTCACCCGGTTTCCACACGTGCTCTGTGAAGGTGTTGCAGGCGGACATGGTTCTTGTCCTGGTGTGGCGCCACAGGCTCAGTGGACTGGAAAGCCCTCCATGGGCACAGAGGGGGGAGAATGGACTCTTCTATAACACTGCTGCAGACACAGGGCAAATCTCCAAGCTGTGAGAATTCTTGACCTAACAAAACAAAACATAACAAAAAGATTAACTTTTAACTAATCTCTTTGCAAAGCTTAGTAATCACTTAATGGTCACAGTATTAAATGTCTAACAAAGGTAATAAATATATCAGCAAAACACAATCTCTGCTGTTTACTTCTGAGACATCTTTGCCAATACAATATTTGCGACACATCTTCAAGTCACAGAGAAAAAGGTCTGAAGACCTCTGAAGTGTCCATAACAATGTATCTGTGACTGAAGCATCCTTTCATTGCAAATACAACAAAAACACTGCAGTAGCTGCTGCTTTCCATGGGGTGGCGCAGTGTTACTGAGCTGGGCTGATTGTGGAAAGGTTGGGGCTGCTCTCCACTGGGTGGCAGAAGGCAGCCTCATCATGAGCATGTGTGAGAGTGGAGGGCCGGGGGGTCACAAACACACAGGATCAGCCAGATATTCTCAGCTCTATTTTTGGACTGCAACTCGGTTCAGTTGCAGGTAGTAATGAGAAGGACACGAAACAGTGAGTGCCGAGGCCTTTACAGAAAACATGGAAAACTGAACATATTTACTATTAAATGTGTACACATAAGGAGAAAATGAGAATTGAAGTTTGAAGATTAGATCTCATCAGAGGACTAATGGACTCTTCACACATCTAATAACAGAGATGTAGACCGAACATAACTCATGTGTAGCAAATGAGGCAAGACAACTTAAGAATCTACAGTACATTAGGTCCAGTTGTACTGCTGAAGAACAAATTACTTGGCATGCCAACTGTCAGAAAACTATTGACTCATCTTAACACATAGCATTATGGGTACTACTCAGTTGATATTTCAGGCATGCCCCTTCTGACAGCACATCCTGTTTATGACCGAGTGAACAGTATGATCCTCTTTCCTGGCACCGCCAGGTCCCGCTTCCCACTGCCTCATGGTATAAGAACCCACATCCCACAAGATGTCTTTTATAAACTCTGTCTTCCAGTCAGCTTGCTGAAGTCAGCTGTCCCTATCTCCCTGTGGTTTCAATTATATGCTGGTAATATGTGTTTAAATACAACTATTTAAAACACAGCAATACAGAGAAAGCTATCATTTAGAAAATAGTCTAGCTCTTCTGCCTGATTCGTGATGATAGTGACGAGGCACAGTACTCCTGAAGCTTCAAAAGCCTGAAGCAGTCAGCCGCCACATTCAAATTGCCTGGTTTGATCCTGTGTTTACTGAAAAAAAAGAAAAGTGGAACATTTCCAGTCCATTTCCGCCTCACCTCAGTTGACCAGTCCACCCACTCACAGAGCCTAAACCTTTTATGCACAACTGGGAGCAAACTTGCATGTACAATTTGAATTTGAAACGGCAAGCCACTGAGGACTGCAATTATAATGAGGGTTTTATTTAATTGCATTTATAATGCCACAGTGGAATGCAAAACAGTGTTTTGACCCAAGGCACTTTTTTTTTTCGTTTTGATGATGAAAAGGCCTTTGTCCAAATTAGGAAAGATATAAAGAGACAATTCCATATCATGACAGATGCAATTATAAGTAGGAGAGCATATTTCTGAAGTTGTTTGACTAAGAGGTATTAAGCTAGGGAGATGTTTGCTCAGGATAAAACCACAGCTGTTAACTCCTTAACTGACACAGCACTGTACACAACACTCTTACAGGGACTCAATCCTTACAACACTGAGGAGACAGAGGGACTGGACGCCTGCCTTGGCTTCGGATAAGAAAGCCCTCAGTCACCTGCTGTCTCACTCCGTCACAAGCCTCGAGCCATTGCGTACCTCGGCTCTATGGAATGGTGAAGCACCTCTGACAAGCAGCCTTTCAGGGAGCAGAGTCCTGTTAATGTCCTGTCTTTGCCTACTGTCAGTTGAAGCACAATGAAGAGAACAATGCTTTTGCAAAGAAGGGACTCAAATCGGCTGTGCATTTTCTGTCATATCTTGTGCAAGGACAAAATGCTTGCATGCACAAAGTGGAATGACTTTTGAAGGGAAAAAACTAGTTGATCATTTCTTATCAAAAGCCTCTCACAACTCTACATAGATATGAACTCACTAGTTATTCATTCTTTGCATGCGTCTCGTCAGGCTGAAACAGCTATCCATGCCATCTGTATAATATCCCATACCCTTTCTGAAGAGGGAGGTTTTTATCTTTTCATCAGTCTACCCAGGAAAATCATGTATATTTTTGTTCAAAGCGCAAATCACCCAGAAGTAATACATGTTAACAGAAGTCAACTGACATTCTGTCATAATAACACAACTCTTAACTGCCCATGTTTCAGGGCAAGGGAGGAGACCAGCCACTGCCCCAACCTGGTGGGGTGAGTAATTGTACGCCTTATGACGTGAATAACACAAGGGTGGGCGTGACTGACAGGGCCATGGAGGTCAGATCCTGTACCAGGCATATTACCGTGGTAACACCTTGTACTGCAGCTGACTGACACAATGAGGCAGGAACACCCAGGCGGAGGGGTTATTCACAGCGACCCGAGCTGAGAAAGATTTATTCCGCTAAAATGTTTTTTCTGGCCCTAAGGGTAGACAATAAGGAGTGACTCAGACATTTAAAAACAAATAAATCAAAACAGAAAAAAAGATCACCACTAAACCATGACTCTTGACAATCACTGGCCTACATTTCACACTCAGAGCTTTGTAAGATTTGAGAATAGCCTGTAGGTAATTGCCCTATTTCAACTATTTAACCTGTCATATAATGTGCTTTCTATTAGAGTAACTGCTCCATGTCCTGTGGAAAATGACCTTTCCCTCTGCATCAAAGAGGAAATTGCACACATTGTAGGCAGGCATTAGTATTACAGTGACATTTCAACTTCTAAAAACAGAACCATGTAAAGGATTTAATATTAGGACCTTAACGGCATAAACAACATGGCTAGCCTGTACTTCCATCAGGCTCTCAGTCAGACTCTCGCTGTCTGACAGCGAGGAAATGAAGACAATGCTTGTTGGGGCCTCCAAGTCAGTTCATCTCTAAACTGAGAGGACCAGCCGGAGACTCATCATTCAATGTTCCAAACAAAAGCAAATTCCGCCCATTCTCCAGCCACACAATCGTGCTATTTTATAACCTGCCGTGAACTGATGACAACTCCCAAGTCCTGTGGCCTACTTTGAGTCTGCTCAACCAGAACACGCTGTCTCTCAATCATCTGTCCTCGGCTACTTATTTATTTATTTGCATGAGGCCACAGATGCGGAAGTCTCACTGCTTACATCGATGAGCATTTCGTTTTGTAAATGACCAGGGAAAAACACAGACCTGGCCTCAATTGGGAGAAAAACAATGGTTAAAAAACAATGATGTTTTCTTTTTTCAATAAATGGAAAACATCATTCTTCCCAGTTCATCCAGAGGTGAACAGACACCCCATCCCAGATGAACATACGGGCAACATCAGAAGGAATTCTTTGATATTAACTTATCCTCTTGTGCTTTAGTCATTATTTGGATTTAGTTGTTTTGGGATTTAAAATCTAATTACCATTAAACAATAAACTGATATTTCAATGTCACATTAACATGCTTTCTTCCTTTTGTTTGTTTTCAGTATTTATTTTGTGTCTTTGCTTGTTATAGTTGTTTTAAAAGACAAACACTAATACAAAAGGAAAACACAAAAAAAGACGGGGGGAATGATGCAAGACGGAGGCTAAGAGAAATGATGTTTGTGTGTGTGTGTGTGTGAGTTTGTGTGTGTGTGTGTCCTGTAGCTATCCTCAGGTGTTCAGCATGAGCAGGTATTGATCACTGGCACTGATTGGATCTAGGCACAGCTCCAGGTCTCCATCCTTCCCAGATTCAGATAAGGGAATTTTAGTACCGAGAAATTGGAGGAGAGAGGTGTGAATGGAACGTTGGACACTTCATTACATCCTAACATCCTCTTACAGCCTCCCCATAACTTAAAATAATCACGAGGGGTTGTTAATGTCACCATAAAGTTTTATTTGACAATCCTATTTAGCAAGATATACTGTCATTGTATCAGGTAATTAATGCAGTGTGACAAGGCAACAGTGTGGTACAGAACTATGAGCCAGGGTTTTTCCTGGGTCAAAATGGCTCTTCGGTGCTCCCCCCCAAAAATTGCGCGCTACGCGCGCACAGTCTGTGTTACCTATCAGCAGAAATCACTGTTTTTTTTTATCATTTTGCTTCCACTTTAAATTAAAATAGATAGGCTAATATATTGACAATAGTCCAAGCCCCATGGTGCTATCATGTATGGTTCAAAGATTCAAGATCAAGGTTTACCTCGTATATGCAAACTACTGAAATCTATATCAATAGAATCTAGAACTAACCAGTGGTCAGAAATGGAACACGCGAATTATGAAAGTCAAGTTTATCTATTATTACTATTCATGTTTATTATACAAACCTACGTATACCATTATTTTCACCGATGGACGCTGCGTTGGAAATCAATAATCAAACTTTTGACAGTATTTTGAGTGGAAATTTAATGTGCATTTGTACAGGTGTATTCGTGTACGTCGGGCTGGCCCTCGCAGTGGAACGACAGTTTTCAACCGCACCGGTTTATCAATAATAATATTAATATTATTATATTCGAGATGCAACACAAACGAGTTGAGCTTTCATTGATAAACCAATGCTGTTGTCTGCCTTCCCGAGGCCCCACGTTCTACTGGTACTCGTTTAAACGCGTAGACAAATCAAGTAATAGCCTACACCTGTGTAAGTTCTCAACATAGCAGATATTTTAATAAATTGAAAGCCATGAATATTGAAACGGCGGACTGATGAAGTCAGGATGCATCCGCAGGTTGAGTAATTAAGTGATTGGCTCTGTCCATTCGCGCACCTCACAGTTGCGTATAGATCAGACTTATCAACTTGATTACTATTGATCAAAACAGAACGAGAGTTCGGCTGTAGCCTACTTGAAACATACTATTCAGAACATATTCGCTGACGTGCATTGCATACGTGATGAATTGCTCACAAATCTGCTTAAAACTAGTGAAGGTGTTTTAGAATAATATTTATGCCATATACAATAAGTGACTTTATGTAAACACCACTTATTAATGTTAGCTGCCTAATTATTTAGCGCAATGCTAATATTTAATATTAGGACCTTAACGGCATAAACAACATGGGTAATTCGATTTTTAACCAAGGTAGCCTATTGAGCCTGTTGACCTGTTTACAAATCTGGTTAAAAAGATTTACAAATCTGTTGACCTGTTTACAAATCTGGTTAAAAAGATAAAGGTGAGCTGTTATTTATAGATACTAAATATTTCCCAGGCATCTAATGGCTTACAGCTACCTGTAAAGCATCTAAACGTACAGAGTACGGTAGGTTGACTGCTAAATCGGCAGTCATCAGTCTTTGGATAGCTCTCATAAATCAGTTATTACAGTGCATGAAATGCCCTGTATTGTTATTCCTAGGCTTCTTCTTCTTCTTCTTATTCTTGTTACCTTTTTCTGCGATTAATTCAGCCCGAACCGCTTAACGTAGAAACTTCATTCAAACTTTGTCGCGTAGGTCTTGTAAAGGACACTTATGCTATGTATTTTTCACTTTTCTAAACTTTATACTTTTTAAGATATTAAATAAAAACGAATCTAAATGTTCCCATTGACTTACATTGGGCCATTATGACATCATAATAGGGTCTTTAAACTGGCTTGCACCTGTGCTTCACTGACAGCTGCGCCAAATCAAAGGAACCTCTTCTCTGTCCCTCTCAATTTAACTGTAACTAGGAACATTAAGACACCTTCCATTCTCTACTTTTTTTTCTCTCCATCTCTCCATCTTTCTCTCTATCCCTCTCAGTCTACTTTCTCTCACACTCAATCTCTCTTCACTCCATTTTTATCTCCTTTTTTCAATATTTTCACTCTTTTTCTCTTCCTCTCTTCTTTCCTTCTTCCACTCTTCTTTCCTTCTTCCACTCTTCTTTCCTTCTTTCACTTTTCTTTCCTTCTTTCACTCTTCTTTCTTCTTTCCTTCTTTCACTCTTCTTTCCTTTCTTCTTTCCTTCTTCAACTATTATTTCCTTCTTTCACTCTTCTTTCCTTTCTTCACTCTTCTTTCTTTTCTTCTTCCACTCTTCTTTCCTTTCTTCACTCTTCTTTCTTTTCTTCTTTCCTTCTTTCACTCTTCTTTCCTTCATCCTCTCTTCTCTCCTTTCTTCACTCTTCTTTCCTTTCTTCTTTCCTTCTTCCACTCTTCTTTCTTTTCTTCTTCCTTTCCTAACTTTTGCATTCCATGCACTGGTATTTCCTTCAGGAAATGCATTTTCTAGTTGTATATATGGCATCAATATTAGTCTTACCATCACACATAGGATATATAGGTTCACGCACACACTGCTTAAATAAAACTTAAAGCCTACTATCAAAGTATTGTTTTTTTTTAAGATAATGTAGGCAACTGCTTGCTAGCTGCTTTAAATCAAAATCAAATTAAAGTGACTAACGTCTGGCAAACTTGGAGAAGCCTCTGTTCAATGATTGGCTGAGGGGGTAGGAGGCGGGATCTGCTGCTGCTGCTGCTGCTGCTGCTTGAATTCAACGTGAGCGCTAAAACACCATTAAACTGAATTGGATGACAGTTTTTTTTTTAATCGCAGACTTTTTTTTTTTGCCTTTTGCGCCTACATTTTCTCTATGCAGGAAAAACCCTGTGAGCAGTCGCTACAGTCCTGGGGCCGTATTCACAAAGAATCTTAGGGCTAAAAGTAGCCCATAAGTGGCGAATTTAGGAGAAACTCCTAAAAATAATGGGCGTGTCAGTCTTAAATGTAGGACTCCTAATTTTTTTTACTAAGAGCAATTCACAAAATATTTTATCCCTAAAAGTAGCAAGTCTAGGACAGCTTAAAACTCCTCATGAGGACTCCTAAATCACTAAGACCTATTCACAAAAAATCGTAAGATGGCTGCAGCCGACTTGGAATTGATAAAAGACATTGCTTAAACCGTGAAGGTATTAATATTGTCGTAGAATTAGCGCGGGATGCAATGACGCCTTTAAACAACGATGTGTCCCGAAGTGAAATGTTTGGAAACATAAAGATAGCCTATTTGGCTTTGCTGAAAACGCAAATGACGACACTGGAAATCATCAGTCAGCCGTTTAATTCATCAAACTATCAACGCACTGTAGACCCCACATCATCCAACAGTTTATCCAGTTGCTTTTGGACAATCGCCAAATTACACAATATCAAAGTAAATTCCATGGCGATCGCAGGAATGTCCAGTGACAGGACACACATTACAATAATTCGTCCACCGTGGCCTGGATGTACCGATGACTCGTGCATTTCAACGGAGAGCGGTCGCAGGTTTTTGAGAATTTACCAGCTGGATGCCGCTGGGGTGACAGTGGCTATTGGTCCTGGGACCAGTAGGCTTTCGCCTAGGCTACGGTTCACGCTCGTTTCGCTTTGATCAATTAAGATTGGAGGGCTTGAAGGGCCGTATGTGCTAATATTTGAAGTGGTCAAGGGCTGGAAATATAATAGCCTAACAGTTTGCTGGGTGCTTTAATTATTACTGCCTTGATTACATGCAATTGCCATATTATATATTGATCGCTTTCTATGTATCTTATCGTGCAAAGTGTCATTCCCGTTGGATGCACAAACTTGTCATCATGCGTGTGCATTCTGCTAACTGCACTGTCCATAACTATTTAATATGACTTAATTTGAAGCCTAGGTTATTCTCTTATTTTCAGTTGATATAGTGGGATTGTTAGAGGGACGTCACAAATGAGTTTTTAATGAGAGAGCCTGTCAACAACCAATCACCGTCCTCACCCCTTCTAAACTCGTGCATGAGAATCGTCGTCATCCATAGCAACGGAGTTTTTATCTTAAGCTTAGGAGTTGGTATTATCCTTAGTATGAGTAGGTCTCAGAGCCGTTGTGAATCACTTTTAAGAAATTACTCCTACGTAAAAGGTTTTAGCGCGAGTTAGGAGCACTCCTAGTGGTAAGATAAAAGGCTTTGTGAATACGGCCCCTGATGTTTTCTGTCGGAGTAAGACTGATTCTTGAAATGTTGATAGACCTGATAGACCAAGACATTCCTATGGAACTAATCTGCACAAGATGCAACTGTAAAAAGACCCTTTATCCTTCAAATGTCATCTCTGACAACACGATTACAATCAGGCAGCGCTTGCCAGGATAAACAGCACAGTCAAGAGCCAATTCGGTTGATTGCAGCCCTGCTAATTAAAACTGATACAAGATTTATCCGGTGCTCCATATATAAATACATCACTATCAGAGAGGCAGATATGTTTGCATGCTCTGACAGAATCACAGTAAAAGACTGAAAAAAATCTTCTATAACTACCATAAACTCTGGAACAAGAATGAAGGGGAATGTTTCAAGAAACAAAAACAGCCTCTCCAAAGTCGAGCAACCTAGCCAGAGCCTTGCATATTCTATAAACCAGGAGAATGGGACACACGGCTAGCAGTGAAAGATCCTGCTGTCGGGCCTGTTGTATCTAGACATCCTGAGGTGGGGCTAACGTCTTTCTCATTCCAAATTACGTTTCTAAAGGAGGCGATGAATCCCAGGAGTGAAAGGCAGAGGCAGAGCTAAAGAGCTGTGAATGAGGTGGGATTAAGCGCCTCTGAGGAGCCACGCTGAGTCACTGCCATCCATCACAGGGGCACTGAGAAACGCAGCCATCCCTCACTCGGCTGGCTCGGAGCAAATGTTTACCTTTCGCCTAAGGCTAATGAATGGCCCAGGGCATGCGTCATTAATAGACCGTGGAGAAGAATTATAGAGTCTGTTGATAGACATAACTCAAATGCTTTTTTTTAGCAGGGCTTGATATGCTAAATACACATGTATTTAATCTACAGAGCTAGTTAACAGTATGCTGCGTAAGAGCGTGGTGACAATCAAAGAGGACCTGGGAAAGGACATGCTTCGCTGCTCTGGGTTCATAAACACGCAGCACAAAACATCTTGGGACAAAGACTATCCTGGAGGTCTGACCTGGGTATTGTGTAAGCATGAGTGATATTAGCCGGGGTCCTGGCGGGTACGTTATCAGCCGCCACAGCCGGAAGCCCAGTCACTGAGAGGGCACTGTGCAGGGAAGGAAGGGGGCCTCGTCGGTGACTGGGGTGGCCCGGGCTCTCACACACACGGCTAGCAGCCTCTGAAAGGGCACATCCAGGTGACGAATGCGCCCCTGAGCACTGGCTGCTCATCACTCGCTCTGACTCTCCGGGGGAACTGACAGGCACAGCCAGGGCTGGAGTCACGCGTGAGCAATACAAATGACTGCTGCCGGATTCTGCTGTCTCACACTGCTAGCCCTGTCCTCACACACACACTCTCACTCACACACACTCTCACTTGCATACACACACACGCTCACACACACACACACAGACACAGACACACCTTAGCAGACACTATAAATAAATGGTGAATAAAGACCAAATACTGTGTTAACAGGGCCAACACAGGCTTTGGTGTTGGGCTGGCATAGGACGAAAATGGTTTATTCAGTGTTTCTTCTGGCAGGCTGACAGATGTTTAATGTTGATCTGGAGCATCACCACAGTAATTTCAGTTGGATGGTTGAGAACCAAAACATCTCAAGAATCTGGTTGAAACGTTAGAACCCTGCAAGTATGCCTCTTGACATTTCTCTGTATCTGCAGTGAGTGAATGCCTATGTGAGTGGCAGTAGTCACTGTATTTGAGGGCATATCAAAACACAGACTTTACGTCTGAGATGATTGCACGGGGACTGATTACATGTGCACAGGCATCAGTTCAAACACTCCACATGTGAGAGTAGGCAATGTGCCTTTATATACCCACTTTGAGTGTATGATTTAATGTGAGGTGAAACCCTGATTTATGGGCAGTCCCTGAGGAGAGACGTTGGAATGCTGTGGTAAGGTGTTGACTCCAGCCAGCCACAGTGACACAGTGTGTGAGAGAGAGAGAGTGTGTGTGTGTGGGAGTGGGTTTGTGTGCGGAGGTCTGTGTAAGCACCACACCATCTCAAATGATGTTCGGGTGTACACTAAACCCACTTCTAAAACTAACACCTTCTTCAGTCAGGGCATACACACATTTTTCAACACAACAACAAAAAAAGGACATGGGGAAGAAGCCTTACCCTTATCCTCAACCTCATTTAAATGAATATTAATTTAGGGGCCCTTGGGAGGCAACCCACACTTTACAATTAGAATGAGGAATACTAAAATGGATAGCTATGGATAGCTATATGCTGTATTAGCTTGGTGAAATTAAACCAATTTTCTGTCTCTCTCTCTCTCTCTCTCTCTCTCTCTCTCTCTCTCACACACACACACACACACACACACACACACACACACACACACACACACACACACACACACACACACACACACACACACACACACACACACACACACACACACGCACATATCCATCCATCCATTTCAAACTCTTGTCCTTCTTTGTCTGTTCAAATGAAGTGCTTCATAGGCTGAGTTTAGCAAACATATATAAATTACACGGGCAATTCAGTGTCTGGCTACTCTGAATGCGCTCAAGCAGTGAAGCAATATCTATGGAAAGCCAAAAATGACATAATTAAAAATAAATACATATGTAAAAATGTGAGTCATAAATAAATAAAATGACTAAAAATGCACCAAAGAAAAGCATTAGAAAAAATATATCATGCAGTTATGTGAATGGAAATGGAAAATGAGTCCTTTTTATTTACTGTTACATTTATTTACGCTTACATTTATTCCCAAATACATTTCTTCCTCCTTTCATTTTTCTATTTATTTACACATTTTTTACCGTACTATTTCCCGTACCGTATTTATTTCTTCTCGCGCCTTTTTACATTTCTTTCTCCTACATTTACATTTCTGGCTGCATTTATTTCTGGCTGCATTTATTTCCGTATTCATTCTTGTCTCAGTATGCAAATGAGGTGGGCTATCATTGGCCAGCGCACCGTCTCTCTCATTGGTCGAGCTGCTTACCCCACTCTCCCCTAGCTCTGTATTCTTATAACCAAAGCTATGCAAGCTAACCAGCTAACTCACGTTAGTCACCTTCACACACACATATCACCTTCACACACACTGATCATACCCAAGCTGTCAACCTTAACGTATGAGGTTTATCGTTTTGCTTGCCATGGTTCAGTTTGTTTAGCTAACGGAAGCTAAGCAGTGCACAGTTAGTTTAGCTAACGGAAGCTAACCAAGTTAAACAGTGCACCGTTAGTTTAGCTAACAGAAGCTAAGCAAGTTAACCACAACCAGTGCACATCAGCAGTTGAGATCCTTGTCCGCTCTCGTCAGCTCGGTTACAACCGAGGACGTGATAGCTTTTGCAGAGCTTTGTCAACACAATATTCCCCCTTATGACAAGTGAGAAAAAAATCGCTGGATTTGTCACCCAAACCCATGAAATCAGGCCACACATAACGTGAGGATTGTAATAACTCTAATGCAATGTGTGCAGCTCTTTAACTTTCTCAAAAAGTTGATAGATAGTCTCTTTATTGATCCCTCGTGGAAATGAACTGTCGTGCATCTACAATGAAAGAACTATACACCAAAGCTATAAAATGAGACGTTTACGTCCCCTATTTTGTTGCTACATCCCACTGCACAACAGGTAGCGGGCATCTTCGTTTGAGTATGGCGTATTGTAGCGAGCGAGCGAGCAGGGTAAGAAATCTGGAGTCAAGGTCTCAGCCACATAGACATCCTATTACGCTCAGCCATCTCTGCGAAGCCTCGAAGCTCCCTCGCCACCATACTCCAAGTGATCGGTGGATTCATTAAAAAAAAATTGTGATTCAAATAGCATCAAAATAGCTTTCAATCTCTTCCGATCTCTCCATACAGCTTCTCAGTTCTCACCAATACTTAGGCCAGAGGCCTAGCGAGACCAATGAGCGACACGGTGCGCTGGCCAATGATAGCCCACCTCATTTGCATACTGAGACAAGAATGAATACGGAAATAAATGCAGCCAGAAATAAATGCAGCCAGAAATGTAAATGTAGGAGAAAGAAATGTAAAAAGGCGCGAGAAGAAATAAATACGGTACGGGAAATAGTACGGTAAAAAATGTGTAAATAAATAGAAAAATAAAAGGAGGAAGAAATGTATTTGGGAATAAATGTAAGCGTAAATAAATGTAACAGTAAATAAAAAGGACTCATTTTCCATTTCCATTCACATAACTGCATGATATATTTTTTCTAATGCTTTTATTTGGTGCATTTTAAGTCATTTTATTTATTTATGACTCACATTTTTACATATGTATTTATTTTTAATTATGTCATTTTTGGCTTTCCATAAATATCCACCTGGCCCTGGTGTTAATTAATGAAGGCTCTGTGTTTGTGTGAGTCTGTGCACTTTAGGACACCTGCAAGCCCTTCATACCTAGCCAACACAGTCGCAGAGCAGAGCAGAGCCTGAGCAGGACAACTACACAGCCATCGCTTCATTCTGCCGACCAATGGCCTGAGCAGGAACAAGCCCTATACAGAGGACAGTGTATAATTATAAAACCACACTGGTAAGTAGGGAGTGAGAGGATAATTGCAGCGAGTTGGTGTTAATATTCTGCTATTATTGTCAAGATCAATCCCATAAATGCAAGAGAATGTAATTAGGCTTAGCATGTAAAATGTAGAACATGTGATACACATTCAATTTAATCATCTACATTTGCATAATGCAATACATTTGAAACATCGGTGCTAGGTACTGAAACCAAAAAAGTACAGCTCACATCTAGTTTTAAACAGCCATTCTGGCACTCAGACCTAGGCAGTAATGGTTTGTGGTTGGCGCATGCAGATTCTTCCTGAGAGAAGAATTTTTTATTTATCACCAAGATAAATTAAAGACAATCCACTTGCAGAAAAGGCCACTTTCGTTGTGTTCCCCCTGCCAAACTAGGGCCTGACTGAGTTATTATACTCTTTTTATTTTGTCTGATTTATCACGTAGGTCTTTGAAGGCTCCTCCGGTGTCACTGAGAGCCAAGTGACGACTGTTGCGGCTAGAGGATTAAAGGAGTTTTCCTTCCACTGGGGATCCCTAGTAATGGATGGGGCGCTGGTTGTTTTTATTCCCGTCTGATCTGAAGTGTCTATGCTTTCATTTGTGATGGCTTCGTTCCACTTCTAAGGGCTGGATTAATAGCTGGGTGAGCTGAAAACATTGCCCAGTGTTGACTTTGCTTTTTCTGACAGGTGGTTTGGACAATTCTTCCTAAGTAGCCTTGTTCAAAGAAACCCTTATTTGTGTCACAGACTAGTCAAGAGTAACAGTGCCATGGGCTTTATGGTAGATTCAAGCTTCTGATTTATACTGAGTTCCTATGTTACTATGTTTAAGTATGTGATACGCCAGCTTACCCCCAGCATAATCATGTGAACTGTTCGGAGATAAAGGTACAAAGAGAAAAAGAGAAAGTAAAGGAGGTAGAGAGAAAAGGGTGAGAAAAAACACTAGTAGAAACCAGACTTATATGTACAGGGAGCTCCTAAAACTGAAAACAGTCCCAGATGAACAAGTCTGCAAGAACTAGTTAGACATAACATAGCAATGTTTACATTACAAATCATACACAGGCTTAACATGTGTGAGCCTGGCCGCTATCTCAACAACAACAAATAACAAAGCAACCTTTTGCAAGTTCAAGTTTTAAATATGCTGAAGCAAAAGGGCACGTTTGTCCTAAAACACCTTGTTGGAATCATGCAGGAGTTGACTGCGCTGGCAGGAGTCAAGCAGTATCTGTACATACACCTCCATTCTATACCAAAGGCAGACAAATGAAGTAAGGGGAGATGGTGGGTTGAGAGCGAGCGTCAAAACAAGTCTTGCAGCTAATGAGAAGAACTGAGTAACAAGAAAAGAACACTTAAGTCAGAAATGAAGTGTGAGTGATTGATATGAGAAGGCGTAGCAAAGTAATGGCATCTCCTCCTGAACTTCCGCTTACAAAATCATTTTACGAGTTCAAGCTCCGTATCAGCAAGATATGCAAGCAGAAGGGTGGCATGGTGTTGGTTGAAAGACAAAGAAGAAAAAAGAAGAGGAATCAATGGCTATTGGCTACAAAAATTGTGTTTTGAGAAGGATCATACTTATTATTTAGCAAAAAAAAATCAAGGGAGCGTGAATCAAAGACACAAAAACTATTAGCAAAGTTAAATCAGGACAAACGACAGCAAAAAACAAGGTTAAACGTTGGTATGGCCTTTCCCAGGAAATTGACGATGAGGGACTTAATGTCTTCAGAGTGATGCTGACATTGTCTGTTATCTGCTGAAAAGGTCATTTAGCCAACAATTTAAATGGAATGTGTTGTTGCCAACAACTAACAAAGCCAAACTTCACAATTTACAGTCCATGGAAGCTATGACCTATAGTTTCACAGACTAAATAACTAAATACAATTCCTACCTATCTATCTAAAGTAACTTGACATATTATGACTGCTCGACGCAGTCGTAGACAATTAGATCATTTTGGAAGTAGTTACTTGCACGAAAAAAAGGGGTGAGGTAGGGGTAATCAGTTGGTTGCCGCACTAAGATTTACCACTCCAACGAGGCGACCATTCTTTTGACCCTCTCCACTGATTAACACCATGTTCCCTAATGCTACAGAATGGGAATGAACCATATGGAAAGAAATCTACGGAAAATGTGTCTTTGGCAACAGTAGATACACACTGAAAAATCATTCTGGACCGATAATATTGAAACTATTGGTACATAACGTCATTCCATAGCAATAGTGCACTAACTATAGTTCTGTTCTGTAACCATAATCGTGCCTTACTAAATGCTCCTCAATTCCAAAATTAACGATAGAACGCAAAGAAGCCACCACAAAGCCTGCAAACCTTTGTTTGTCTCAAGCTAGGACAAACGTTGCAGTGTGTGTAGTTTCATTCCAGAATGGCTTTCACCCCGTGTATCCTTTAAGCATAAACTGTACCTGTACTCCTGGTCATTAATGAGCTGAAAGACCAAGCTTGGCTGAAAAGCTAACTAGCAATGGATGCAGGCAAACAGCAAGCTAGACAACATGGTTAAAGTTGTGGTGTGTTTCTCAAGGCACAAACTAGCATTGAGAGACAAAGAGCTGCGTTTGAGAGCGTTCACCAAAGCAAGTGCTACAAATTATGAGGAATGAGAATTGAGTTTAAATGAAGCATGGGTGACGGATATGAGAGGGGCGTGGTAAACTCCTTACATCTTCTTCCAAACTTCTGTTTAGAAGTTTAATGAAACGGTAATGGCAGCTCTGTTGACCTTCATACTAAATCCGACAGCATTTCCCTGACAGTGAACCAGTTAATCCTGTCTGAATGAAAACCTTGCTTGTGATAAAAGCCTGGAAGTCTTTTTTTCATAAACTTCAAATCCTCCTCACACCCACCACAGGAAAGAGAGAGAGAGAGCAGAGTCCATGACAAAACAGAGGGAAAAACAAAATTGAAGACCTGATCACGTCCTCACTGGGGTGCAACACCCGGTGCCAGCGCTTCATGATGGAGTCTCATGCAGACTGAATGGGCTGCCTATGAAAGTTTTAAGATGTGATTTGCTGATGGTTTAGAGCTGGGAGGTGGCGTGATTAGAGAGCACTACCAGACTGCAGAATGGGGATATGTGATAAAAAGTGTCTGCGTGCGCACAACGGAGTGTGTCTATGTGTGTGTCAACCCATTTGCCGTCAGGTATGCCGTCACTGTGATGTGGCAGCAAAGATAACCTGCTGCTATCTTCCACAAAATGGGTCCTCACAGTGGCTATAAATGTGGCCCTCAGGGTGCCTTTTTCATCCAGCAATGACATTCAGACATCCCACGGTAAACCATCTTAGAACTTTTATAACAGTCAGCACTTTCTCCATCAAGACCATGTTTTCCTTGCACCGTTAGGATGGGATGTGAGGGAGTGTTTGAAATTGAGTTCAAATATGAATATTATACAGTCTGAAAGTATAAGGTCATGTCTTTGAATATAAATTGACTGGCAAAGCTTTCAAAAACAGATTCACAAGAAAGATGAAGGTTCCACTGAAGACAGGAATATGTTTTACATAACTAGGTAGACGAAGCCCTAAGACTAGCAATATACAACCGCCCTGGTAATTAGCTTCATGATCTTTGGCAATGTCCTGTCCCTGTCAAGGTTTTATGTGATTGAAACCACTACAGTGAGGTATGCAGACCTGAGAAGTGTGGCTGCATGGGAAAAAAGTGTTAACCGATATGCACACTGAATTGTGACTGACAGATGGGCTGTGGATGGATCTGCAATGAAGCAAGCTTGCGCACCACAAGCCAGGCATGACAGCACCAAATCTGCATGATACACTGCCAAGTTCCAATTGAATAAAGAGACCGCGGGCATGCGTCAGTTGTTGCAAACTTCTTGCAGTTCACTCTCAATCCTCTACCCTGCTGAATAAACACAGAACACCAAATGGATTACACAGAGTTTCTGTCCACTTTTTAAAAGAGAAACAGCGACGGCTGTGAGACCGGGGCCATTTAACTTAACTTTGAACTGGCTGGAAGCCCATATTCTTTTACTCTGTAACATAAGCCCAGGCTGGCAGAGTGAGGACAAAGCCAGGGCAATGGTTGAATTACGGCGTCTACAATATCCTTTGTGCGCGTGTCCGTGGCCCCGCTCCCAGCACTCTAACTCGTTTATAGGAGACTTAGCCTCAGGTTGAGGCCCCAGCTCGCTGGTACTAAAACAGCCCATTAGAATTCAGCTGTGGCCAGAGCACTGACTCCCTGGCCGTTCTCCGAGCTAATCCATGGAAGAGAAAAGGCTCTGGGTTGGGTGGGAATACTGATTGAGATGTCAAAAATCTTTTCTCTCACCCTAGTTGTCCTCTGTGTCCCAGACAATGTTTTCGACCGTGCACCTCACAGCGGAGATCTCAAGGGGGGTGCAGAGGGGAAGGAAACGACAGCTGTATAGATTTTTGACGGCAAAATCAAAACCCATGGAAATATGTTTTTCTTGAAACGCGGGGACAACTTATTCAAATCGATAGGTTCAGTAGTGGGGTGAAGCACGCAACAGTGCATGTCATCCAAATAGATCTATTCACCATATTTTCATACTTATGCAGTGAATTGGAATGTATGACTGCCTCGATTTCTGCACCGTTCAACTACTCTGACTCACTCCTGCCAGAGTAAATAAGCACCATCCTAATACCTTCTCATGCTGGGAAGACAGAAACACCGCCTGGCAGCTACCGCAGACATCAAAAGAAGCAAATGACACTTCCTGAATCTTTCACATAAACGCTTGTGTCAAATACGGCATGGAGACATAGTATAAAGGACACCCTTTGCGAAAAAGGAAATGATGGGGGCCAGCCTCTTCCCACTCAGCACAAACGTCACCTTTTAATTATACATTTCAATTAGCATCTCCGTGACTGTGAGTGAGGATGGCCAAATTAAACTACTGCTGTGTGCAGGTTCCTGTCGGCGCCTGGGTTCCCTGGGGCCGCTCTGGCTGTAATTGCGGGGGTGGATGAGGCTCTGGCAGCCCTTGGAGCATTTGACTCTCCACAGGTCTGTGAGGAAGCAGAGGCACGGAATACACCAGAGACAAGGCCACCGGGCCATGCTTGTATTCCTCTAGACTAAACGTGGAGCTAAAGGAAACTGTGGCACTGTGTTGTCGCCAACGGCGCAAACCAGTGTGAGACATCTGGCACCTGATCTGCTAAGGAAGAAGGGTAGGAAGTCTGCAGCTCTTTCCACACAGCATGGGCTATGCGATTTCTTTGAGCTGATTTTTTAAAACATTGTTTTTTAAAGTTTATCATCTTCCCTTAATTAAATCTTAAAGTTGTCAGATATTTTCCCAAGCTATGAAATGTCTATGGTTACCAGTAAACTAAAAGGCAACTTGTACAAGAGTAGGATAATGGTGTTTGATGCTTTATGTTGCATCTTGGATGCACAAAGCGCCTGAAACTCTGGTTGTGCTCGTTTTAAAGCAGTGCAAAATCAATACACTGCTCTACTTTAGTGTAAACCAGTGTTCAGCTCTTTCGATTTCACAGACACAAACAAACTCTTTTGTATTCTGAAAGACAGCCAAGGGGAATGTGAGGGCTTGTCTATCACTGGTGTCCTCCGATGAACCATCGCTGTCCTCTTCTGAGGCATAATGTCGAATCAACTCTTGCAAGAATATCCTCAAATGATATACAGCAAGTGTCAACATTCAGTGATCCAGTGAAATATATTTTCATCACCACAACAGACTACAATTTATTGTGTCTCAGAAGAGCCTTAATAAATTACACAAATAAATCATAATAATAAATAACACAAACACTAATCCCGACCAGCGCAAGAACATTCCGTGGTGGTTTATGTCTATGCCATCAGAATTAAATATCAAAATTGATCTGTAATGAAGGCAGTATATTCCCATCATATAACAATTTAGCACAATCAGTAGACAGGCAGACAGCCTCTATCAACACATAAAATGGCCCTTGGGTGCCACTGGCTGGAGTCAGTTTAACTCTGCAGACAGCTACTGCCGCCATCAATGCTCCAATTAGCCTGCTTAAAGGTAGCACACTGGTGATATGTGGTTTGGGGGCCATAACATATCGTGGATGGTCTTCTACAGACACACCTTAATAAAAGATTGAAAGTCGAGACAGTGCTTTAAAGCTCTGGGACTACGCCGAGAGATATCCACTGTTGCACTGCTGCAGGATCAGGGGGAGACTAAGCTTGAGCTTGTGGGATTCCTCCTCTTAAAACCCTTTGGGGCTGACAACAGAAGAGCTTGTATAGTGTCAGTTCACTGACGCAAGAGCATAGGTGATATCAAAGAAGCTATTTGGAAAGCACAGTTAGGGCCCTATCTTGCCGATCAGAAACGCAAGTAGGACGGCGCCAAGCGCAAGTAGGTGTGTGGGCGGCTCTATGGCGCAGTTGCTATTTTAACGGCGGAAAAAACACACTTGCGTCCAGCGCAAGTGTCAAAAGGGTTGGTCCAAAGGAGGTTACTCAGCCATAGGTGTGGTTTGGGCGTAATATGCAATAAACCAATCCGAGCGTCATTTCACATTCCCTTTAAGAGCGAGGAGCGCATAGTCCATAGCGGCTTGTTATTTTGATGGCGAAATTACCTGGTGGAAGACCGGAAAAGTTCACAGCCGAGCAGACCGACGTGAGATTTACACCAATTTTTTGGCAAGCCATATATAATTACAAGGAAAATAAAGTATTTACCACTTGAGGAAATCATTGTGATATCCATATCCAAGATATTTTAAAAATAGGCATACATCTAGCGTAGCCTACACATTGACCCAAATGATTCAGGTTAATTGAAGCTGCGTGACATTTGATTTATTGTATGGCTTTGTAAAAAGCCGGGAGATAGATATATATGGGGATGCGAGAAACCCTCCAAAAGTAAGCCAAGTCAAGCAAGCATGTCAAGATATTGCCGTGATTATTTCTGCAACGGGGCACCCGAAAACGTTGCCGAAAACGCTATAATGACGTCCGGAGACGTGGAGAGCTGGAAGGTAACACACGTTCTCGTGCCTTCACGGGAGGTGGATCTGCCTCGACCCAGGATCTGACGGCAGCAGAGGACATCGCCACGTCTACCCTCACGCCTGAGAGCCTGCAGGGATTTGGGGGCATGGAAATCGGCACCCAAGCCAGTGCACCAGCTGTCCAAACCCAAGGTACATAAATAAAGTCCACATACACAAAGATGAGTTTACAAGATGTATAATAATACTGGCATTAAATAAATGCAACAAAGCCATACAATAAATCAAATGTCACGCAGCTTCAATTAACCTGAATCATTTGGGTCAATTGTGTACGCTAGATGTATGCCTAGTTTTAAAATGTCTTGGATACGGATATCACAATGATTTCCTCATGTGGTAAATACTTTATTTTCCTTGTAATTATATATGGCTTGCCAAACAATTGGTGTACATCTCTCGTGAAGACGACAGAAGTAAAGTGTAGCCTATAGGTCCTATACTGTGCGGGCAAGCACATGCGCCCTTAAAATAGCGTTCTGAATACGCGTTACAGACTTTAGACATTGCGCCTCACATTAGACCAGCTTTTTTTTGGTCAATGGCGCACGGCGCACGGCGTTGTTTTGAAACTGCAAAATACCACTTGCGCCAGAGAAACGCCTTCTCTGTTCCGCCCCCGCCCATGTCGACGCAAGTTCATTTCGAAGCGCGCCTCTGGAGGGAAAATCGCGCTGTGCGCCGGGTGCAAGATAGGAATTATACATGCGTCGGTGACAATGTCAATTGCGCTGGGTGCAAGATAGGGCCCTTAGTGTTCTGCACTCAAATCTGGCAGTATGGCTTCTAGCATTCTGGGAACGAGAGCAGAGTTGAAACACCCCACTCGCCTGCTTGCTCCATCTGCATGCTTGCCCCATCTGCATGCTTGCCTTCATGCGCCACAATACTGAAAATGACCTCAGATCAGCGATGAGGGGAATCCTTAGATTAATCCAGCCCCGGCCTGTCAGAAACCAGCAGAATTATAGTGTCACCTTCAGTTCTCAGTGATCCCCACTGTCTCTGATACAGTGTGGCAGCGTAATGCGTCTGCCAGGTCCAGGCGAGGGAAGACCATCCTCTACACTGATCAGTGTTCAGAGCAAAGGAACGTGCACTGCTTCTAACGCAGACCGTCACCAAGGAAGAGATGTCACACAGCAATTCAAAGAGAAAAAAAACTGATGTAGCTGAAATAGTTTTCCTTGATGGGAATAAGGTTTTTTTTGTAAACACTGATACTTCTAGTGATGTTTGTGACTGAGGCCATTGTTTTTGTCTGACTCTCTCAGACGTGGTTGTTATGATGAACTGCTCCCGGCAGACTTTCAGTGACTTCGGGGGGTGGGGGTTGTCGGAAGGAGGCGGTGGAGAGATGGAGAGCAGATCTGCATTCTTGGAGGTCTGAGGCATTTTGTCTTGTGGGCAGATATTTCAGTTGTGACTGCTAAAATCATCTTTAGCCAGAGAAATAACATTCCATTGCTGTGTGTACTCTTGCGCAAGGTCTGCGAGCAAGCATGGGAAAGGCCTCGCATTGCCTCCCTTGGGGGAACGAAAGGGGGGTGAGAAAAATTTGGAGAGGGAGCAAATGACAGAAATCTGCCCCCAAGGCAAACCCCAGCCAGTGAGAGAACGCAGACAGGCATACAGAAAATACACTCACTCGCACACACACGCACACACACACACACACACACACACACACACACACACACACACACACACACACACACACACACACACACTCACACACACACACACACACATAATGTCAGTGGTACAGTAATTAGAAAAAGGGAAACGGGTGCGGGTGCGTGTGCACGCACACACAAACACACACACAAACAGAGAAAAACAGTATATGAGGAAGAATAAGCAATCTTATACATAAACAGGGGCCAGTACCTTTCATTTATAGTAGGGAAAGAAAAAAGGAAATGCTGAACTGAGTCAGTAAGCCAAAGGCCCTCTTGCACTCATATTCACCATGACGGCCTCGGCCACTTTTCTTGAAAAGCTGAATATTTGCTATGGCAACTGACAGGAATGAAAGAAAAATCATTCACAGGAAGGCAGAGCAGGGGCATATTGGGCCTTGGGGGTTATTTTGTTTGCCTTCATAAAAATCCAAATAGCACCAGACAGAGGCGCAGCAGGAGCTGAGGTGTGGAGGGGGCCCTCAGGCAGAGGCTTTTCAGCTGACAGCCAAGCCCTGCCTATGGCCCGCCGGCCCCAGTCCACTCTTTCCCAGCCTCTTAGCCACCCGAGCTGGCCTAATCACTTAATGGAGGCCACAAGTGAGGGAGAGTCTGGCAACCCGCAACCTCCAGCTCACCTTCACACCACCACACATCTTACATGCTTCGTGCTGCTCAAGACATGTTGCTTGCAAGCACACCCACTCTACACACTCAAGACATTCAAAATTCACTTTTTCTTTCTCTCGTGTAAACACACATGCACGACCACGCACATACAGCTCTTCCCCATGGGCGAAATTAGTGGTGAGTTTTTAATACCTGTGGCAGAGCAGGTAAATCAGAGCCTGCCTCAGCATGGATGTGGCCTGTAGGGCTCTCTAAGGCTCCCTCTCAGATGTCTCCATGTGTTCAGCCCACGCTGCCTGGGGTCTGTTTGGGCCCTGCTCCCACGCTGAAATCAACTTATCCCGTTCCGCTGTCCTGCCACACTGGGTTAGAGAGCTGTGAGCAGAGGCCGACGCCGCACGCAAACATTCCTCTCCAAAGCCAATGTGGGGAGAGGTGTTGAGCTGTGGGGAATAAATAGGGCTAAAAACAGCCTCCCGGTGCCAAAGTAAATTCTTTACCAGAGAAACTGTTCAAAACACCCAGAGGGTAAAAGAAATCTGATGGAACAACTCTTACTGAACAAGGTCGTCTCCTCAGGTCTGATTAGGAGCAAACGCGTTTTACTCCCTGACCTTGTAAGTAAAAGCGTCGTATTTCCTCCCTATAACTTGTGACATTTAAATGTCAGCATCTTACCCTGATTGGAATGACGACAGAGGGTAAGACATGGAGGCTTGGGGGCTGGGACTAGCGGCTTCATTAAAACACCTAAGCATGTCTGCACGTTTCCACAGTCCCCACTTTAACTGCCGCTGGCTTTGTGCTGCTGGAGCTGAAACTGGAGCGGATATTGCATGTTGCGCTGCGAGCGTAATGACTAGATGAGGACTGGTCTGGCGGTGGAGGCAGCTGTGTGGTGAATGCACACACTCCGTTTCATCTCCGTGGGCTGCTCGTGGGCCGGCAACAAAGGGGAGCAGGGGGTTAGGGGGGATGTTCACGACATCCGCGCTTAGCTTATTTACAGGCAGAATCCACATGGCGCTTGACTCGTGACACGGAGGGGGTGGTAATGAGTGTGTGGGCACATGTTTCTACGTGTCTGATGTGCTTGTAGGCAGTGGGGTCGACTGATCTGTCTTGATGTATTGTGATATGTGCGTTCCCATGTATTGTTATGTAATGGTGTACGAGCATTTGTCTGGTTTAGCATATGTTCAGTGTGTAATTCTCTGGGAGGCCTGTTGGTCAAGAGGCCTGAAAACAACGTACACCGTACCTATATTCAAATCAAAGCTTAAGACATTCCTCTTTAGTGCATCCTATAGCCAAAAGTAATTGCGTCAACAAACCCATCACCTGCGGCGCTAGCCAAAAGTGTATTCTGTTTGCCGAGTGGATGCATGTACGGCCCCGGCATAACAGCTTATACTTCAATGTAACAAACAATACAGCCTCTCGGTTTGTCCACACCATCATCTCACCGTCTCAAACATTGCAGAGTGGATGCATGTACGGCCCCGGCATAAATAAATAAAACTTAAGAAAAACAATAGTGTGCTTGCAAGCACACTAATAACAAATGCCAGCATTACTAAATATATCTTCTCCCTTTCTCTCTCTCTCTCCTTCCATATCATATTGCTTTTGCTAGGGCTGTAACGATATTGGATCGAACCGAGAAATCGCGACACTCTGGGCCACGAACCTGCATCGCGATGCGAGGAGGCAGAACCGCGACATGCCCTCAGCGGTCACGTGATACAAAAAGTTTGGTTCGTTAGTAAGCCTACACATTTGAATAGGCCATTTGAATTGTTGGCGCGTGGTTGCCGGATTGTTTGACGCTGGAGGACTGCTCTGCACGGAGAATAGAAGTGTGTGCGTTAATTGCTCCGTAGCTGTCTCTCCCACTCCCTCTCCGGAGTTTTGGTTGCGGGTGGTCTAACGCTCCCTCAGAAGAAAGACGTACACTGCGTCGTGTTTTGACCACTGGTTTCCCGTACTTAAATCGTTTTGAGTTAATAGGCTGTGAGAGAGCCACCAGTACTTTATGTTACTTTCTTTGGATCTTTCTGTATTTTGTTTGTATGAATGTGTGTGTGTGCTTTCGTTACTTAACGGCCATCTTGTGATGTACGGGGTTACTGTGTAACCCTAATGTTCAGTTTGTAGTGGTTCCCAAGTGTGCGCATTGTGTGGAAGTGCATACCATAATACGTGGTGTAGTAGTGTGGCGGCTATTCACTAATGTGTGTAGTGTTCTGAAACATTGTAACACGTTTGATTGCTCTGGTTCGTGTGCGTGAGTTGGGTTATTCCAGATCTTATAGCTCTTTTTGGTGGGTGTGTTACTGTTGCCAGTAGCCTGTATATCGCGGGTAATCGTGGGTAACTATGATGGCAGTGTATGAGGGTGTGCGTGTGTGAGAACTGTTTTTGTCATGTCATTAAATACCAGTGACCAGATATTTATTAAACTACAGAAATAAAACGTTTTATTTTGCTAAACTCTTGCCTCCTCGATATTCATTCATTTGATTAGCCTGGGCTCTGTTCATAAAATACGTGGCAGTTAGGGTCTGTCACATTTGGCCATACACTGCCATCATAGTTTAAGTTATTTAAGTTATTTGGTTATTTATGTGTTGTTTCCCTCATATTTTTAGGCTATTTTCAAGCCTACTTTTTCAGAAGTTTGTTGAATGTTTTTCAACAGCATTGCTTTGAGTAATAAAAACCTCAATATTTAGTTATAAATTGTTTCTTCATTTTTTTTATAGCTCATACGTATTCTAATGTGAAAAAAAAAAAATAATAATAATAATATCGTGGGGTGTATCGAACCGTGGGTCAAGAATCGTGATACGAATCGAATCGTGAGGTAGGTGTATCGTTACAGCCCTAGCTTTTGCCTATAATAACACTGATAAAATAGCCATATTGCCTACTGTTAAATCTACTACCCAAATGCATCTCCATATCTGTTTCTGAAATTGATGTCTACTAACATAAATGTTCTCTCTCCCCTATAGCATGTTCCAATCGCTGATGGAAGTGGAACTATTGCTCCTCACCCCCACCACTCCGCATCTACGCACATGGACAGCTGAACTCTACCGACTCACTTTCTTCCTTCTCTCCCTTTTCTTTCCCTACTAATCAAGACTATCTCCGCTATGGGACGCTGCCGTAGTCTCTCCACCTGGTCTACCTGGAGAGACCCTCGGCCAATCGCTCCCACCGCCACTGCATTGCCGTACACCTACTCTACCCAATACCCAATGCTAGCATTGATATACAATATACATTATTGCCACCACTGAAATGTTTCTTTGTCCCTACATCCCTCAGCATCACACCCTGTAACAGTAACCCTATTGGCACAGTAATCTGGTCTTGTCTGTATCATGTATTTACCACCAGATGTCTGTTTACATATTATGTCTAGTGACCAAATGCTGGCTGTGTATAACCCCTGTTGCTTCCTCTCCCCTTCTGCCACAAGACCCTTCCCCTTCCCCCTTTCCCCCCGTCCCACCTTCCTGTCTCCACCCGGCCGACCTCAAGCAGATGGGTCCCCCCTTATGTGCCGTGGTTCTGCTTAATGTTTCTTCCTGCCCAACAGGGAGTTTTTCCTTGCCCCTGTTGCCGTTGTGCATGCACTAAGGGGGTTTAGGCTCTGGGCTCTGTTAAGCGCCTAGAGGCAATTGTATTGTTATGGCGCTCTACAAATAAAATTGAATTGAATTGAATTGAATTGAAAAGGGCTGTAATGCTGCCAGTGTTTAGGTGGGCTGGATGCTGCTGGCTTGAGCAAGCTGGATGAGGTGTTCAGCCAGTCCTTCAGGGGAATGTCATCTTTGTAAAGCATCGCCAAGGAGCCAAACTGCACTTACCACAGACCATATCTGGAGAATGCAGCTCATGGTCGTCTGAACCGCACAGAGAGAGAGAGAGAGAGAGAGAGAGAGACATGTGCCACTGTTCACCAGGCCAACCTTCCATGCCATACTCAGCCTGACCAAAGCAGACGTGCTGTACCCAAACAAACTACAGCAAGTCTAAACACAAGCGACCTTGCCTGTACAACAAAGTCACAACATGCCTAACACAATCAAACTGTGACTGATTGCACTTTGACCAAAAAAGGACCCTGACCCTGGCACACAGACAGTCCCTGCATTCAAGGCTGCATCATATCTGACATTATGGCATAAACTCCATCTACTCCCTTCCATCGCTATGGCTGCAGTCAATAAGAAACAGAGAGCCTTTTTGTGTGGGCCAAGTTAAGTGCAACAGGAAATTCCATTAGCTTTGTATAAGCTAGCCTTTTTTACTCACTGAGGAGGAACCAATTTGCTATCTCCATAAAATGGTATGCTAAAACAACGCTGCAAGGTCTTTCATGCGGGCAGCTGGATTACTGTTATATTATGAGTTGAGAGAGAGAGACACACTCTTAGAGGAACGTGAGTTCGGCTGAAACCCACACCCCCGAGCTTGAGCTGCCTCAATTCATCCTTGAGAGTCTTCATCTGTTACTTTTGTAATGATACAGCTCAAGGGATCTCAGAGTTCTTTCCTTACGCTCTTGGAGAGGATAAGGGAACATGTTTTTGGCATTAAAGCAGAGATGGGTATGAATATAAGAAAGACTGCACTCACTGCGCCAATGCTGAGTGCGATTGCAAGCCCCATATTAAATGCCATCTGTATGGGCATTTGTGCAATACACTGTATTTGTTTGTGTGTGTGTGTGTGTGTGGATGTGAAATAGAAAGAGAATTGTGTGCACTGGGTATTTGTGTATACTACACAAGTGTATAAAGCTACTGCAAAGTACCTTGTTTTGAGCTTGTGGGTGAGTAAATGTATGGAGAGAGAGAGAGAGATAAACAGAATGAGAGAAAGACACATTCAATCTTTGAGGGCATGGTATTGTATATGTGTATATATGTGTGTATTGTGTGTACTGTATGTGTATGTGTGTATTTGTGTGTGCGTGTGTGAGGGAACGTGTGTGTATTTGCCTGCCTCCGTGTGTTTGTGGCCGTGTGAGTGTATAAGTGTGCTTGTAGCCTCTCTCCACTCCTGACGCAGGGCGCATGGCCGCGTGGCCGGGGGTTAGAGGGAAAGTGAACAGGGTTTATTTCAGTAATTACTCAGCCACGGGTCGCCGGCTGGCTCAACTGTACCCAGCTTCAGCTCTGCCTGCTCTCCCCACTTTCTCTGCCTCACTGATACCGGTGCTCCTGCTCCCGTGGCTGCCTCTACGTAACCCTTAAGAGTGGCTCCATTAGCTCACTCCACACACAGCTAATAACCGTGCAAGGAAATTTGGGGCCTAATGGTTTCCTGCCTAAAAGCTCCATCTCAAAATGTGGTAATCGTTCACATAGTCGGAGTAGAGGTCTGCTGCGGGTGTTCAGAGAGGCTGAGAGAGTAGGATACAGCTTTATGCTAGAGGGTAGAAATGGCCAGAGGGAGTTCTAGAGCCACGTCAACCTAGCCAGTATCATTTTCATAACCCTGATCCAACTGCATCACAGTGCAATTTTATTATAATCATATAATTGCCTCCACATAATGTGCCTCAAGCATTACTTCAGGATTAGCATCATGAAAGGGAATTATGGCAGGTGCTGTCTCCCTGCAAGTCAATCCGTTTGATAACTTGTTATAATAATGCGTTATGTTGTTGCTGCCAGAGATACACCAGTCATTATTGAAGACCTATTTGGATCTGAAATGTATTTCCAAGATTCTGCAGTGGTGGTTGCTGAACAGGGGATATTAGGGCAACCAGTCACGGCCAATCACCTCATTGACAGTTAGTGCCAGTCAGGTTGCTGAATAGTTTACACACTGCAGCTCTGTGCATTTTGAAAAGCAATGATCTAAACTGTGTTCTACTTGGCTCTGTCCTTATTGGTGTGTTGCAATGTTGGCATTAAACCCAAGAAAAAACTAAGATGTGAGGGCCTACAATTAGAAGGATTGATAGGAACAAAATCAGCACTATATGGAATTAGTTACAGAGTAGCCAACACTGGGTGGACACGGGAGGTAAGTAAGGAATAAAAAATGTGCGAAAGGCTCTTTCATGAAAAGACCTACATGAGTTTCACTTTTATTTCACCGAAACGTCAATGGCTGTGCCTGCTGTTATTCTCCTACCAGAAGTAATGGCCACTGTTTAGATGGCACAGTGTAATTGAAATCATTGATTTCAACCCCTGCAGAATGAGAGTGCAACAGTGCATGAAGTATGAATGACAAGCAACAAATGGACAAGTTGTGACTCAGAGAGAAAATGTGCGAGCACAATGAGGCACGTAAAAGAAGAAAATAAAAAAAATGAAGAAGAAGAGGGCTTAGTGCCACAAAACCAACACAGATGGGCCCTTTTCTCTTTATGCCTAAGCTGAAGCCACTGATTAGGGTTTCGAGGTGCGCTCTGAGGAGAGTGGCCTATAGGAGCAGGGTCATGGTAGTGTGACTGTGTGTGTGGGTATAGTGTGTATGCATGTCTGTGTGTGTGTGTGTGTGTGTGTGTGTGTGTATGTGTGTGTGTGTGTGTTTGTGTGTGTGTGTGTGTAGGTGTGTGTGTGTGTGTGTGTATGTGTTTGTGTATACACTATACATACATCCATGCATGCATACATATATATATTTATCTGTGTGTGTGTGTTAATGAACAGTGAACCCACCCACGCTGAATTTTTCCACTTTGACTGGAGAGCAGATCAGCTAATGAGTGGATGATAAAGGAGGAAGCCTTGCACACTCTACTGTACTGCACACAGAGATAAAGTAGAATGGGTTTAATATAATGGATACATTCTGCTCTATTCTCTCCTGCCAACCAACATGATTAAAAGAGAACCAACATCTGAAACCGACACAGACACAGACGCAGACACACACACACACACACACACACACACACACACACTCGTGCATCCCTCTTCACACATGTTCTCTGCGCAAACAATTTAGCACGTCCTATGGTTATGTACCTCAGGAGCTCGAATAAAGCCACAGTTCTACCGGCCCTCTACCAGTTTCAGCCTCTTTCAGCCTCCTGCCATGTGTCCTGTGTCCCCTACCTACTCATACCCCCAGCTCATAGCACACACGTTCCCTAAGGCATACAGGAGAAGGCATCCACTCTCCACTTAAGCATATGCATTTATACACACATAGGACACTGAAACAAACTGAGACACTACACTCACTAGATCTTTGGAATGATACATGCCATTGACCTTGGCTAAAGGAGGGTAGACAGACAAAATGTTGCAATGTACTGTGTGCAGGGCTAAAAAAGGAAAGAGGAAGAAGAATGAAAGAGGGGGAGAGAGAGAGAAAGGAAAAGAAGAGCGAGAGAGAGGGGGGGGGTGTTAAGAGCACAAGCCTGTTGATTTTCAGCTCTGTTTGTCCATGTACTGTAGGCGCTGCCAAAGGCCATCCTTCACTCCCTGCCTGGCTGTGCTGTTTGTGTTGGAGCTGTGTGTGCTGGCTCGCGGCTGCCGTCACCATCCACAGTAACAGGCCGCTGTTGGAGAGGGGTATTTGTGGGCAGAGGGGATCGCTGTCTTCAGGAACACACACACACACACACACACACACACACACACACACACACACACACACACACACACACACACACACACACACACATACACACTCGCGTACACACAACACACACACAGGCAGTCACCCGCGCATGCATTCTTGGCACCGCCAGCCAGCATCTGTGACAAAAGAAACAGACGTTGGGGTTTGTGTTGCGTACACACGCGACAGTGTGTTTGCCAGGCCCGGCGCTGCCTACAGATAGTTGCTGTTTACACTGGTGGAGCGTGGGCATATGGTTCAAACCTCCGGTGACGGATGACTGAAGAAATGCACTGAGACAGTCAGTGACTTTTATGTCGTCTTCTTCATCTTCTTTTTCTTTGACACAATCTCAAACGTCGAAAAGTTCCGCACCAGCAAAACTTTTTTGTGTCTGTGGATAAATCTCGTTCTCGCAAGGTACCCAGGAGCAAGAGACAAAATAAATGAAACACTTGAACTACAAAGACAAGTCTGCGATGTTAGTGGTGGTAGAGACCTCAGCCACATTTGGTGGTGATGCTTCATACTTCAAACAAACCCCTTACTCTGGATTCTGCTTGGTGGATGGCTGGGGTTTAACAGGAACATCAATTAAAGCCTCAATTAAAGCCTGAGTTCGTTTGTTTTGGATGTGCAACCTCCATCAGAGGGCTCAATTTCTTTTTTTTTCTCTTCCACAGAATCCTCCCAAGATGAAGACGGCATTGGAGGCAGAGACTGATTACCACGTCAAATCAAAAGAGGGAAATCCGATACAACAATGCTCACGCTGTGCACTGAGCTGCCATGGGAGAAAAAACGTTCAGCTAGAATGAACTTCTGAAATGGGATGGGATTGCGCTACTGGCAGTTATGACTGTGTGTTTGTGGGTGTGTGTGTGTGTGTGTGTGTGTGTGTGTGTGTGTGTGTGTGTGTGTGTGTGTGTGTGTGTGTGTGTGGTCTTTGTTAGCACTGAGTATCAAACACACGGCTGTTTTAAAAATAAAATGAAAATTCACTAGCTTTCTCAAAGCACCCTCCTCTAACTGGATCCACACTTCTTTCATAGCTCAGCCTTTTGAACCCAGAGTGACATGTGCATTCTTCTAATAGGTCTTCTCTGGAGGGGGGTGGCATGTTTAACAGTTCTCAATGCCACAGAGTGCAATTCACAGGGCGGTCTCTGGATAGTGCCTAATGCCTTGTACCGGTGCTCATTATCACATTACGCTGCATGCTGTATGCCTTAAGACGCATTATGGCACACAGGGAGATGGGAAAGGAAAGGAAAGGAAAGGAGGTCCACCTACAGCGCTGAGGATCAGACGACAGCCATGGACTCCCCGCGGCTCGCGGCGCCTCGTGCAGCAGGCCGGCTTAGGCTTCACTCGCTCTCGTCAGCAGGGACCTGAAACCACAAGGGGAGGGAGGTAAAGAGAGAGGGAGTGAGTCAGAGGCAGAGGAAACAGGGGGAGGAGTACCGCCTTAGTTATTATCAAAGTTCTCAACGACCTTGTGTCATGATGCAGAATACTGAGAGAGTGTTAGCCTTCAAACAAGTCTATGCAGAGAAAACTCAACACGCTGTGTGATAGATGGACAGGTGGAGCAGGAGAGGCTGAGACCCTGCCTTGGGGATAAGGTCCTAATGAGACACTCCATCACTGTTTTGGAGGTGTTTATCTAACCCTGCACCTCTAACCAGGCCAGCGAAGACCAATACTTTGTTAACAGGACAAACAGAGCTGCATGATTATGTAGAAAATGAACGAATAAGAAGGAGAGAGAGAGAGAGAGAGCGAGGGAGAAGGAAAGGGGAGGGAGAGAGAGGGGGAACTTTTCAGAGCCTCCAGCCCTAACAGCAACCACACTGAATCTAAATCCTGCTGAGCCTGAGCCTTACGAAATTGAGTCGCCTTTTCCCCCATAACATGATTTTCCGCCAATTGGTGCTTAAACAAAGCCGCCTCTTCTCTACACCACGTATGTAGAGAATTATTTCCCCCCGGTGTGCTCTAGTAGAAAGGAACGAGGCATTCCTCCGAGTGCACATCCCTGTGTGAGGAAACGGGTCTTGCTGAGATCCTCCGCACTTAAATGTGTTACAGCAGGCACACAAAGCAACTCGGACTGGATAAAGATTCCAGGCGTAAATCTCCCACTTGTTGGCATTCTGTACACACACACGCAGCAAATCTGGAACCCTAGCGAGTCTTTAAAACCCCTGTTTATTCCAGAATAAAGAAAACAAATCACACAAAAGCAAAAAAAAAAAAACTTGCAGGGATAAATTTGTATTAGCTAATTAGTGGGGGGGATTAGAGGGGACCTTGCCATATCGGCTCACGGCCCCATTCACGTTTCACAGCACGCCCTGCCTCTCTCTCCATCTCTCTCTTTCGCACTCTCTCTCTCTCTCTCTCTCTCCGACACTGTCTCTCTACAACTCTTCCTTCTTCCCAGCCCTTCCACTCCTATCGATCGGACCCCAGCTTTGAAAACTTGCCAATCACAATGCATGGCCTGGGGATTTACTTTGATCAGCTTCGACAGGTGGTCACATGCACATCTCTCATGTCCTACCAGTTAGCACTCATGTTGTGTTTCAAGTCAGTGAGCCCGGGTGAAGCCAGTGGTCCATGTCCGCTGTGAAGATGACAGAGATTGTCTGTGACACCAACCCCGTCCTGAGCGAATGTGCTAAATGGGTTATCATCGGTGTGCCATGGTGTGATCAGATAGAAGACATAATGTTAGGCTTGCGGATGGATGAAAACAGACGCTTGCGCCGGCTCGTTACACTCGATCTGTCGCTCTTTCTCGTGTGCGACCCAACACTACTAGAGGGGAAGGGCACTCGGGATTGCTTTGGGGAACGATCATAAAGACGAGTGCGATGATTTACCTGTAAAATGCGCCTTCTCGTTTACCATACTTAAAGGATTTCCGAGGTAACAAAAGGGTGACCACATCTGGGCTTTGCATTCAAAAGGTATGCAGTCTCTAAAATAACCTGTGCGTGCAAACATAATCTAAAACAAAAATAAATGTCCATAAATAAGAGGAAAGGAGCGATGATGGCAGTTTAAATCCTTGTTTCATGCTTACGAGGGCCACATTAAGCAGGTCAGCTCTATGCAGGCCCACGTCACCCAGCCTGCGTCTGTTACTGGGCTGATTTATGGAGGCGGACAGCTGAGGGGGCCTCCCTGGTGCTGAGCCCAGACCTGAGAGGGGGATTCTGGGGCTCCATATGGAGAGGCCTCCTATGACACGACCACTGCTCACAGGGGGGAGTCTGCGGGGGGTGGTAGCTTTAGCACCAAAGCCAGAGGGGCAGAGGCCAAGCAGCGGCTAAAGCCTCGGTAGCCTAAACCTGGAAGCAAATCTCCAGTTGGGTATGGAGATCACTCCTCAGAAACCCTCTCCTCCAATAGACCACGACTAGTACAGTACCATTTGTTGTCCTTTCCTAAATTGCACTTCCTCTCCCTTCCTCCTCCTTTTTCTACCTCAACTTATCCTTCCTCTAATGCTATCTCCCCTAACTAATACTTAACTCGCACTTACAGTAGTTACATTCCTGCACTTTTTTTGTATTCTTATGTAAAGAAGTATTTATTGTTATACTAGGTTTCTATTGCTCGTAGCTTGATTGTTCTATCCTTTGTACACCGCTTTGGATAAAAGCGTCTGCTAAATGTAAATGTGCTGCAAACAGTTTCACATCAGGACTTGCAAAGCCATCTCCCAAGCACATTGTTTAGTAAAGGGTGTAGAACAGAATGTCATCACACTTATATTGCCAGGAAACAGGGCCTATGTTTAGAAAAGTGTTTTAAAGAAGTGCAATAGCATTAGGGTTCCGTATAAACATCTGCCTTACTTGGGTCCGTCTGATTGTTTTGCCATATTGATTTGATCTTGAACATTTGGCAGGTCTAAACTTGGCACACAAACAGCCTGTAAAACATTTGTTTCATGCACAGATACATCCAGAAGCCCCAGAGACAGTTCAGGCCGCAGTCCTTCCAAACGCATATCCCTCCAAAGGCCTGGCCGGGTTGGCATTTGGCAGCCACAGCACCTAGCCTGGTAGAGCACGGGCACCAGGCCTTCTCCAAATAAGACAAACAACTCATACTGGCACCTCACACTGTGCAGGACCACTTTTAGGCGTACAACCTGTGCAGGACTTCCACAAAATGTTCTGGATCACCACTGACTACAAACTGAACTTCAAAAAACAAATTAATGTATGCAGGTTTCTGCTATCTGGATTGTGACTGCACTGACATTTTTTGTCTGCTGGATGCAGTTCCCTTATCTTAAAATGCCTTTGGGAATACATTGCTAACAATTGTGTTGCACTGTGCTCTATATCAAATTACCTGAGTAGGGGGGTGGAGGGGTGGGGTGAAATAGCAGTTTACGAAATGTATCTGCACTAAAGATACGGGCACATATTAACAGAGAATTTAGTATCCTATAAACAGTCAAAGAAGAGTCAACATTTTACGCAAATACTCCAGCCCATGTTGTAAGCTGGATTCCTGTATCTGTGCAAGCAATGGGGCTTCTTCAAAAATATCTCAGTGCAAGAATTGCCATGAAATCAATTAAACACACAACAAGTTTCACACTCTGCACATCATTACAGGCAATCAACAGGCATAAAGAAACCCACATACTCTTTGTTTCAATTTACGGAGCACTGCCTCACTACCTCCCACACAGGGTTCTAGAGTATCCTCAAAAGTCTGGCTCAGATTTAGCACCTCACGAAACTCACACTTGATCAACAGAAATCATTAAGGAGCAATCAACAGCGACAGCAGCATGGTGCAAGATGTTTTCTAATCTTTCCATCAACTTTCAGCAACCTCCTTGGAGGTTAAACAGAGTAGGACAGAGAGGGGTATGCAGCAGTCTGAGGTGTTAAGTGTGCTATGCAGATGCCGGCAGACTGTCTTTCTCTAAGCTGACAAGCTCGCCCGCAGTAGGAGGGCCTCCTATTCTCAGCCATTCTAATTGATCTAATAGAAAGCGGGGGGAGGGAACCAGGCGTCGTGGGCGAGATGAAATGTCACTGAGCACGCTCGACCCAATCCATCACACACACGCACCGGGAGAAGGCCAAATGACCGCATTAAATATGCAGACCCGGAGAATTAGAGTTGGGCTATCTGGCTGGTGACCTCAGCGATGCGGCGAGGCTGTGTCACCGGCTGGGCTTCAGCACATGGACCACGGTGCGCTTCGGGGATGGTCCCCGAAAAAAGAGTTACCGGGATGTTCCATTGCTAAGGCTCTTCCTTTCCGCGGTCTCCATAACAACGGGATTGTTGAATGGAAACGAGTGGCGGGCAGCACTGTAGTCCATGTGATGGGGAGAATGACAGGCTGTGGGATCTTTTATGCTAATTGTAGGAAAAAGTCTGTATGTAAAAAAAACAGCATGTGCAGAGGATAAGCTAAACTGTTCCAGAAGAGGGAAAGAGAGACACAAAACAGGTGGATAGGCGAGGCGGATGTAAATGCCATCATGGGTTGACCTGATAATCATTTCATCCTTCTACTGGACAGCCAGGCAACACAATCCGCCGGCATTCACAATTATAATAAGTGCATCTGACATGCATTGTTTAAAGCTTTGATTCAGAGGATAATGAAACTCCGGAACCTAACCGAGTACATCACTGTAGAACAAAAGCCTTGCTGTTTGTTATGGAATACAGAAGAGAAACTCATCATTCGGTGATTCAGAACTGGGGCAAGGGGCACATCACAGGATGGCAATTCTCTGCATCAAATTGAACCCAGGGGAAGTGGAGAGACATCTCAATGTGAGATTAGCGGATGGATTTGGGAAAGCCTTCAGTGCTACTGTCATGCAATAAATCCCTAATAATTACACACTTTCCCCCATGTGTCATGCACATGTGAAGAGGGACTCTCTCCCAGCATCATCTGCAGAAACTATTCAGCGCGGTGGCAGGCCCAATCAAACCACCTACAGTTGCGACCATCACAGAGACAAGTGATGGTTGTAAGTGATGGGCCTCCAGAACCAAAGACAAGAGCAGAAAAATGATCACGATTCCTCCCACCTCCTACGTCGCTCCATTGTGATTCTGTGACACTGAGAGTTGGGCACAGTGATGAGTTTGAGTGTATGTGTGTGAGCTACCGATTGTGTGGAGGAGCTTCTAAGCACTTGTTCTAGGTCACCCGGGTTCCTTTCTTCCCCCCCACTGTGGCCGGGCGCTCGGAGGCAGAGCCGCAGGCGGGCTGCGGCGTGGGAAGGACTTCACAGCACATTTGCCCCTTGTGTGAGTATGAGTGGCATTTGGTGTTTGTGCTGCTCACACACAGCACAGAAGAACCGAACAGAGAACTCTCCTCTCCTTTCTCCCTAACCTGTCATTTCACATTCTGTCCTCTTTGTTCTTTTCTTCTCTTCTCCTCCTGATAGGTTGTAGCACTGCTTCTTGACAATGAAGGGTTGTAGACCCGGAAACGAATCATCCAAACAAGCTGAACTTTGGAGCATAACTGTGTGATGTTTAACAAAAGGAAAAGACAATAAGCTAAGCTAGTTAAGGAAGAAGAGAACGTCTCAGGTAATTCTAGGCGACTGGATCTGTTAATGTGTTCTTGTTTGAGCTTTCTGTGGCACAAGCCAAAAGGAGGGGAACGATGCAGACACTGTGCAAGTAATGAGGCTGGAACTTCCACCTAGGCCGACTAAACACACATTACCAGGTCTCACATTGGTCTCACATTGCACATCATCACAAGCACTCATGCATTCAATAAGCGAACACACTTCACTTAATAGCAGAAGTAAACCAAGTCATTGGTGTTACCACATGGGAATTTACTGTACTTAGCTCAAGTTCAAACAATTAAGCAAGAGAATGAAAACTCCAGGTGACAGGAGGAACCTAAAAGGAGCTTTGTTGAACAAAGGAGAATCACTTTCTGATTCCATAAAGCTCCCTGCAATCAAACCCCTATCAAAGCACAGCAATGAACAAACCTGGCTGTCAGATGGTATTGCTGATGCAAGACAATGCATCTTACGTCAGTGATGACAAAAAAAAACAATAAAGATCAGAGGATGTTTGGTGAGTTGCGTTGCATCATCCTTGAGTCAGCCTCATGCCGTGACCTCCGCCTGTGGGCACTTCACCAGGCATCCGGGCACAGAGGGACGCTGTCAGCTCGGGTGACAGGAGCGGCGCGAGCGGAGACGAGCGGTCCTTGGTCCTGATGTGACAGCCTGCTTGTGCGGGGGAGCCACTGGGCAGACCTCAGCTGGTGCAGGAGGAGAGCTAGCATGACCTCCAGAATTGAGCACAGCAGCCTGGCAGTCACAGCAACGCCACTATATTTACCCAGGCGAGCACAGGAAGCAGTACGGGGCTGCATCAACAATGCATGCAACAACAGCAACTTGTGTTTGTTTGGAGCTGGGGCGTCTAAGCAAAAAAGCAGAAAGCATTGGGACGTTGCTAATGAAGCAGCGAGAGAAGCGAGGCCTCACCTCAGAGTCTCTTCATTCGATCACTCTTCCTAATTCTCCAATCAATGGCCATTAGTTGAGGAGTACGGCTCATGAGGCATTTCATTATTTATGTACCTGTCGTTGCTTGTCCCGATTACAAATTACAGCAAATTATGATTTTACAGTGAAGCCTATAGCGCCTGTTTTGCAAGGAGAACTTGCAATCAACAAGGGAAAATCTGTATGCAGGAGGCAATGAATTAATAATCATTATTGCAGTTACTGAAAAAAACGTCATTAGCAATGTGACCTATATACATTGCAAAACTCTGCCACTGCAAAAGCCCCACTCTTGATCAACAGAAGGGACGTGTATGAAAGATTCTATATCACTTGAGAAAGAGGTAAAATAGTCGTAATAATACAGCAGATAATGACAGACAGTATTTCTACTACGGGGTAAAACCCCGGTGCGTGGGGTTAACTTGTGTTTTTATCTCTTAGGCTGGATCGTGGCCATGGCCTAAGCGGACTTTTGTAGTGGAATACAAGGCAACACAAAAAAAACAGAGTCATTTAAAACAGATAGGTAGCGTTAGCTTAGGTTGCTAAGCAACAGAAATTACTTTGCTTGTGTTTGTAAAGAAAAACTATCTACGGATAAATCAAATCTTAGTATAAGAAAAATAATCAAGGAAATTTACAACATTTTCATGAGATGTTTAAATGTAATTTTAAATTAATGTATGTGAACTCGTGCAACTGCTATTCAGAGGTTTCTAGTGTTGATGTTTTCTGTTTGTGAATGTCCCCGATATGACCACTTCTAATGGAAACAGAACTCGAGGCTATTCACCCGTGCTTAAGCCCAAGGTAAAGCCTTCGCCTGGCCCCGGTCAGCGGAAAAAGGCCATCAAACAATTAAACGCAATTGTCCGTTAAGTGTGTGGGCAGTTGGAGTGGAAGTAGTGTTTGTGCCACCTAAACACTTAAGTTGAAGTGATCCTCAGAAAACCTGCTGGTAAGGTAACCATGGCAGATATTGATTTTTATCATGCCACCAGCCTAGCCGTTTGAAGGAACTGTACAACTCACAATGCCACATTATATTCTGTATTTCAGTAAAAAGTTTCATTAAGATGTAAGGTCACCAATCTATTCCTATTGGCAACTACAGAAAAGAAAAAAAGAGAAAAGAGGAAAAGAGGAAATAATGAAGAGAAAGAGAGCAGCAAAGAAAGAAAGTAAGAAGGACACAAGAAGAAAAAAGGTAAATCAAACGAGGGGAAATGATTAGGCTGTGGACAGACCGCTGATGGGGCACCAGGGCTGGCAGAGGTGTGAGGGTAGGGCTGAGTGGAGGACGTGGAGGTAATAAAGCCCAGCTGGCTAAGTGAGGGGTGCTCCTCATCAAGGTCAGGTGCAGAGACTTAGGCAAAATGGCGGGTCTGGACTGACAAGCTGTTCTAATAGTCTGCCTCAGAGGGGGACCATGGCGCAGCTCCCGTTCTTCTTCAAAGGCTTCCAGAGCATGCCAAAATAGACCAGCAAATTAATCACTTTCCACTTTCCGATAAGAATGGCAGAACAAGAAAATGTGAAAAAGAAGAAAAAAAACCATCCCAGAGCTATATACTTTCCTGCTCTTCCTAAAAATCACACAACAGTACAATTCCCAGAGAAAATCCTTCCATTATACTGTGAACATGAACATGTGATTGGTTGTGCCCGACAATCTTCATAAAAACTTGAAGGAGATCCAAACAAAGCTGTCTTTAGGAAAGAAAAAAGGAAGAGAAAAAAGATAAGGAACTGCTTCTATTTCAGGAGTACAGCTTTCCTGGAAAATGTAGAGTACAGCTACACGCTTTGAATAGAGAGCCTCACAACAGCTGAAAGAAACAGAGAAACAATTGTGTTTGGGGTAGAACATGATCCATTGGATAAAGAAAATCCTTCTTGCTCTTCTGAATGAGACCCAGGTGAGGTGTTCAGTAGGTATTCACACACAGACAGCATCAGTGTTCTACTAAGATACTAAGAGCTACTAAGATAACCACAGTCTCCACAAATCCCTCCTGAACGTAAACAGCCACCTTGTTAACATGCAAGGCAGCATGTAAAAAGAAGCCACACATCCTGCCTAATTACAGGGCACCCCCTGAGCCAGGAGTCCACACAGACACACTAGTTCATGCACAGGGTTTAACACACACACACACACACACACACACACACACACACACACACACACACACACACACACACGTTCATGCACATGGTCTAAGACAACACACGCACGCGCACGCGCACACACACACACACACACACACACACACACACACACACACACACACTCACACACATAAACACACACACACACACACACACACACACACACACACACACTCAAGCTGACATCTCAGATATCTGTATGAGCTTGCCTGTGGCTGTCAGGTTAAAGCTGCTTCCCCAAATGAGCCTCAGCAACAGTTGCCTCACGCAGCGACAGCAGCAAAGAGAGGGAGCACGTAGAGAGGAGGAGAGAAGACAGACTAACTAAAGGAAAGAGCTGGAAAAAAAAGAAAGGAAGAATTGCTGCTGAGCCACAGCGCCAGCCGAGAGGGAGGAGAGCCATGTGAAGAATGAAATCAGAGCAGCAGGCAAGGGGAGGCAGGGGGTGTGAGCAACAGAGTGAAAGAGAGAGGGAGAGAGAGAAATAGAGAGAGAAAGAGAGAGAAATAGAGAGACTTGGAGAGACTAGAGATCGTGGCAGAGGATAGGAGTAAGAAGGACACTGAGACAGCAGAGAGAGAGATGTAAAGAGAGAAAGAGCGAGTGAGGGAATAGCACAGAGGCAGGGAGATAAGGTGGAAGACAACACTGGGCTCGGGCAGGGGATTTCTCCCTCATTCCCGGAGTGAATCTGTCCCTGCCACTATCTGTCACTCCATCCGCGTCCCGTGGCATTAATAATTCAGGCACGGCTAAAAGTTCCATTATGATGAGCGACTCACACACAAGGAAGAGAAAGTAACACAAACACTCTGGGGAGGAGAACTCGCACTCTGAGAAATGATGTGTGTGAGTGTGTGTGTGTGAGGAGAGAGAGAGATAGAGACAGACAGACAGACAGACAAAGACAGAGAGGCAGACAGGCATGGAGAGCAAAAGACAGGGAGATGAGGAGTGTGACTGGAAGACACTAGTGAATACCCAGAGCATCGCATCAGCTTCCCGATGCCTGTTAATGAATCTCTTCTGGGTCGGAGAGGAACAGCTGCCTGCTGACCAGCGAGCCGGAGCTCAGCCTCCCCACGCCAATTGCTTTCACTAAACTGACCCCACTGACTGAGTCACCCACACTACACTACACTGCACTGCACTACACTACACTACACTACACTACACTACACTACACTACACTACACTACACTACACTACACTACACTACTGCACACCACTCAGACACTACCTCTATGCTCAGGGAGAGGACAAACAGTGCCTTAAAGGAATATGCCAGAATAATTTGTTTTGTTTTGTTATCTCAACCTACCACACTGGTGGCTGTCAATTCACATACTCATTTCTCACTGTTCTACTGGTTGAAAAGCAACTTTGAAATGCTCCACTCATAATTCCAATGCATGAAAGTCATCAAATGTTCTCAAATGTTCTGCTTATAATCCTTTATGGTTCTATCTACTGTATAACCATACCATTGCTATCACCCAAAGCATGTGAACAACAGCTTTAGATATTTTTCTATTTTTCTATGTATGTAGAAGCTTTCATTGTTTTCATGTTTCACAAAAGCTGGCTGTAGAGCTTTCTGCATTACATAAATTGTGCTGAAATGACCAAAACAACTGCTAACAAAACAACAAATAGAGGAGCACTAATCATTTAAATAGCTAGGCTAATCAGTAAATACCTATCGACATTTCCGTATCTGCCTTTTGTAAGAATTTCTCATGATGTCTAATGACTGTGGATGGCATCGAACCACTTGAAGCAAAAAATAAATCTATGCAAGTGCTGACATAGGCAGACGATATAGATTGATGTTGTTCCGAGCTTGTATAACAGTTCTGAGCTATAGCGGTTCTGTAGTTGAACATTATTACGGGATTTCCTGATCCTGTCAGTCATCCAATTACAGTAACATTTCATCCAAATATTAGAGAATTTCATCAAAACAGTCTCAACATTCAAGCCTCGTGTTCACGGCCGTATTACAAGAGATCCACCATCTTTATAACATACTCATTACAACAAAATCCACCATCTTATCATGTCAGGGAAGTCAGCACCTCGGTACGGTAGAGGTCTTCCAGAGGGCTCCATTTTGATACAGAATATACAAAATCTCCCACAAAGGGAGCCATGTGTGGCAGCAAGAAATTGTGTCATCTGTTGTGTTTTTACGCTTATCACTAGTAATAGTCTATTTTTATAACCCAGAGATAGATTGCAGTGAATCAGTGTTTTGTGTGTGTTGTGTGGGAGGGAGGGTGCACACATGTCTGCACATCAACAGATTACCAGTGTTTCATTCGGGTTAATCTCGTCACCTTCATCATCTGTCGTGAACAGATCCCTGATCGTCTCTCACATTAACCGAACCCTCTATTTTCCCTCTACAGAGGAGGGAACTATCAACAGTTTTCTCCATTTCAAACTGGCTTCACACGAGAGGGAAAAAAACCTGTACCCTGTAGTGTTTACAGAGAACAATAGCACTGCAATAATATGCATCATTCACAATTGCATGGTTTGTTTTGTTTAGCTAGTTTATTGCCTGCATTCATAGAGTTGACCTGCAGTCGGTACGGTGCGGTGTGGGGGTGGCGACTGAGTGGACTAATGGAGCTTAGTGCCTCTGGGACCACACCGTGTCCAGTGACACATGATCCATTCGTGGTCCCAATGGAGGAGACGTATGCCCAGGAGAAGCCAAAAAGGAAAGCTACTGGAGAGCACAAGCTCGAGGCCTATGCATGTCCTTGTTAGGCAGAATAATTGGAAACTGCCTCCATCGACTTAAACACCAACGATCATGAAAAAAAAATGATCTTCTTACAAGGTTCATTGCAAATTCATAATGCATGTATCAGGCATAAATTGCAGATGAGTACCCTGTGTTGTGGGTCACCGATGAACACACACACACAGACACCAGGATGCCGTATCTCTGGAGGAATAGAGAGGAGCTGTAGGATGAAGGGTGTGTATGTGTATAGGAGGAGTAGAGGAAAACAGCGTTTTACTGGGTTTGGGCACCAACACGCCCTTGCAAGCAGCCAGGGCTCGTGCCCCCGTCACCACAGCAGACTCGCAGACCCTTGGGACACATTAAAATACCACCAAAGCTTTTGTTGTTTCTGCCTGCTTTGTAGGCTGCCATTAGAACCGAGACCTCCCAGACAGTTCTGCAGTAATGAACTCCCAGAGCACACCATTGTGCTGGACAGAATAAAGCCAATTGGAGACAGAAGAGGGGGGAAAAAAACAGCAGCCATTACTGGATGGCAAATTAAAACATTTGTGGGTGTTGGATGGAGTGTGGTGGTGCATGGAAATCATATGGAAAATGAATGATGCATTCATTAACGGTCTCTCCCTACTGGTGAACAGTCACTTGTAATGAATTAAGTCTAACCATGGACAATTTTTTTTTATAATAAACGAATAAACGTGCCTCTTATCAGAGTGGCAAGTTGAGAGCTTGTCCCCAGTGGGCTAGGGATGTCAGAAGGGCTAAAGCACATATTTCTTGATGACGTGTAAGAATGTGACTGTGACTTGTGACTGTCAGTTTGAGAGGTCCATTCCAGAAAGCCCACCATAGGTCAAAGGATGGCTCTTATTTCGAAGTGTTGTGGAACTAAATCCAGGCCTAGCCAGCAAAATGAGAACATCTGAGGCATGTAACAATTCCTGACCACCTCACTGTAATGCGCGCTATTGGGAGTTACCAGACCGTCTTGAACTTTGCTCTACCCGAAATATGTGCAGTCGTTTTACAGCCTTAGGCTTACAGCAACATGGCAGGATTATTCTTTGTCTGTTCTAAAGGGTGACTTTTAAAACCCTGTGAAATAACTCTGGACCCCTGGAATAACATGTAGAGGAAGCTTCATATTTGTAACACATTTCTTGCTTATTTCAGTCTTGGATATGAAAATTACATTTCTCATTTCAGAAGCACTTCATCCTCCGACCTTCATGTGCCAGGGGGCAAACCATTTTTAAATGTCTTTCAGGCAACCATCCTTCCATCCTCTCTTGCAAGACCTCCACGAGGGTCTCCTGAGCCTCCTTACCCTCTTGTTAAGAGCATATCCAACATGCTTGCATCATGACATCACCAGCACCAGGGCATTCCTCTCAAGTGTCCTAATCTCTGCGGTTCAGAATGGCTGGGATTCCAAAAAGCGTGGACCCCAGCATCCAGTTTCATCATAGAAATGTCAGTCATGACAGCTGAGGGCCTCTTTGCCACGCTGCAAGCGCTGGGGGGGACTGTGCTCTTGACCGGGCTGGCTCTGACTCATGCAGACAGGGGAGCTGGGCACGGCTGGCCTGCCAGAGGAGCCTGGGCCGGGGCGATAGCAGCTTCGGCCCTCGATGCTGATTTAACTTTGTCCCCTCTGCACCCCCACCCTTCTCGCCCAGCAATTTCTGCATCAAAGAGCTTGCCTCACTCTGCACACATTTGGTGGGAGAAAGCCAAACAGGGTGCTGGCGATTCGATAAGGCTGCGACACGCAGGGCTTCTATTGGGCTGAAACAGAGCAAACATCGACTGCTGAAGAATCTACAAGAACCCCTAGGGGAAATCTAGTCTGCTGCCTCCATATCTCTCTCTCTCTCTCTCTCTCTCTCTCTCTCTCTCTCTCTCTCTCTCCTCCCCCCCCCCCCCCGTCTCTCTTTTCAGCTTTGGCAGTGGTCTAAGAGGAGCTGAGGCATGAGTTTGAGAAGCTGACCCAGCAGGGCCACAGATAAGGAGCAGCATTCCAGGGAGATGGCTTCTGTCCGACAGCATGTACAGAAACAGGGGAGATAAGAGCCGCCTCAAGACGAAGAGAGGCCCAGAAATCTTCCAAATGCACACTTGTCCCCCTGCCTGTCCAGAACATGTCCAGGGACAATTTATTTCTATACAGTGACTTTTTGCCCAAATAAGAACCTCATTTTGTGATTTCCAGAGAGCTCCACATCTGAGGAGTCGTGCCGTTCTCAGTGGAACTCCAGGATTTTGCCAAGCATTAAGAAGAAGGAGAGGAAGAAGAAAATCAATCCAGCCTCGGAGCGCTTGGGTTTTTTCCCCTCATGGAACAGTCTGGAAGGTCTGAGAGCCTCGTGGAAGGGATGAGCGCTCCTTCACGTGGCTGGCTGCTCCTCTCTCTAATCAGCCTGTGGCACAGTGTGTGACAGCCTGCCTCAGCCTCTGGAGCACGGCTTTATTAATATCTGCATCAAACCATTTGACACGGCTGCTCACCACATTGGGGACAACAGCTGGCTGGCACCGATAGTGCCAGAGCAGCACACTATCACTCCCGGGGCCCCTGCAAAGCCAGAGACGGGACGCACGACCATACTCCACGTGTCGGAGTGAATTCAGGATACAACGCATACTTCCACAGCGGGAACTTGCTCTAAAAGCTTTGAACTCCGTGGAGCAAATTACCATGCATTTGCTGGTGGTGCTTAAACAGGGAGACTTGTATGCCTGGTTCAGATATGAACCCAGAGGAATGCATGACTGCGATATACAATTAGTCCAAGTGCAGATTACAATGAAAAGGGAGTTGGCGGAGAGAGAGAGAGAGAGTGATTTAAGAGGTGCTTGTGATGGCCGCTACATGATTAATCTCACAGTACTGCAGAGACATGGCGTACAGCAGGTCAATTACAAGGAGTTTATGGAAGTTACTAGTTTTGGAATGCGTGCCTTGCTTCACCACAGACAGGATGAGAACAGAGAGATATGAAAAAGGAGACAGAGGAGGAAAGGGGGGGGGGGCGTGATGAGGGAGGTAGACAAAGAAAGGGAAAGATAAAAGAAAGGAACGAGAAATTGACCTTTTCTCTGCTGCCACGGCAAACAGTGGCTGAGAGTGGGGCTGGTGGAGGTTAAGGGAGATGAGAGTAATTGAAAAATCATGTTTCTTATGTTTGCAAGGCCAAGTACAAAGACCCATCAGGGATAGGTCTAGGGTTTTTACAAAACTCTATCTGACTGAGTCAGACTTAAGCCATTCAGGTTCTTTGAAAGCACAGGTGGAGGAGACAGCATCTATTGTCAAAAAAACTAAAATCAATTTTCACAGCCGAGAGCAGAAATGAAAACACAAACATAAATCTAGACGCTGCATAGAAAACAGTAATGGTAGAGTAGTGGTGGGGCCTAGTATTCCACCTGTGTCACTCCCCTTCGCCTAACTCCATCTTTAATTGATCTGCCTAACAGAAGAGAAGATTTACAAGTTTCCTTTGCTAGCTAGCTAATTAGCAATGCAATTAGCTAGCAATGTCATGTTTCACATTCACACTGGAGCCATGACAGAAGATTACTGATAATGTTACTTGGTCGTCAGTGGATAGATTAACAGTTCCACTTAACCTCTTTTCTACCATTCCCACACAACACCATTACAGATTAATAAATGACTTGAGAGAATGGGATCGACACTTATTACAAATGTGAGCTATGTATTAATATGTAAAGTACTACTGCAAACAGGCTTTTCTATCATGGACATAACTTGGGAGTCCACTAGTCAACTAATCTCCCATCGGTCTTCTAATTAATAGAAACATTTGATATATTAATTGTATTCCACTTCAGTCCCCCTCTTTGTTAAAACATTCTGGTATTGCTGAAGCTGCTCCCATATCTTCAAGTCTTGTCTCTGAACAAACGGAAAATTTGCCAGCTCTCTCTACCATTGTTCTCATCTCACTTCGTTCTTGCTGCGCCACATGTCAGCAACTCAGTCAGAGTTTGTAAAAGATCACACATATCTCTAGTGCAACGTCAGTGCTGAAGAAAGACCTCCTATTAGCCAGATCAAACAGCTGTAAATATAAAAGCATTGATAAAATGCTGGTATTGGACTGTTTTCAAAACCCTAGTACCATGGTACTTTTCAGTATCAGTATACCATGCAAGCCTACAATGCATAGAAGTTTCGATGGACCAAACAACACGATTTTCAACAAGTGAGAGGTGAAACCGAAAGAAGATATTCTGGAGGGCCTCTTGTACACTGGAAAAACACAAGCTTGCACAGACACGTGGCAAGATGTTATGTATGCACTTGGCTCTTAGGGACACTGAGGAATTCTTTCTCCAGTCACTGTCAAGATTCCCACTGTTCAATGGAACTCTGTTCCTAGGCCCCGTCATAACAAGCCACATGAGAAATTCCACAGAAGTTTGACACGATTGCGAAGGTTTGACCTAGAGGTCTGCTACAACATAGGGGCATGCAACATTTCTAAATCCCTCGTAGCTATTCAGGTAGGCATTCTTCAGATTGTGGTTGCCCAAAAGTAATTAGACTAGAACAAATAAAAACAGAATTTTTTTTATGAAGAAAAGAAGATATATTCAAGAAAGCGACAAAAACAATTGTCCCCAATAGACTATCTATAAATGCTCAGATTAAAAACAAACCATCTACTGATCTATCTATGTTACTCTGAAACACTTTATGATCACAGGTTAGGGGTTGGGTTTGGTTAAGTAGAAAGACTGAATTTTAATTTCAACAAACCATGTGGATGGTCTCTGTTAACAAACTATCCAATTTCAGTGTTTCCAAACATTTATATTTACAACCTTAATAATGATCATTATGCATCTTACTAAAGTTTGCCCTTTAGAGGCCCCTGTTGGCGATTTGGGTGCCCTTAACAGAATTGCTAAGCATGCATTGCGCAGGCGGATAAAGCAGGGAATTTTACTTCACTTAGTGGATCATTTCCTGCCTCGGACAGGGTGTTGTTCCATTTTGGTAGCCTGATGGGAAAACTTGATTTGCCTCAGACTTCGGGCTAACGATTTTGCTTGCTCTGCAACAGCCTCTTCATCGGAAGCAATGGTTGCATTGCAGGCTGTCTTTGTGAGTCGGAAAACATAAACAATGGCCAGATTCTATAGGGAGTTCAATTAGCCTAAAAGGACGCTGACGGTTCTCGTCAATCAAGTCATTAATCAGCACTAGCCCATGTGTTGCAAGGTAAAGGGCAGGTCTCTTAACAGATGGTGCTGTGCCGATCTGCAGCTGTGAGCACATGGCACACCACTTGCAAATGCAGTAAAAACACACCTTGAAATTCATCCTGAACCCTGGGCAACAGGGTGTGAACGAACAAAAGGGAGCATCATTATCAGCGTTACAGATGATAATGTCAGATGGCACAGAAAATGTACCATCTGACAATCAGTCACACTAAAAAAGGCCATATAAATTCATATGAACTGTGCACATATTGACACAGAAAAAATCTGAGCACTTGTTGAACTCTCAAAAGTACTGTCAATGAAGCTACTCATACAGCATGTACCAGACAGTGAATCATTGTTAAGGGTGTGGAGCTCAAAAATACCTCAAATGTTTAAAATGCACCAGAGAAATGAGGTCAACATTACAGCAGGTCGTTCAAATGAACTGTGGAGAGTTAGCTGCTAGCATCAGTTATTGCCACGATTGACAGGACAACACTTGTATGCTGGACCTCTTCTCTGTACTAGAATGACACCATGGCTTTATCTGATGAGTAACACACATGTTCATATAAACACACAGTTAAAGAATGGCAGGTCCTTCAATGAAACAGATTAGCCTACTTGCTCCTCGGGTTAGGTGTGGCTGAGCGCATTAGCCACCAACAAAGTAAACTGTGTGTACTATAAAGTAAACACTTACGTTATCTTTACTACAGCATTAGTGCTGGGGAAGTGTTAGTTTTAGCAGGACTGGTGACTACGCCAGCTCATTCACATAAAGGACTGCCCCTGAGTGAGGTGTGAAGAACGGGGGGATAGAGTGGCAGGGAAAATCACCACACAGAGAACCACATGATGTCAGAAAATATGTAATCATTCCTTTACAGCAGGAGAGCACAAAATAATATGTTGCACACTGTAAGGGCCGTGACATTTCGAAAAGTTTTAGCTCTGCTGCGTCTGATTAGGGAAAATGACAAAGGATGTCTTGTTTTTCCCAAACTGACTACAGTGAGACAGAGCAAGCTTGTTTGGAAATGGATTTAGACACGGCATATAAAATGCCACAACACCGCAGTTCGGTTATGAACACTTAATATTTTACAGTGTGTCAGTGATTATGGGTGCCTCTCACATCTTCAATCCAGCCCTGTTGGGTTTAATGAAAGGGCAGTTGTCGGGCTCAATTACATGTCTAGTCATACGCCATAGAAACTTCACACTTCCATTATTACACAATGTGGAATTTCCAAGGCCAATCTCTTCTCTTAAAATCCCAAATGGCCTTTTCAAGAGCGGTAACTGACCCAAAAAGCCTCCAGAGTCATAAAGCATATCTTCTGATTGAACTCACAGAACCTAAAATAAATGTTTGACCGAAAAAGGCACTTTGTTTTTTAGCTCAGTAGAGGTACAATATACAGGAACACATTGCAGCTAATGTGAGGAAGTTGCATCCTCTTAAAATCAGCTATGGAAATAGCTTCACAGAGAGGAAATTCTGTTTCACTGTAATACCCAAATGTTGAAATGTTTGCCATCTTCTTATTTTTACAACAGTAGTGCTGTCACTTTGAGAGACCATGCAGCAACCGAGTATCATCAAAGTGACATCATCTGGCAAAATGTTCTAAGCCCAAAATGAATTAAATCTGCCTTACAGTTTAACATGTCACCAGTGAAGGCCTATGGAAATAGAGGGTCAACAAGCTTTAGCCCTGCATTACTATCCAGAAGGAGAGGGATCTATTTCACTCAAATATTCAAACATCACTGCATCCTACTACAGGCATCCAAGATGCATGGTGATCGGTTCAGGAGTGCACTCACGTGGACCAGCAACTTAGGATGAATATTTCACATCCTCATCCATTAAAAAGTAATGTCTGCAGATTTGCCTAATTTATCACATTTACTTTGTGGCTTTTCAGACAGCGCTTCTCTAGCTTAGAATGTTTAATCGAGGAGAAAAATAGAAAATGAGCAGATCTGAATGTGAAGGGCATTAAGTACACACTGACGGTGCTGGTCAGTGCACATGAAGCGTATGCATCATGAGTAATGTGGTGAACCCTCTTTACACAAATACAGAGGAGATCGATGTCACCTAAATGTTCATTTTAAACACAAAAACAAGCAGAAAAGTGAATGTTGTGCTAAGATTGTTCTGCAGAGCCATATTAACATAAAAACATGTGAGTCTGTAGTCGAAGCAAAGTAACTCAGTGGTTTGTTTTCACCCACATTCTGCTAATAAAACAACTAGAAAAGGCCACAAGAAACCCAACATCGGTACAAGTGCATTTATGGAAGCCTCTACGAGCTGAACTGTTATGTGAAGGTGATTATTCTCCAGCTGAATTGGGTCAGACAGCAAACTCAAAGCAAGTTATCTGCACAATCTGCACTCTGACAGCACTCTTTTTTTGCCGCCTGTCTTGTTCTCGTGACACCTCCACTTGGCTCCAGAGCTTTGGAGGTAACACTTCCACGGAACAACAACACTGAGCTAAAAAATGTCCAATTAATTTTACAACACCTTACAGTGAAACTCATTCTCTCTCACACATACACATACATGCATATAAACACACACAGACACACACACACACACACACACACACACACACACATTAATAAGAGAAAGAGGCTTCATGCTTCACCAAACAACTGTTTTATGAGGCTGAGTGTGTTTGTGTTCATGCCCATATGTGAATGTCATTATCCAAACTGCCTTGCAGGGTCAAAGTTCACACAGTGCTCTGGAGGTCACCTAAGGCACAGAAGCTTTTTAAATCAAGGCCATCACACAAATGGAAAAATCTAGCCCTAAAGGCTCTACTTGTATTTGGCCCATCTTTTCCAATGGTGCCATGTAAACGGCATTCGAGTGTTCTATTATTATTATAGCCCATTTTCTACTATCTTTACAAAGAAACAGCATTTTTATATTTCACTGTTGTAAAATGATTCATGAAAAAGCAGCTTGATTCCTGCCTGCAGTCAAACTAAGCATGAACATTCGTTTGATCTCTATGAAGCCATTTCTTTGAGCTTTTGTGTTGCAGTAGACCAATACGTCATCATATCGATTTCAGTAGTACTTCAGATCAAGAACACAATGGTATCCCATTCCAACAAAGAGGAGTTGCTTTTCAAGACCACACCATCACTACTGCTATCGTACCACCTCTCATGGTTTAACATGTGAGAATTGGGTTGGAGACTATAGACAATTAACAAGCTACCATACAGACAGAAATATTTTGTGAAACCAAGACACAACTAACTGCTAGTGTGCTATCCCACAGGCCTACTTTAGTATTTTTCATTTTTACAGAAGTAGCAAAAAATGGAGGTGAGCAATAGATTCTGTGGAAAGACTGCCCGGAGCAACGGATCTCCGTGCCTGCTTTTGAAATTCAGCAGAAAGCTTATCTGCTTTTTGCCATTTCTGTCTTGATTATCAGAGCTGAAAATGCGCATGTTTGAAAAGGTGACAATTACAACCCAACACAAACTGGAGAAACATCAACTCCCCATCTTACCTTCTCTTTTCTTCCACTCTTTCCTTTCACTGGTTTCCCTCACTCTCTCTCCCTTCCCCGGCCTCCACCCCCAACACCCCCCCTAACCCTCCTCGCCCCTTACTCGTTCTTGCACTGCCTGCATCAAAGTGTGGTATCTGTCACCCGAAGACGCAGGCCTTGTTTTATCATCCACATTTTCAGCCTTGGTCTTTGTGTAGCATGAAGAACAGCATAGCTTCAATGCTGTCAGTCTGTGAATCCCACTGATATTCAATAACTGCACCATCCTTGGTCTAGCTGAGGTGTACGTGTGTGCATGTGTGTGTGTGTGTGTGTGTGTGTGTGTGTGTGTGTGTGTGTGTGTGTGTGTGTGTGTGTGTGTGTGTGTATGTGTGTGTCTGTCTGTCTTTGTGCAAACCCATGAGGACAGGTGAATAAAGAAAATCCTAAGTGCGGCATTAGCATAACGGCTGGGCTAATGAGCCGCCATCCGACAAGCACAATTAGAAAGGATCAAAACAAAAGGAAGAAAGCAGTACTCTCACAATGCCCGACTGCTACGCCTTTATACATCATTACCAGTTGAGCATGTATATCAACCCCAGGCTCCACTCCATCGACACACACATTATAATGCCATTATGTTTTGAAGAAGAGTGCCCTAACACAATGTACAAATGAGTCAATCAAAGCATTATTATCAGCTAAAACAAGGCATATTTCATCAGAATGCATTCATCACAGTGCAATAGCCATACTTTAAAGTTAATGCCTCCTGCGTATCTGTAATGTAGGGCCATATTCGATCTTTAAAAAGTGGTTCAACAGTTGAATTTGGCACCAACTGCTTTCATCCTGACATGTGCTGCCCGTGGAAAAATGACTCCACTACTCTGGGAGTCCCACCTCACTGAGTCACTGAGAGAAGTCCAGGCTAATAGAGCGAGTGAGAATGACAGAGCAAGTGAAACTTGAGCTCGCGTCCATCGCTGCTCACTTTTCCGGGAACAGCCAGCCTTGGGACGGACTAATGGTCTCACAGGAGCCCCTCTCAGACAGAGCACATTAGGGGGCTCATGAAGGCCTGCCTCCAATGTAGGAGCAAGGCAGCCAGGAGACTTCATAGAGAGAGACGTAGAGCAATGGTTGCATTCTCTGTAATAATATTCACTTACACCAACCACTGACAGCTCTGTAGATGCATATAATGGCCTGATGCCCATCGGAGGACTCAGTACTAGAAAAGCTACTTGAGATAGACATGGTGGTCTAAAACGAAAACAAATGTAATGTTGTGTACAGTGCATGCAAAAACGATTTTTCTACTAACACCAGGGCCCACCAAGAAGAGAGAGAACCAAAAGTTCTCACTCTGTGTCAAGTCAGACAGAAACATTTCTCAAAATGCCTCTAGTGGGAGGAGTATTGGCTTGGTTAGCATCCGTGGATATGAGTTCACAGTTGGCATTGGCCATTCCTAATGGCAATAGTTTTTCTATCCTAATAAAACAATTGGAGACAGACGAGTTGCAGAGGAGTGCACCTGCATACCAAGTGTCCGTTGCACAGGGGATCGTGCTGAATTGGACCACTGAGTCATCAACGGGGAGCCAAGCGGCATCAGTATGAATCAATATCCCCCCATGGCTTAGCATAAGAATGAGGTGATGGGAGGAGGAAACGCCCTCCCTCTGGGTGTTTGCAGACCACTGCCAAATGTCTATTTCAAGCGATGCCGCAACAGAAATTAGCCCACTGGACTACAATTTCAACTGTTCTGATCAAATCTATCCAGTGGCTTGCCGCTGACACAGTGCAAAAAAAGGGAGTCATTATTTGAGGGACGTGTGTTGAGCAGAAATGTGCAATGGTGAAACTTTCCTTCCATTGCTATTCAAAAGAGAGTTCCCTTTAGGTGGATGGATGCATTTAATTACATTTTTTCCTCAGCATGGTTCTCTCACTACCAGCTGGGCACGCTACTTACTAAGGCTATTAAAACTGTGTAAGGATGAGTGTCGGTGAGGATGGTTTTGGGATTAAAATACAATTTTTTGCAGTTCAATCCCAAAGCAGTGTGAAGACAGAGTTATGCAACTTCTACCATAAATCAACACGGAGAAAATAACGAGGCAGACTTTACTTACCAATAGAGAAACAACAGGATGCAGGGTCAGCCCGAAATACCTGGAAATAAGAATACAAAGCACCATAAGAAAATAGAGTGTGGTTTTCAGTGTTTTTTTTCTAAAGGTTGAGCTTCCTCTTATTATTTTCATTTTTGACAGGGCAGGGCCTCTTTTACAGACGCACACACTGGATTAACAATTAAGCTTAACAGTTTTCTGGGAGAACCATGTAAACTATTTGAAGTGTTTTTTTTTTCATTGGAATGAGCTGGATGAGAAACAGAACTGGAGCATGAACACATACTGCATTACTTTGAAACAGAGTAGACTCATTATGCTAAAACCATCATATTAAACACCATTCAGGATTATTTACCCTGTCCATGAAGGACATCCATCGGGAAGCATTTCAAGTTTCAGCAAGCTAAAACGTTTCACGGCATTATTAACTCTCTATTTTGTATCCCTGACAAAACACAAAACATGCAGCAACAAAAATCTACCATGCTATTAAACGTGACTGGACAGATTGCTTTGTTGTAGCATTTGTATTTCTTACTCTAGACGAATTGAATTGAATTGAATTGAATTGAATTGAATTGAATTGAATTGAATTGAATTGAATTGAATTGAATTGAATTTAATATAATTGAATAGTGGAGTGGATATTTGCATATTATTCTTCACCTCACCTGTGCAGTTTGTTTAACTTACACTCTCAACATACCAAACATGGTTCATCGTCCCCAATATACAAGAACTCGACCTCATTACAAGCGTTTGAGAGAATGCCAAATTGCCAATGAATCTAAATTTATTTTCAGCTACTTGTATTCTTTTAACACGAGGTTGTTCCAAACATGGGCTGACAATAACCCACGACGGGAGGAGGCCTCAGCGTGTAGGGAATCGCCCCTTGCAGGAAATGAAGCGTACTGCTCTGCAATTTTTCGCTCGTCAAATTCCCTTGTGCTGGGACAGCATGGAGCCCAGGAGAGGAACACCATTGTCTTTGGTAATGACATTTTGCCAATCTTGTCACATTCTTCCATTATTGGGATGCACCATCTGTTTCCTCTCAGTCTCGGAGGGGCAGTGCGCGAGCATCTGCCCACTACATTCGGACGTCCTTTTTTGGGGGGGGCAGAGGAAAGGCTTAGCTTTCGGCAGAGACAGAGACAGAGGATAGATGCATTGCTATGGCAGAGACAGTCCTCACAAACTTGAGGGTTGAATCTCATCACTCCTGCACTTACGGAGTTCCAGTGATGAGCAGTGATGAGATATTCTCACTCGTTTGGAGTGTCTTCTTCACTGTGTGTGGGCACCAAAGGCACCGCTTCAGTGGAGAGGCCGCAGGCTTGAGTCTGCTTCTGAATACAAAGTGAGCAGGTTTCCGGGGGGGACCCAGGAAACTTCTGCCCCATGCTAGACTCAATCTGAGCCAGGAAACATGCACTAATAATTCTAAAGAAATGCACCACAAAATAGCCACTTCTCATATAAATGAAGAGAAAGGGAGGTAACCTTAATCTCGTTTATCACTCACATCATGTCTGTGTGAACCATGTCTGTGCATTTTAGTGTGTGTGTGTGTGTGTGTGTGTGTGTGTGTGTGTGTGTATGTGTGTATGTGTGTGTGTTACTTGGAGTGTGCAAAGAAATACACAACTATTTGCAGAATACATCTCAACCCACCACAGCAGTTTGGCAAAATCTTCAATTGTTCTCATCTTCAGACTAATTCCTTTTGAATGACTAGCGAGAACACAATCACATCAGCTCCCTGTGTGAATGCAAAGTGAGGAATCCTCTAAGCGCCTGGAGCTGTCTCTAGAGTTCAGGTGTTTGGGATTACAGAGCGAGGAAGTGGTACTGGCACGTGAGAGTTACATAACGACCTGCGCCTCTTCACAATACACTCCTCTGGCATTCCTTTTGAGATCCTGCTCATTCTGTCTTCCTCCCTTCCCTTTCTTCCTCCCCCCTTCCTCTCTTCCTCCCCTTCTCCCCCCTCCTCTCTTCCTCTACTCCCCATCCCCCCACCCCCCTCATCTGCGGAGCAGAGGCGGAGATTGCAGAATCAAGTTATTAGCATGCAAGCATGGCTGGAAGGTGGAACCATGTCGACTGATGGGGTGAGGCAGGTAGCCTACTTTGCACTGCGAAGGAGCAGGGAATGTTCCGCTTTATTAATGCAGCTCAGCCATTTCCTCCATTACTGGTCATCTGAGCTGCATGAGGATTATGAGATGAAAGGGCTAGCTGGACAATAATTGATTCCAGGCAATTGAATAGTATTGAAAATTGAAAAAAAGGTTTTGTGCTTGTGTGTGTGTGTGTGTGTGTGGGGGGGGGGACGACAAATGGCACTCGTATATCAATGGTGAGGAATTAATTTACATGCCAGCAAAGTCACAGTCCAGTGGTAAAACCTGATTCGACATAGCCCAGTAAAGTAAAGGTAGCCACACCAATGGCATATGAACAGTGATAAGAGGAAAAGGCACATACATTTTTCCTCTTCACAGTCCCTTAATCCACTAGTGCTAATCTAATCATGAAACAGTAATAGACGCGAACAGGATTCTCTACCGTACTCAACTTCATGCTAGTGATAAAAATGTGCTTATCCTGAAATACTTTATGGTTTGGTCAGTTTGATTCACAGGTAGTTTCTCCTCTTCTAGAGAAAGTACTTTTCAATCAGTTGACATCACTAAAGAAAAGTCCTGTACTGTACACCGGCATCTTGATAAAGAGATGCTACCAAATCTGCCCTGGATGAGGTTCTGAGGCTCACCAAATGTGTTGCTAGGTAACCCCCTTACACTGCCTTGTGTACATGGGAAGATATGCAGCTGGGGGGGTGCAGCGATGTAAAAAACAACAGAAACTAAAGAAATTAACTTGTTTTACCTGAGGGTTTGCAAACCATGAAAAAGTATTTCAAACAAAGTGCTTTCCATAAAGGCAGTGGAGCACAGATCACCATTCATATTCCTTATGGTCTATGTGGAGGCATCTAGCTGGTAAAAAATCAAACGGGTACATTTGAATTTCAAAAGTCTCCTGGAAAGTCTCATCGATTTCCCCTTGTGTTTCTAGAAAAACAGAGTGCTGGCAGTGAAAGGCCATATAGGTTATTTATACGATATGCATACGCATTAGTTTTATGATACATGAAAGGATAGCCACCATATTCCAGTTTCATGTTTGAAGTCTGATGAATGTAACATTGGCAGAATGAGGGTAGGCATTTTAAGCTCTGGTCCTCAGTATACGGTATGTTTGTTGTTGGGGTGGTGAGCAGGGAAGAGGGTAGGGGGGAGACACAGCTGCAATAACAGGAGCTGGGACTGGGCTGTGTTCGATGGGGCAAGCAGGCCAGTATTGAGTATGTGTGGTGTGGTGTCGGGTGGGGTGGCAATGTCACGAACACACACGGGCACATCAAAGTCAGGGATGAGGGGATTAAGCTGGAAGCCACGCGCCTCCTGACAAAAGGCGCACTGGAACAAGGGACTCTGCCCCTCACCTAGTGAAAAGAACACTAGCAGGCAGGGAAAATATTTTCACAGTTGATAGGCTAAATAAGATTGTGACTCAGGGATTAGACTTTGCTAGGTCTGTGTGCCTCATAGGGGATGGGTTTGGAGCCACGTTTCCAGGAAACTGCACGCTGTCCATTCTAGGAAGCATCATCTGTAAAATAGGAGATTCCCCACTCAGGTTCATTGCATCCTCCTCTACGGTCTCACCTCCACCCTCCCACATTCCTGGTTCCTTCACACCCCAGTCAACAATTGCAAGCACTGAGCATTAAGGCATAAGTGCTCAGGCTTGTCGATAAGTTCCTGAAGACACAAATGTAGTCATAATGGCGCACGGATGAAACTGAAAGGATGATAAATGGCCGGGAGAGTTACATCAGAGTTCCTCCCAGGCCTCGCAAATCATTCCCGGCTCCGGACGACATCGATCATGCAACAGTGGGCATGGAAGTAAACATCAACATGAAGACAGAGCAGCAGCAGTCTGTTTCATGCTCTTCAAATCGCTAACCAGGCACTTGACTCATTCATGTCCATGCTAGCAGTTAGACAGAGGGTCTGTGCCCTGACTTGTGAGTGGGAGAAAATATGAGCCATTAAAGTCAACAGAGCAGCGTCTGAATGTAAAATGAACACATATGGCATGAATCACATAGATTTCAGAGGCCTTCTCCTTTCAGAGTGATTTTCCTGACCTGAAAACAAAATCATAAACTCATAACTCAGTTAATAAGAGCTTTGTGAGATGAGATTTATGTGCTTGGAGAAAAGGACCTGACGAAGCAGGGCAATGTCGTTCCATCTGGTAGTGGGAATCAAGCATGCAACCAGGACCGAGTTTGCGCAGAGACCCCCAGCCAACCCTCAGCCTGTATCAAGCATGGCGCCGTAAGAATGAGAGCCATCTGAATTTAGATCATTGCCCTGGCAGTGATAGATTTGGCACCGATGATGTTGTGAAACCGAGAGAGAGAAAGATGAGCAGATATATAGAGAGCTCTCCTGGGACAAAGTGACAAGATATTCCCTTACTGTCGCCAACCAAAAAGGGGTATATTATGGAGGGAGTGCTTCAGGAGAGAGAATTATGTGCTGTTCTTTCGCAATTTGCAACATACGAAATATTGCTCCCTAATTTTTCCTCCCTCTGTTGATCCCTCAGGGCACAATTTAGAGGAGCTACCAGCATAAGAGCCAAGATTTGAGGAGACAGCAGGTGACCACACAAGGCAGACCATCAGACAGACAGACAGACAGACAGACAGACGGAGCTCCAGTCTGGGTGAGGGAGGGAGTAAAGGAGACGCAGTGCCTTCAGTGCCAGACAATCTCCTCACAGCCAGAGGGCTCTCAGCAGAACCCGATGACCCTCCACTCCCAGCCATGAAATCCCTTTCCCTCGGTCCAGCTTCAAAGAGGGGGGGAGTGCACAACAGAAACTCAAGCCTGTTTGAAAAGGAGGCACGCCACTGCTGATGGCTCCTAAAACAATAGCCTGGCAGACAAAGGGCCGCAGATCAAGTTGAAAGTGAACAGGCCATGACCAACTAAATCAAAAACATGTTGAGATGTGGGTGAGGAAACTCAATGCTCCCTGAGATTCAAAGACTTCATCCCTATCATGCTCTGCTCTCGAACAATCCTGCAAATGTCGAAAAGCAAACTAAAAGTGCGAAAATATTTAGACTAGCATTTAAAAGCTGTTCTCATTTTCATTTGTTTGTTATCCAATTTGAAGCATGTGGTATGGAAATAAATCAGACCAAACTTTCTCATGAAACATGGATATCTATCACTTCAAGTGAATTAAGGTTTTGGGTTCCTCAAGAATGATGAGAGTATTTTCTTACACACTGTGCCAAGTGAATGACTAATTAATCTAATCAGCGTGTCATTAGACCCTGCTACGGAAAAGAAAAGGGCCTTATTAAATTAACATACACTTTATTTGGAAATGCCCTGAGTGGAATTTGGAGAGCAGATATTGCAATAACAAGGTTGAATTTGAGAAAGAAACCTTTTACTCAGACAGCTGTAAGGCACTGGCCCTGGTCCTAATGGATTGAAATGTATAGCTGCTCCACTGCATATACACTCACCACTGAAAACATGTGCACCTACGGGCCTCTTCTCGAAACACGGTGTGCAACGGCAGTTTTTTATAACTTGTTGAACTACAACCTACAGCACAGATGTGTGGAAATGTGGACTTATATACAGCAGTGTGGACTACAGCTTAATGTGATGGACAGCCCGTAAAGCTGTGCCACAGGAGGAAAGTCTAGTTTTTTCCGGCCTCGAGCCATCCACGCTCCATGAAATTGATAGCCTTCTATAAGACAGGAAATGTGATAAAACAAACAGCACAGCGGATACATTCTGCATCCTTCTTGCTGAATAAAACGGCTTGTTTTTACCATAAAAGCATATCATACTTTCCAACTGTTTCCTCTGTGATGTCATGGTGGAGACTGTCTGATGATGTATGGTCGTGGCCGAGCGGCATGTGAAAAGTCAGGAAAGGCACGTCTCGTCACTCTCCACCTCTTCCTGTGGGACGGGGGAGGACTGACGCAGTGGCAGCAGGACAGATGACCTGTTCTCATGCTATTGCACATTCTTTCCATATCTAAGCCCAAACAGGCAAGTGATAACTATAGCCCCATATAGGCTCCCGTCAGTATGGAATTTGGGGGGGCGACTGCCTTCCACCCGTTCCCATTCATGGAACGCTGCTCCGCTGGAGCTGACGTGGGAGAAGGGCCCGACGCTGGACAGGTCATGTTGTCCCAGCCGTTCTTCACCAAGCATCAGTCTCCCCCCTCAACTCCTGCCATCCACAAGTAGAACAGAGTACTCGCTATGACTACACTTTCATGGTGCTCTCTATTACTAGGCTCTGTTATCACTGCAGAACAGAGCATAGTCAGCACAGCACCCATTTCTCTGGAAGCATATTTTCAAAAACTCACTGGAATACTGATGATATAGCAACACTGTAAAATATGTCAAATTCAATTCACTCAACCGTACCCTTTCCAAGAGTGGCTTTCCGACAGAGTAAAACCAGGGGCTGGTGATTTTGGTGGCAAGCAGCTGAGAGATCAGTGCAGTGTAGAGGCTGGGCCAGGGAGTCGACGCTGGAGACGTGAGGGGGTGGGGCCGCTGAACCTGAGCAGGTGCAGGAGCTCCTGTCAGTCACCGGGGGCCACTCACTGACTAATGGCCAGAGAATACGCAGCACACAATCACCGAGCCACATCTGATATTGATATTTCAGGGTCCTGGTGTTGTGCAGCCTTAAATTATGCCACACGGCAGTCACCATTAGTCATTCTCTGGCGCTGATGAGAAATCAAGCAGCTGCTCTTTGCAAGGCCTCTCAGGAAAGCAAGAGCAAGCAGAGGGGTGGGTGGATGGGGCACTGAAGCATATCTGCACCACCTCAGCTCACTATTGATTGGCAGCTACTTTCTCTGAAAAGACATCTATGTCATCCCGGACATGGAGATTGCTGAAGTCTGTCTTTTTACGAACACACAACTCCTAAGAGACCACAGAAAGTGCATTTAGTATGGGGGTTATTGATTCTTTCTTATCAGTGGAATCCTTCTGGGGGTACAGCTGTGGCAGACTTAACCACAGTCATCTGAAGTGAAGTGTAGAGGTCATTCAAAGTGACTCTGAGTGGTTGGGCAGCAGGCAATCAGCATTTTGATTTGGACATTGGGATTAAAGATGTTTCTTAAGCCTTGACTTGCAAATGCCATGTTCACTTCAAAACTAACTAACCTCGGGAGTCGCTCTGAGTTCAGTGAGGAAGGCTGAAGCAAATCCTCCGAATCAAGTGTTGTTGCTTTGAATGGTAACTGAGGAGGGAACACATAACTGTGTAAGATTGACATGAAAACATGGCCTGACTAGGACGCAGAACCCATGCACTGACCTATAAAATGTAACTATAGCAAACACTTTGTAATCCAATGGAATTTAGTGACAGCCATCTAGAGTTGAGGGAAAAGTATTGGACACAGTGATGTATCCCAGGAAACTAAAATATGAATTCCACTATGGGCAGCAACAGAGAAGTCTATCTTCCTTAAACCAGACTCAAAACTCATGCCATTCAGCTGAACATTTTGACAGATGTTGCACATTTTCTAGCCAAACTGCATTGTCAGACATTATCACATCCCTGTAGTTCATTATAGCTGGCTTCAATTCAGTTGTACAGCCCATCTAGAATAAAAAGGCAGTTACTTGGAATGGCTTTGTTGGATCTGCAGACCACACTCAGCATTCACCTCAGCCAATCAGAATTTTGGAGCAATTATGTCACAAACAAAATGTCCCCAGCAGCACCACAACACCCTGATGCTTGGAATTGGGACAGGACATCCAGAGAAACTGTGTGATTGTGAGAGGCATCCAGCTTGACAGAGGCCAGCCGCATTCAAGGCAATTTCAATTAGTCTGAAGGTACTCAAACTCGGTCCGAGACAAATGCAGGATTCTGTTCTAGTGCTAATGCAATCATGCTGATCTAATGAGAGGGACAGGCGTAGAAACCAAAGCACAAGGAAGGTTAGATCAGTATAATCTCTGTCAGCACTATAATGGTGCAGTTTCTGAGCCTTTAAGCCTCTCGTCACGTTCCAGTCGCAGATGAAGCCTGAAGAATCACAGATTTTTGTTTTTACATAAACAGGCATAAATTCAATAAAGAATGTCAACAAAGAAAATACTGTTAGGAAAAGAAGAAGCAAAATGGGCTGATAACTTTCATTAAATTAAACAAGATAATATTCACTGAATGCAATGCAAATCCCTGACTGTACCACTCACAACAGCATGTTATTCATGATCAGAAAATATTTCTCCATTGACAGGGGACTCCTAGCTGCTTCCTCACATGAACTAGAAAGGCATGTCTGGGCAAGTATTTGACCACTTATTTCCTATCGTGGGAGGCCACGGGTAAGCCCTCCTCATTTCCGCTGGATCAAAGTCCTCCCAGTCAAGTTTGGCTGGTCTGTTTTTGAACATTACATGTATTTATTTGTTTCCTAAAAGGGTTCCCAGGGTGCTGAGAGTTCCCACATGTTATTCCCAGCGTCTCAGTAATACAGAAAGGAAAAGATTGGAAGAGCAGAACTCTATTCCCACACATCCTTAAGACCAACGCCCACTGGTGGCAACGTTCGCGGGCATGTCAAGGAATGCCCCTAATGATCTGAAACATCCATTAACAGTGTTACTGTCAAAACGGCATTATTAAGTGATCGTTTAAGACGTAAAATGACAAAGAGACAGCGTTTCAGTGTAATTTGGGAGTACGCTCGAGAAGAGTTGTGCTTTCATTTGGGTGGAGTGACATTCTTGCCTCGGTAATAATGTCCACTTGCACTGCATGCAGCATCACGCTCTACGGGTTGGATGACAGTTTCTTTAGTGTATCACCTGCTGGCTGGCTGATTCAGATGGATGTATGGCCCGGCTCGCCAACACCCCAGGGTCAGAGGAGTCTCTACAGGGAGCCGTCATGAGGGGAAGGGGCAGGTACACTGGAGGCCCTGTGGCCGGCCTGTGGGTTCTGGAGAGTGTTGGCACCCGCTGCCAGATTCCTGCTCAGGCCAAGCCTTGGCCCAAGACCTGCTTGCTCAGTGCAGAGCGAGAAGGAGTAGGAAGCTGGCCTCCAGAGAGCCGGCTGCTCAAACATGTTAAACAAACAGAACCACAACCTGTGTGGTCGGAGGCTTGATGGCGCACGCCTCACACTCAAACTGTAGAAGGTCCGATACATTTCCAGCTTGATTTTTACAGATCTCACTTATCTGTGCTGTTACTTTTGCCTCGGCCTGATAAAAAAGGTTCGCCACTAAACCTATGACAACTCAACCACACATCCTTATCCTCTTAGATAACCAAAAAAGAACCACTTCACTTAAGACCACTTCACTTCAGAACACGTCATTACACCACATTTCGATCGCCTTTTCTAACGAACCCACGAAAATGGGTCCACCACACATGGAAGTCCAGAGGCAGGAAGGATATTCTCAACGAGCGATTAGTGAGAAGTTAAAGTGTACTGAGACTGCCATCCACAATGCAGTCGTAAAATGTCAGAATACAGTGGTCTGGGCGTCCACGAGTGACACTTTTTTACCCATTTTCATGTGTTTTTAGAAAAGGCGAAACTCAACAAAATGTGGCATAATGACATGGTAACTGCATGATGGCCAACTGAAAAGGGACTACAATAGGCTGAGGTAAAGCAATCAATTTCCGTTCTGATGCAATCACTGCGTTCAGAAGAAAGTTTGTTTTTGTCTGTTTTATTCAAGAGTGGTTGTCAACTATTGCCCAGAACTGTCTCATAAACATCATGAGTGAGAGTGAGACTGTTCCCATCACGGTGAGGTCAACTGGGCTTTCCACATCAACAAATCTGGTGAATTCTTTATTTCCTTTCTTTCATTAAAACTGATGACTCACCAGCAAAGAGGCTAAACGCTGCCATGACCTCAATTTGTCTCCTCAAACAGGCGTGGCATCCTGATTTCACCCCCATCTGAGCAGTTTGCAGGAGAGAGAGAGACACAATGCTATATAAGGCTTTGTGCACTATGGCTGTAGCACTTTACTGTAAGTGCAGTGTGCCTTGCCCCCGTAAGGTGCGGGGGAGCGGCCTCGGCCGCAGACTTGTTTACACAGCATCTTCTCCTGATTTTCCTTTTTAAGAGGTCCTGCTCCCAAGCACGTCTCAGCCACTGTAGTCCCATCTCAAACACTAATATTTACAGGGCCATTGCGGTCTGAGACAGGAAGTGAGCTGAGGTCTGTGCTGAGGGCGCAGTGGCCTTTCGAGGCTCCACCCACACCATGGGGTCACGTCCAGGGCGGAGAGGCTGCACCCCTCAGGCCAGGATGTCCTGCTCACCAGGTGGTGCCGGCAGGAGAGCAGTGAAGGCAGCAATGCAGCTCAGTTGGACATTCTATTTGTAGTACGAGTGCGTGTGTGTGTGAGTGTGTGTGTGCAAGCTCAAGAGACCATGTGCAGAGACAGCCATAAATCTCTCCTTTTGCTAAACAGTTACTCTCTCTCGCTCTTGCTCTCACTCTCCCTCTCTCTCTCTTCCTCCACTCTCTCATGCCTTCTCTTTCCCTGCTTTAGCTTACTTTTGCTAGTCACAGATTCCTCTTGCTCCCCTTCCCCTCAACATTCATCATACTTCTTGCTTCTCATTCGGAGCTCTCTTCAGGCTCCCTCGTTCAATGGAGCAGCGATACAAGGGCACACAGGAAATCTGAGACGCAGGAGAACCAAAAAAACAAAACGAAAACTCTCAGGACCTGCTGATTAGTCAACCGTTAAGAGGGAAAGACAAATAAACGTCAGGCCTTCTCTCCCCCGGGTATCTTTTACTTTTCCCTTTTCCAAATTACTGCTTCCTCTGTGCCTAATTCACTAGGCCTTTCTTTAGTGTGTGGGAAGAGAAAATAACGTCCATATGTACGTCCACTAGTGTCAAACAAGTGTGGGTGTTGTGTTGCCAACCATGTCAAATAGAAAACAGACATCAAGGAGTGATATGCTGTGAGACCCCATTGCAAGCCTCACAGCATACAATATTTTCATTTTTTAGGTATTCAGGTATGAAAGCTAGATATGTGCTTGTGTAGAATGCTTTGATCATATTCTTAATATGGAAAGAGTCTGCCCCACTGGGCTTGAAATAGCCCCCAGATCAACACGAGCAGAGATGTAGCCTACCCATGTAATTATCACAAGCCTAGATCAAACGCATCCTCAGCTCTGGAAACTCAGGTTAGTGTGGGTAGGTTGAGGAAACATGATTCTGACAGTTGTGAGCACACCGCTATCTATTCCGTGCGGCATCCCACTCCTCTCCCCAGACACACTCAGGCTTTGATTGATCTCCCACAGGAGCACACCTCTGAAAATGTCTTATTTAACCGGTGTCCACAGCGGGGGGATCACACGTGATTGAATAGCCTAAATACATATTTCTGTCCTTAACAACAATCCAAATGATCAACAAATAAAACAGACTAACACGACTTTCATATTTGGTGCAGAGGCACCTCATTATTCGTGTGTTTTGCTCTTTGTGTCTACACCCAGGTATACTGTCAGACTTGAAATGTGTTCATTCATACAGTTTTCAGGGAGGCATGAACCCTTCTCATCCGAAGGGGCGGAAATCCTGCAATCGACCCATCCAGGGTAAAATATGAATAGTCCCCCCCAGAATATATCACTGTAAACAGTGTCATTTCAATAATATTAATACAGCGTGGCAAAGACAAAATAAAGGCTTTTGTGCTAACAAGACAATAATCACAATGTGGATCGTAGGGTAGTGAGAGAAGCGCAGAGATGGATCATAAGTGTTGTTGGTAGCTGACTTCCAGTAAGTAGGGTACTTTCAAAAGGATAACATGTTTGGTCAGCTAGCTAGCGGTTAGCTGACGTTTATGTAATCTTTTACTGCTCAGATTGTGAGCTTGGTCAAATTATTTTAAAAGAAAGGCATATTCTTTGAGATTCTTCATCGCCCAAGATCTTTTCTGCCTGGCTTCAGGAAACACTCCTTGTTACATAGTTAACATTACAGGCAGTGGGGAGTGTCTCCCAATGCTTGAAAAGTTTGCATTATTAATAATGTTATGGTAAAAATTATTCTTCTCTGAAGGAAATGCCGCCTGGACTACATTTTTTTGTTCTCCCATTCATATATTTCCTCACTGGCAGCAGATGCTACTTTTTTGTCCTAACCCCCTCAGAAATATCTCTTGAGAAAAGCTTTGTTTCAAAGTCCCTCCAAAAAATGATTTGAGATTTCTGCCCAAGCTCATCGTCTTTTCTCTGAACGACCCAAGTCATCCCCTTGATGTCTAGCTAAGAGGTTGACTGGGCACACTTGTGTGCCATACACTGAAACTGAATGGCACCAGCTATGAGAACACACACACACATATACACACACACACACATAACGGAAGTCATTCTCTGTGCACAAACATTCCATTTCCTCAAACAAGGGTCTTATGCCCTCAGTGCCCTTGCAAAAGGCTCCTAAAATGTGATCGGGGAGATTCTGCTGTTGTGCAGTTCAGACATGTCCTTGGGCCAAGCTCAATCCCCATGGTTCCACGTAGGCAGCCGCCTGCCATTCTCTCCTTGACCTTTATTAACTTTCAAAACTTGTTCGAGCAAAACTCCCCATTTAAGTATGTGACCACAGACCCATAGGTTCACAGAAGGCAACACAATGGGCTTTATCAAATGGTATTTACAAAGTAATCATTAATGATTTCACAATGCAGTTTTAACTAAGGAAAAACACTGGAGAAGCCAAGGTCAAGAGCATTCAGACAAAAATGACCTGGTAAGAAGCCAAAGGCTCAACCCAGCGACAAGCAGGCCCAAACTCTGGCCAATCAAAACAGACCTCCTAATTCCGTTTCCATAACAGAGTGTGGAGCGACCAGTCGTCGTGGCGATTAGAGTGATTAACTGAGCCCGGAGCCACGTTTGATTGGGAATCAGCGGTGTGATAAAGAGAACCAGAGGGAGCGCAGGACAGGAGGAGTGCTGAGGATGTGACACGCAGCCAAGCGCGCATTCATCATGATGTCACCATTTTTCTGTCCAAGCCAGGGCGAAGCAAAAAAAAAAAACAGCTCAGCCCAATCCAAGCACTGAGAGCTTACATCACATTCAAACGAGATCACCAACTATATTTAACACATGAAGGTCCCACCGGGCTCACAGTGGAGTCCAGACTGCCCTGGACACCCCCACACCCCCACACCCACCCTCCACTCTGCTCTGCTCTGCCCTGGACATGTGCAGCTAGTACACAGTGGAGAGTAATGGGTACAGACTGCTCAAGGGACAAAAGGCATCTCTAAACTGTCGCGGTGAGGGCAGTCAGCCATGGAAATCTACTGTGGACAGGGCGCAGTGTTTATGGCTGGCAGTAATTACAGTTTGGTGGAGTCCCTAGCTCGAAATTGAGCAGTACAATACACACCACTGGTTTAGCTGGCAGCCCAGAAGAACCATTAAATCTGTCGGCAGTTCAAAAGAAGGAGATAAAGCGCTGGATGTAAACTTCATGGGAGAGGACCTCCCAAACCCTGCCGCTATCCAGCGCTTAGGAAAGCTTCAGTGTGACAGCCATGGTGCAGGATAATTGCATGTCTGAGGCTCCTACCAATGGTATACTGCCGGTTTGATGGAGTGCAAATGTAGGTTATTACCTTATTATGCGTATGACTTATCCTGAGCTCCTGGGACCAAGCCCCTAAGACATTTATGTGTACAACAACTAATCATGACTTCCTGGGCAGAACAGTCCCTGTATACATTAACAGACTATTGCTGGCCAAGGTTTTCAAGGCTGAGTCATTACAAAATCCACAATCCATACTCATGAAATGAATGCAGTTACTAATTAAAATATATTCAATGCAACTCTCCTCATTTGCTATTACTCTAAATAAACTGAAGTTTCATCACCTCAAACCATGGATTCCAAGTCTATTAATAGGAACTTACTTGAAACAAGTTAATTAATACCCATCAATCAACCGGCAAGTTGCCTTAGAGGAAATGTCCCCCTAGAGTAAAAACACATTTTACCACATTTTGTCATCTCACTTCAGCAAAAATACTGCTGTAAAATGCTGTGAAAAAGTCCTCAAGCTATATAGGTGTTTTATACTAGTATACTGTACAGTGCATATTACTAACAAGCATAACATTTTGAGTTTGTGCCTTCATCAACACACACACACACACACACACACACACACACACACACACACACACACACACACACACACACACACACACACACACACACACACACACACACACACACACACAGACCCACAAAGGCTGTAATCAGCAAAACAAAGACTGGCTTCTCCTGGGCCGACTGTTTTGGCAAGCCCATCCCAGTGACATCACCGTGCTTATTTTCCCAGCATGGCACCATGTTCTGATTCCGTTCCCATACGGCGCTCGAGCATATGGCGGGGCCGAAGAAGGGGCGCTGTCACGTTTCAGGTGAACGAGATGCAAACGGCAGGTTGGGCTGCCGCGCCAGACCGGCTCCTGTACCAACCGGCTCCAGCCGCTAGCGATGTCCGTACACATACCAGAGCCCCGGCGCCCAACATGAGGGCCTGAGGGGAAACAGAGCCTCCATCTGACCTGTCAGCAGGAGGTGTGGGCCAGCCAGATTTTGTTGTCAGAGGCTGAGCTTTTTTGCAGGGCAAACAAGGAAATCTGAGCCCCAGCTTGGGCCGTCTGGCCTTCTTATGAGTCTGGCTTTCGAGTGAGAGACAGGGACCTCAAAAGGGTGAAGAGGATCAAAAAACAGCAACTTTCTGAGCATCTTCTCATGTTAAGGCTTGCCGTCTTGTTCAGTCAGCATGTCTGATATAATTAGGTTCTCACCTTATTGCAATACCTGAAATACTGGTTGGCATTACTGCTGCTGTCTGGGGCACATTAAAAAGCCGCTGATTCCTGCTTCAATAGATGCTTAGCATCTGAAAGGGCTTTGGGATGCACAGGAGAGGGCCAGGCAGAGAGGCAGCGGTCACACTAAGGATGACTGCCTAGCCTGATGAAAGCGAGACTATCTCTGTGGTGAAGGGGCCATGGCTCACCTCATCAGAGAGAGGAAGTGCAGGGCGTCTTGAGTGTGTTGATTTGAGCAGCAGAGAGAGAGAGAGAGAGAGAGAGAGAGAGAGCTTTCATCAGCCGACTGTGGAGACGGCCAGAGGTTGAATCGGCGACTCCTATCGGAGTGCCAGGCATGTCGCTAAAGCAGCACTCATTACCTGCGCGGTGGCGAGATGGACAGCGAAGCAACACTTGGAGGGCAGACTTCAAATAAGCCTATAATTGCACTGTTTGCAACAAATTCAACTGCTTGTGTCTGTCTCATCTCTCATCTCTCTCTCGCTCTCGCTCTCTCTCCCTCTCTATCTGTGTGTGTGTGTGTGTGTGTGTGTGTGTGTGTGTGTGTGTGTGTGTGTGTGTTTCTCCAAATAGAGCCAAACACTCCCGGAGAAAATGTAAGTCATTAAAAGTTGCGATGATCACTGGGCATGGATAATAAGGGGCGTGACGGTGATTAAGATTTCCTGTTGATTTTTATCACACTGCGTGTTTGACAAATGAGCGAAGTGCTTTCAAAGCAAACATTACAATGGAGCAGAGTAATAAAATAAAGCAACCCGATCCTCTGGGCTCTCAAAGGCTGGGCTGGGGCCGTGTGAGTGGGGAGCAGCGTCAGTGTTGGGGTGGGGGAGGTTTGGGGAGGCATCTGTGGATTACACATGAGCAGTGAAAGACCAGTGGCCTTGCCAGCAGAGTACACTCTACTCATATGGCCCATATGGCCGATATGGCCCGAACTTTGTTTGATCACTCTGTGCAACAGGGAGGATGGGTGGTTAAGGAGAAAACTCCCATCAAGCTTTGCTTGCTTTGGAGGGGGATCACAGTCTGCAGCCTATGTCTGTCCATATGTGTGTGAGTAAGTGGATACTGTATGGTCTGTGTGGAGTCAGTCTACAAACAAGAGATGAACAGAACACGTGTGTACACACACACACACACACACACACACACAAACACACACAATCAAAGGGGTGGGGGGTTGGCAACTACTCGCGTCACTTGCCACCAGCAAGTTCATGCTGTTCCACTCACCTCAGGCCCCCTCCCCTTCCCTCCCCTCCCCAGCCCTGCTCCCTCCTGTTCTCCTCTGTAATCTCCCTGCCAACCGTGGCAGCATGCCAGCAGTTCTGCTCGACCCCAGACGTCCAACCATCAACACTCTACCCCGCCCCTCCTCTACACTTAAGCATTCCTTGCCCCCCCTGTATATGGACTTCCGCCACGGTTGCCACTATACCACCAGTGATTTCACGCCATTCTCAGACAGCCGTGTCACAACCATCTCAGCATAACATCCCCACAGACAGATACAACAACCCTGGAGTGCCCGATATAGCTGTGAAAGGGGTCCTACTAAAGATGTGTGTGTTTTTTTTTTTGTGTGTGTGTGTGTGTGTGTGTGTGTGTGTGTGTGTGTGTGTTCAAGGCCTTAATGTGTTTTTGTGGCCCCTCTCCTTGCATAATGAACAGAGAGCACTAACACAAGCAGTGGCTGCTGGAACACTGGTGTGACATGCACTAATGCTGCTGATGATTCATAGCGTGAAGACACGGGACAAGATCAGCGCTTGTGTTTAACACCACTGCTGCATGTGGTGAATAACAATAGAGTGTCTGTCTTTTTCACACGCATGTGGTCACGGATGAAGTTTGACTCTGCAGTTGCATGTTCCAACTCAAAAACAAGGTTATTGGAATTGCTGTAATTGCTTGAGTCCTCTTGGCATGGCTGATGCATGTCTACCACACTTTCATAGAAGAGGCATTTGTGTAATCATAGGGATATTAATACAAATCTTCAGATGCCCAGCTGCCCTCTTGGCTTTGGACAACTCCTGAGTCATGCTGAGTGCATGCACATTGAATGAAGACAATAACTTTAAAAAAAACAAGTGACACACAACAGCACGCCATCAGCTGACAATTTTCCCCACTGTGGTTCTTTTTGTCCAGCAAACCCATCTAATCACTCAACTTTTGTACTGGGTAACCACTGAGTGAATTATCCATGGAAACCTCACAAACACTGCAACACTGCATGGCAAAACAGCGTGACAAAAATGAGCCTCACTCAAGCCTTTCATATTACCTGTAACCAAAGCAGAGGTCGAGATCAGTTTGCAATAATGAACTCAGCCATGCTTAGTGGGCATCAGCACACAGCTAATATGGCGTTCCATTAAGAATTAACAGAATTCAGGCCCTCCATTCAGGTAATTACACCAAATGACTCCATTCATCTTTAATCTGATCCACCCCACTCTGGTATAATATAGTCAGGGATGTCCCAGCCTGTGGCATTAACTTATCTTGCAGAAAATGTTAACAATTGAAAGCTGTCCAAATGCCTACTTGTAGAAAGGGCAGACCAATGGAAGCAAAGCCAGATAAGCAGCGTTAAACAGAATTTTAAAGTTCACTCGGATCAAAACAACGCCTCCCCTTGAGACTGCTGCCGGGCATCCGGAATGAATGCATGTATTGTACAGTATGTGGTCTAGGCCGACTTCATGAATATCACATTACCCATATGATAGCAAAAATGCTCACATTTGAAGTATGCAGTTTGATAATTCTGGCCAACACGTGGAATGTCTTAAGGCACTCCCTCTCACTTTCTACCTCTCCTTCTCAGTCTAGTCTTCATTCTGCCTGTCTCCAGCATAAGAGCAAATAAGGAAGTCTGACAGATTCTGGTTTTGGTTCTGGCAGTGGTTCACTTCATTTTCGTGACATTTCAAGATTCAATTTCAGCTCATGCATGACCCACCCGTTCTTCCTTTCATTCAGATTGAGGGAGGTGCTATAAATATGCCAAATACCTTAGACTGCCATGGGAAATCAGCCGTGATCTCTTTGGACGTCAAGAAAAGCAGCACAATCATTTGAAGCACGAAAACAAAAGCAGGAGGAGGCGGGGGGGGGGGGGGGGGGGGGGGGGGGGGGGGGTCTTTGAATCCTGCTTCTTTTTGACAGGCAAGAAAAGCACTGTGACCTAATTAACTAAGGAACTAAGATATTATTCAGAAACCCCTGATGATGGGCTAAGCTGGCACCTCTTCCACCTCTATAATACACAAACATAAAAGCCCTGAAGCTTGAACTGTCAATAAATCTACAATGTAATTTCATAGCGGGGATATGGGGCGGAATAGTAATGTGGGTGAAAACAAACATTCCTGCGAAACTATGGAGAGCCAAACTAAATTGAAGACCACATATAACCTTGCAGCCCAACTAGTAAACAGCTTGTGAGTTGCCCCCCCCCCCCCCCCCCCCCCCCCCCGACTAAATCTAGTGGAATTCACTCCTCTCTAGCACACCATTGTAGGTCTCATCTTAGTGACTCTGGAAGAGCTGCCAAGAGATAGACGAAAACATGAGCGCAGGAGAGAGAGAGGGAGAGAGAAAAGACTGTGTTTGGGCAAATTGATGGGTTTGGTTTTTCACAGCATTTCACAGGGCTTGTTTTCTTTCTCCGGCTCTCAAGAATTTTGAGCAACAACACAAAGCACAAGCCCCGGTGAGTGGGTGCTTAAGATCTGGTGCAAGATAGCATTCAGGCATGTCATGGAATCAGCTCTCCTGCCATGGCAATGCATTCAAACTCCACACCGAGCCCTACAGTGGGCATGCCACAGCTCACACTCGCCTTCGTCAACAAGGCAAACAGTAAAGTATGGATAAGTGGGGGTGGGGCTTATCTGCCTACCACCGCAAGTGTGCCTCTAATTTTAGCAGCCGTCCCAGTATGAGTACACAAACATGGATACAGTGTTCCCTCTCTATGCAATTAACCACCAGGAAAACGACCAGCTTGACTCTCGGGGGGAGTTCGGAGGTAATGCGACAGCTGGCCTGTGCAGAACAATGTCATTACATGTCATTATGACACACTGATTCAACCTGGAAACTGGCAGGCTGGAAGTTCCAGTTCCTTTATGATCTGACCCTAAGTATACACGATTTTCCGAAAGACAGCCCCTTCAACCTGTGACTGTGCACGGTAGATTAGCCCACTGATAATACAGGCCTCAGCACAGCACCAACACAGAGTTGTGTTTGCTTTGAGTACAGCTTTGACTGTTTACTAGAAGAGGAAGCAGTGAGAACTTTACAGATCATCTTCATCAGGTTATTATATTTTTCTGGATGACTATTAAGGAAAGGTTCCTGTGTCTGCATGTCAGGGGTGGGAATTTCCGCAGCGGTGACGGTACATATCTATCACGATATTTGGGCCACAATACAATACTACTGTGATTCTTTACATCGTATATTACAGCAAGTCTTCCGATACGATTCAGCAATAAACAGCGATTTATTCCTCCCATATATCACGTTTTGTATACTGGGAGTCTCTGTAGCCTTCTCGGCACTGTCCATTCTTTCTGACTTGCTTACCACTGTGACGCAAAAGAACAAGGTCTAGTGTTATCTTGAGGAGTTCAGAAACGATATTATCAGAGTAGACGTATGTACCAAAATAATATTCAAATCATAATAAATATCATGATACTTGCCAACGCTGTATCGCTGTATTTGTTGGTCAAAAATAGGCTCAGGAGAGTCGCACTGGCAGGGAGAAGAGGTCTGGAGTTGACATTCAGATCTTGAGCATAAAACCATTCAGTGAACGGAGCTCAGGAGAAAAACACTGTGACATCATGGAATAACATCTCTGGCCAGTTGAGGTGATCACCAACCAAACTCTAAAGCAGCCATTTGCTATCAGAAACATATGGGTTGAGGTAAAAACATTTCTGGCTAAAATCTCATTATATTCTGAAAGTCAGGTACCTGCAGAAGATCTGATTTACTCTTGACTATGAGAAAAACACTTTTTGTCATGAATAACCAGGGCAATATCCTTGAGGGAATTGTAAAGGACGCTGAGGAATTTGAGAGATCATGCCAGGAGGAAGACGAAGAAAAAAAAGAAAAGAAAAAAAAGGACAGAGGGGATTTTTTCCCTGCCCGGAATGTTTCCTGGATAAGATGTGAAGTGGGAATAAGGAATGAGAGGTTAGGCTTACCTGCTACAGTCATCACAACTATGATACACAAAAGCTAAGCAGCAGCTTCACCTGAGCCAAACAGGCAATACACGCAAGCCAAGGCTTCCAAGACTTGAGGACTCTTGCAGAGGGTTCTGCCTCCCCCTTGCCCTACCTACTACAAATCTGAACGTCAGCAGTGCTGGATCATGGGGGTATATTTAAACCTGTCCGAGTGATATAGGAGATTCTCTGAGTGGCACGGAGCGAAAGGTGTGCACTGCTTCAATGGACCCCCTGAGGCGGAGGGCTCTGCGGGGCTATGACAGCAGACGCCCCAAAGTCCAAGCTCGCGGTCTCAAAGCCTTTTTCTAGCGCTGCCAGACCTGTCACTCTTGTCTCACGCAATGAAAATAACATTGTCATCACCACCTTTACTGTCCACGCACCCGGCAGCCAAAACAAGAGCCATCCACAGACACCCATGTGGAGTGCCTGGGCACTTTTAATTCGGTCTCTGGTTTCTAGGTTGAGCAACGTATGGGAGTCAGGAGGATCACAGCTGTGTACTTTTCAAATGCAGTGCAAAAAAAACAAAAACAAAAAACAAAACAAAAACAACAAGCACCTCCCTCTCCAGTTCCCAGATAGGCCATAACGCTGTAGGCATTTCTTACATTGGCATCATCCCGAGATTTTGTTTCTTTCACATCCATTTCTACTGTGGAACTCAGCAGAATAAACATGCATATATAATCATGTTCCGCTGTGTTTAGATGAAGCAAATACCCATTATGTCAGTTTGAAAATGGTAGCTAGAGGTTTCTTGCTGTTTGACTATGTGTCTAATTACTAGAGACGAGGCCAAACTCTGGAGTGGTTTCTCCATTCTCCTGTCTCATCAGCCTGTTAAGCAGCAGGAATGGAGAAAAAAAATTCTTTGGAATGTAGAGTTTGCTGGGGCAGATACTCAATCCAATCGTCAAAAAAGAGATCTCATTTCACATTCGCCTAGAGCAGTGGTTCTCAACTGGTGGATAGCGAACCAAAAGTGGGTTGTGGAGTCATTCTGAAAAGGGTCGCAGAGTTTGTGTTGCTTCTGAACTTCAATGACATTTGTAGGAAATATATGAACAGTAGTTTTTGTTTAGTAATGGAAACAGCTGAGTCTCTGCAGTTCTCATGCCTCAAAGGGAAAAGGGAGCTCTAAGAGAGAGACAGAGAAAGTTCTGCGTGAGCGGCATAGAGATGCATAGCTTACAGTATGAGGGTCCGAAGAGTCGGCTGGAGTAGTGCTGTAATATGACCAGAGAGTTTCGACCTACTAGCTGTCTACGGAGATGCCACTGGTAGGCTAGTTAAATCTCTGTGTTAGAATTCATAATTCTGTTAGAAAAAGTAAAACATTTAGCTAATTACTACAGGCCTTCTGCTGGGTAATGTATTTTATGTCATTATTGGTAAACATGTGACTCAGACTATGCAGTTTTGTATGTGGGAAAGAAATCAACATGTTTGCTTGTATATTGAGCTAATTTGATGACGTGAAGTTTTAATCATTAAATAGGGCAAGAAGTAAAGCAAATACTCTCCAGATAACTTGAAAAAATGTATCTGATGCCAGACTCTATCTGATGCCAGACCCTTCTTTTATCCCTGCATTCATAACACAATAGCATATGTTTATGTTTATATTTATATGGTAATTTGTTGGATTTAATTCTATCAAATGTGGGTCACAATATAATGCCCATAGGAAATTGTGGGTCCCAAAGCCAGACCAGTTGAGAGCCAACAGCTTAGAGTGATCCAACTATTTTAAAGAAATATTTGAGTTATCTTAATAAAAACACATCATAAGGCAAGGTCCTTTTTTTCAGCCAAAACACAGGGACTAATCTTGGACATAACGCATACAGTACAGATATAGCCCCAGATATAGATACATTCTTGGCTAATATTGTAACAATGAGGGCAAGCCCATAAAACAGAGGGATTTTAGAGGAGGGGTGAGAACATCTCTTACTACCCAGTAACATGATTGTTGAAATCATTCAGATGTCCTGAAACGCTTAGACTTTAAACGGTGCAAATTATGCCTAATCAAAAGGACCAATCTGAACATTCAATGAATATTACATAATATGTCAAACATTGCACATGGAAGAAGCTGGTCTAGTTCACATGCAAACATTTGATCACTGGCTTTAGATAGAGGACAAGATTTGCACCACTGCTTCATAGTGTTAGTGTTTGTGCATCTGTAGTTTATGGTTTCAGGGATAGGCAGTTTACCATGGCAACCAGGATATTCAGACTCCACCTCCCTTTAACCTAGTCTTTAAAGCTATGACCTCTGCCCTTACTAACATCAAATAAATGGGTTCACGTAAAGGCATCCATGTGGTCTGGCTAAAGTGCAGGTCACTGGGTTTATGGAGAGGCTCAGGTTCTAGAATCGCATGCATTACTACAATGGCAGGTGTTTTAGACACAAGGCTATAAGTCCATCTTATCTGATCCATTGAAATTATTCAAGATTTGACTGTGACTGTGCACTAATAGCAGAATGCATCAGCTAGTATAAAGTATACAAATAAAGTAGTATCATTAATTACTATCATTACTACAATGTCATAACAGATGTTAGAGATATTTAGGGGGTCTGATGTGTGGTGTGAGAGCCAGATGCTCCAGGTCTTCTCTTAGGAGTAATTGGAGCTGCCACTGCATCTGCTGATCTCATGTTCCACACGAGATGATGAGTGCGTGGAACATCTCTGCACGAGGGTGGCCTGTAGGCTACACCTCCATCAACCCCTTCTCCTCACCGCAGGCCTTTAAGTGCCAAGCTCCCACCATCCAGCCTCTAGCTCTTCAGCGGCTTGTGGAGCCACATTAACACTTCAAACATGAGGAGGGCAAATCTGGGGGTTGTCCCTCCACCGCTGGCGAAATTCACTGTGACAATCAATGTCAGGCTGTAATACAGCTTTTCAGGAGTGGTGGTATGCTAAGGGAAGGACTAGTACAATATTCCACTTCAAAGACCTCAGTTCTACTTCATGCAAATGATTGTGGCAGAAAGGACATTTATTCTAGGAGGCTTGCATTATAAATAAGCCTTAGACAGTTTGGTGCCACTAATTCATTATGACACATTTTTGTGGGTTTCGCTTTATTGCCATTGGGCATTATTTAATTTCAACTATCAATTTAGGTACAAGCAAGGTAAAAAGCATGATTTGTTTTTGTAAACAAGAACGGCTGGTTGTACCCAAGGACCTCCAACCTTTAAATCCAGACCTGTGAATGGACTCCAATATGCAGATACCCATTTCCTATAAGAATATTCATAGAATCTGGATTTCTTGGGTGAAGCTAAAATGGCATATATGCTTTTGTCTTTTGTCTATTGACTTTAATGGGAACACTTTCGCAAACTTTTAGGACAAGTCACTGTCCTCGCTGCTCGAAAACTCACTAAAACACTTAACACTTGACCAATATGTCCTGCTTCATCCAAACCCTTATTAAGGTATTGCTTAAAGAAAATGTCCTTTTCATTATTTCAGCTTCTAGTTTAAAGAGAAACCATTTTATGTTTTTTGTTTTTTTTCTATGTGACTTCGACTCTGTCCTCTGCCTCTCCTGCCACTGGCCTGCCCCTGTAGCCTGCCCCCTCCAGGCCTCTGGGTCACACCTGTTCTCCAGTTCTGACTGAGGGGAAGGGAAGAGTTCAAAGAGCAGGGTGTCACATAACATTTCCTCAACAAGATCACGGAGGGCTCCGAGCAATTCAACAAAGAGGAGAACATATATGTGTCAGACAATAAACAAACAAATGACGAGGTTCTGGTGTAGCTCTCGTGTTTCAGACCTTCTGACAAGAGTTCTCTGGTTTTGGGGTACATGTGTCACAAAGTTTTTTGTGTTTGTTTGTTAAGGACAGAATGTGGAGATAACCGACAACTAGACCTACCACTGACCACACTTATAAAAAGGAGGTTATAAGCAGCAGAATCCTACCACAGGAAGGGCCAGAATAATGGATTTTCCCCAGAGGCAGAACAGCAAAATCATGCCAAATTCTTTCGAACTGAAGATTGATGGCACACTGTGAGGGTCCACATTCAGATTTGTGATGTGCAGATATTTAACAGACTAAATCTACTACTCTGTAATGCTGCAGAATAAACGGAAGTGTGTGCGGCAATAAAGCTACTCATTCCTGATGGTTTGCTCAAACTATTTGTGAGATCACATAGCACTTGCTTGATCAGTGTCTGAATACCCTGTAGTGGAGAAATGGTTGAAGGAAGTGGAAGTCGGACTGGAAGTCAGGATTCAGTTGAGCAATATTTATTCAGTAACAACACCCAGTGGCACGTGCGGAAAACCGTACACGCTACAACATATCTAGCCTACATGCTTTGAAAAAAATGTTTAACACAGGATTGATACATTGTATCGAAATTGTATGCTGGTTACTTTTGACATGACGCGTCTGTTTTACTCCTCAACCAAATCATTTTTCTCTCATCCCCGTTCAATACTTGGCTCAGTTCAGGCAGCTAAGTGATGTGCACACAGTCACACATACATATCACGGCCCTGTCATAGAGTATTGACGTAGAAGTAGGCTACAGATGATGCATGACACAATTGTATTGTCCGACAGTATGCTACAAAATAAAACTACGTGCATTAATCATCGTGGACCTCATTTTAACATTCTTTTGTTGATTGACGTCACACCATAAAACAGGGCGAACGAAACTTGATTAGACAGTGTCAATTCAGAAGCAGTCCAAATCTGTGTAACGGACTATCACATTCTTATCTAGGTAACAGGCTAATTCAAATGTCTTGTCGGACGTCTTGTGTATTTGCTATAGCCTTACTTTACAGTATTGAATACCCACGAATGTTATAATTCTGCTATTAAATGCTATCGCGTTGTTGCAGGTAAACTTTTAGCTAGCTAAGTGACTTCGGTGTGCACCAAAGAAGAACTGCTACGAAACGAAATATCTTTACTAGCAACAACAGTCAGATAATATAAACAAAGCAAAAATGCTCGTGATACAAGGACACAAAAATAGAATACACCCTCGGTTTAGTGTAACGGCTACATTTAAACTTTCCTCTGAATTAAAGATATACGCCTGTCTTCAGACTGGGAGAACTGGAACTTTTTTCCTTACCGTTATCGGTTTTGTGCTCCGTCACATTCCTTTAAACTCTTGACACCATCTTAATCCGATCACGATGAGCTGTCCTGCAATGGAAATGTCGAATCCGCGGAATATTTTAATGGTTGGTAAAAGTAATCACGCGTCGCTGGTCTCGCACACTTTAGCTCTCAGCCGCAGCATTTCCAGCCATTCGCGTGGACGCGCGCATACGTAGCTAAGGGCGGTCTCTAGTCTCAAGTGCTGGTAAGCAGTTCACGTAAGAATGTCGGACACGCGCATCGTTCATATGAGATACAAGTTCAGAGGTCCAGATCCACTAAGCGCAGTAATGTCTTAAGCATTCTTTACTCTTTTAACTTTATGGCATAACCCTTACCATCTTTGTTCTGAGATGTGTTGTGGTCATGATTATTAATATAAGGTCAGAGTTATTTAAAGGCATTTTTTTAAAAGACACTCAGCTTTCTATTCATGTCACTTCTTCAAAATGAAAGAGATTTGGTTGACAAATTATGGGTTTATTTGTTTGGGAAATGGAGGTTATGCATCACAACTCGCAATGAAGCCTATAATTTGCTCGTCATACATACTTGTTGAATGGGATGGGTAAACATCGTAAGGCAAGCTTCGGAGTTCCCCTCTGATCCCAGTTTCTTTTGGCCCTTGTCCTCAGGAAGGGTGGGTGGGGTGGTGGTGGGGGGGATCAGTGAGGTGGGTCAGCAGTCAATAACGATGTGGGGGAGTGACTCATGTCTTTACACATTCCAGACATTGTTTCCCCTTCACCAGCCATCAGGGCCAAGGTTTTCCCAGGCTGGGAAGGGAGAGTGGAGATGATGGCAGATCAAGGACAAGACAGCTACATCAAGGGCTTGAAACCTGGCTTGCACTCAGTGGCCCCATCTAGGCATAAGGCTTTTTATTCTAAGAAATATGAAACCCTAACTATTCTATAGGTTAAACCTTTTCGTCTTTCAGTAGGCTACATGGATTTAAGAGTTGGAAACCTTAACCTTGATGTGTTCACCAATACAAGTCCTGAGGGAGTCTAGAGGATATAACAAATGTAAACCTTCACCTTGATGTGTTGATCAATACAAGTAAGACATACCATGACCCTGAAGAAGTCTATTGGTTCTACTTTTCAGAATAATCAATTATGGAGTGTCTCCACAAGAGGGAGTTTTTATTACAGGTGTCACTAGCAGGGGTGTCAATGGGTGTAAGTCGAGGGCCGGGCAGTGGGGCAAGCGCTCCCTAAATAGTCGTGGTCTACCAATGCGGTGACAGTGCATTGTGGGACTTGCAGTATTTGTGGTGTTTTCGACATACCAGCGGCCGCGGCAGACAAGCTCTGATAGATAAACAGAACAGATGGATGCTTTATTAATCCTGAGGGAAAATTAGGCAAACCAAATAAAATGTCACCGTTGCTCATTTAAATCAATGGAACTTTTTGCAACATTCTGAGGAGCTGGAGGGCCAGATTCAATGGCCTGATCAGGCCCCCGGGCCTTGAGTTTGACACATATGCACTACTGGTATTATACTCTTTTTTGATTTCGATATGTATTATCATTAAGGAGAAAAACACATGTATCCGTACAACATTACACCAGCGTGAGCATAACTTTCCCCAACATGAATCACTCAAATAACTAAACGACCAAATATTACTAATTTAAGAAGCTTTATAAGGATTGTCTGATGGCAAGTCTGACGGACATGCTTTTCTATTTGGCTAAACCAAAATGCTTACACAATGCTAAATAAAACTTGGTAATAAACACATACTTGTACTCAGTATGTAATGGTGTCTACTCAGTTCTCCCAGGAAATAAGGACAATAAAGTTCCCCTGTCTTAGCTTGAACTTTTCTAAGAAAACAGACGAGAGAAGCGATCATAAACTATCATCGCATACAAATGCAATCAAATTATGTTAAACATAATACTAACAATGAAACCAACTAAGATTTTAATCTCAACAGATGAAAGGGAAATGTTGACTCAGAAGGTGAGAATGCAGTGCACAGGACAAAGTGACAAAAGACTGAGTGGCTTTCCCCAGAAAGAAAACAATGCATAATTTAGCCATACGTCAGTGAATCTGTATAATACTCTTAAGTGAAACAGCTGAAATCGAGGGCAATTCTTTTTCTTTTGCTTGAAACCTAATAGATTTTTGTCAACTGTGGCAGTCACTTCATGCCAGTTTCTAATCAATGACACCTAAAAGGGGAAAAAAAAACATTTCACAAGATTGATTTGAATATCTTACTTACTAATTTAAATATTAAACTTGTGTTCTGTAAGCTCAATGTTGTCCAGTTAGGCAACAGGTTATTTTTGGACTCTGGTAAAAAAAAAAAAGAGAAGCCCCAAACAGATATCTGTGCCAGCTCAAGGGAGAAGGATGTGAGTCCAACTCAGCGCATGACTCCTGACTCCTGACTCACTCACTTACATCCTACATTCCTCCATGGCCCTCTTTATGGAAATGGCTTATTTTCCTCAGATGTGGGACTCTGCCCACCACATCCATTGTCCCCTTTGCACAGCCCCCTTATCCTGCTCAGGAAGCTGGGGAAAAGTAGCTGACCCAGCCATACATAAGGGGGGCATGAGGTTGAGAGGTGGTGGAAGCATGATATCATGAATTTGGATACAGCCTTCACCCACCTCCCTGGCAGGGGCATGTTTTCTATTTTCCAGAAATGATTTGGCCATGGTATGGATTCCATTTATCCTTTACCATAAACACTTGTAGCTGTAAGAGTGGAGGCCTTGACCATGAAACTCATACATCAAGTTGGAAACTCCACCATTTGAACTATATAACTGGGCAACACTCGTTCTACTTGGCAGGGGAACTGACTGATAAAAAGGAGGAAGAAAAAGACTGGGAAGTTGGACACCTGTGAGCTGGCTGCTGGGTCTGTTCCAACACGTGGAGCTTTCACAGGCAGGATGCTCCAGCTGGGAGACAGGAAATGGGCATCAGAAGACTCCCCCCCTCCCCCGAAACACGCACACACACACACACACACACACACACTAAAGACAAAAATATCTGAAGTTTGGCCTAAAGCTGTGTCAGTTAAAAAATGCTAAGATGATGATTTTCTACAGCCTGTATTGTGGTGTAATCTTGCAAAAACCTTTGAAGTAAAGCACAAGATGTTTGACATAAAGCAGCCAGTCAAACCAATGAAAGGTGCCAAAATCTGCAATATGAAATTAAAACATTGAGCATCTTGGAATGGAAATAAAACACTGTTGAAGTACAAAGTGCACACCACAAGATGGTACGCAAAATAATTTCTTGGCGTTTTCAACGGGTGAACCATTTAGAAAAATCTGCCTGCTCAAGGCCTCCCTCCATGGGGGACTGCAAAGTTATGGGCTGAATTGGCAGTCTGCTGTGGAATAGAAATGGTTGCGTTAAACACATGGCTAAGAACACTCCTGTTGTGTGACAGCACAATAGAGATCTCTCTTCTGCTTGGTTTGGCACTGTCATACTGAGCCCTCTAATAAATGCCCTTGGGCTCTTTTTCCACCATTCGCTCTGAAACAATGGGGCTCTAAGCTCCACATGTGCAAAGCTCATCTGACTGCCAGCATGCCCTCCATGCTTGAAAATACAACGTGATCATTCCCGTATGAGTCAGTGTCTCAGACAAAAGCTTTCACCATCCACAGTTATAATACAAACCACACCTGTTGCAATTAACATGACAGAACAAAAGTACCATCAACAGGAAACAGTGATTCTGAGGTTACAGCTGTTCCCTGCGCACCTTGCATGACTTTCTTTGATTTTTACTCCTGAAAGGACATAGAAACTTAAATAAAACCACAACCCTGGCCAAGAAACATCATGATGGGAAGCAGCCTTGTGAAATATTCTCTTGTAGAATCAAAGCTTAACAAGAAATGCAGCCATTACTGTAAATGCACTTTATTAGACATAACATTTTGTAACACTTGGCAATTTTGTGACGGCAAGCTACAAAGTCATTTTTTATCAGAATGTACATTAAAGAAACAAAAATCTGACCGACCTTGACAATACAATTTTTCAAAACCATGTATTTATGGACATTTTACCAACAACGTGTGCATGGTTTGGGACAAATTAAACGAAGTTGACCAACTTCAGTCAGCTGCTTATTTGGACTGAAGACAAAAACCTACCACAGTAGCTCTGGGTTTACGGCTTCCTGCTGTCCCTGGAATGGCAAAGAGGAATAAAAAAGGGAAAAATAACAATAACAAAAATCTAAGTGTATAAAAGAAATAAATATTGAGTCACAGTTCCACTTGTGGCACGAGATGCTAAAAAAGTGACATAAAATGGGCAGTGTGTCCTCACAGGACTAAAAATGGACTTCTTGGCGGCGGTGTCTGAGCAGACGAGTCGGATGAGGACCCCTGGATGCTCAGCCTCAGGATCACCTCTCCACAGCTTCTGATGAGGAAACTTCAGTTACCTGCAGCCAGTTTGGTTCAGTCATGTGAGCATCAGTAAGAGATTTTCCTCACTTCGTCATAAACTTAGTAGCACTCAACAGCAATGTTGTTTTTAAACTAGCCTTTAATATGCTATAGGCAATGTCAGGATCTCTTAACTGCCTACAGACAAAGACCTACTACAAGACGACAGCCCTTCTCTTCAGTCAGCTGTGCATGCACAAAATAACTGGCAGGCATAGATATGTTTCTTTTTTGCATGTTTTCCTACTGGTTAATTCGAACAGACTGTGTTATAATCTTAATAGCCTAGGAGACCGTTTTGTTTTCTCAGAGCATCTGGTCTGTGTCTGCAGCAGAAAGTAATACCAGACAGTGAAAGTTCTCAAAAGCAGCTCTAATATATGATGCCCGATACTGTTCAGTGGTACAAATGACAAGTTAATAATAACAAAAAGGTTTTTGAAACACTGTCAGAAGGGCTCAATAAAGAATTAACGTTAGAAATAGGGAATGCCGTGTGTATATGTCCCCTCTACGGCTGGACTAACCTCTCCAGGAGGTTCACCACCTCTCTGACGGTGTTGATCTGGCTTTCGTGCTCCAGGGGGTTGGTCAAAATGAGGCTGTGCAGCTTTTTCATGTAGGTGTCGATGGTGTCCAGCGTGGGCATCTCTCCACTGCCTGAGGATGCAGAGAAGATTTGGGGTGACACAGGGGCCAAGGGATATGAAATTTATGAGAACTTATGAGAGCGATGCAGAGGTTTATGAAAGCCGCCTGTGCCCCATGCCTGGGAGAATGCAGCATGACTGAATTTCATCTTTATGTCTAACATTACTTGGTGATGGAGCAGTGTGTGTCTATGGGCCCTTTCTGCTGATGCGCAATATGGGGTGAGCAGTAGGATTCTGATCTAAATGGTGCAGCTCAACAATCTGTAGACTGTGTCGTGAGAAGGAGATAGAAAGAAGGAAATGACCCTGTGGGGCTTCTGAAGGCGCTGGACGTACATCTCCGATCTTTAAATAAAGGAGACCAAAGTGCAAAAGCCAAATTGTTCAGAAAAGGTTAACATTACATTCGAACAAACCCCGGAGATACAGCAATGTCCTCCATCTGCACAAGTTCAAAGTCAGACAAAGAAAAAAAGAAAATAACCAATTCTCTCTACCTATCTACCTTTGACGCTAGTAACACCAGTTTAGCTAGCAGTGAGGACTGCAGTGGGTTATCATAAATAAAAGATGTCCTTCCTATCCCTGTCAGACCGCCCCTCTCTCCCTCCAGCTCTACCTCAGTGCAGCAGATGTGCAAGAGAAGCTCAACAGCCTTAGGCACAGACCACACATCTGTACAGGACAGCAGGGCAGGCCCGGTGCCAACCAGCCGGTCTAGCTACAGTACAGTGTGTCCGAGCACGCACACACACACACACACACAAACACACACACAGAGACACACTGCACATGCTTGAGAAAGTGGACATTTCTGCGTGTGCATGTGCCAACACTATTAAGAAGCGAATTTGACTTTTTTGTGACATTTGGGTAGGTGAAAGACTGAATATGTATGTGTATGTATGTGCGTGTATGTATGTTTGTGTGTGTGTGTGTGTATGTGTGTGTGAATGTTTAAATGTGTGTTTACCTGGCAGGGGCACAGAGGAGAAGCTGCTGGTGAGTGCCTGCCGTAGCGTCTCCAGGTGCTGCTGCAGTTGGCCGCTGCGACCACGCTCCTGCATCAGGTCGCCCTCCAGCCGCTCCACCGCGCTGCGCATGCTCTCCACGTGCTTCTGCAGCGCCGCGTTGCGCTCCTCGAACTCCATGTTGGTCTTGCGTAGCTGCCTCATCTCCGCCTCGCGCGCTGAGGTGACCCCCGAGGGAGAGGAGAGGATAGCCACAGAAGAACATGTCAGAACATCTCACCAGTGAAGATGACTCCAGTTTTCACAGGAGGTGAAAGAGAACAACATTCGGTGTGGAGGCGTCAGTTCTTTTGGGGGGTGTGTTTGTTTGTTTGTGAGTATGTGTGTGTGAGTGTGTGTGTGTGTGAGTGTGTGTGTGTTTGAGTGTGTGTGTGTGCTCAGGTGCTTACATTTGCTGTGGTTGAGAAACTCCTCTGTGAAGATGGGGATATCAAACACAGACCTGTCCTTGCCTTCAGCATCTTTCTGGAAGGGGGGGTGGAGGTAGGAAGAGTGAGGGGGGAACAGAGGGGGAGAAATGAAGACAGTAATGAAGAAAAATCGAGGGGAAGAAAGCAGAAAGATGATGAGAAATGTGATTGCCGTGAACAATGCCAGACTGCCAGTGTCACATACAGATAGCTATGGGCAACAGAAAGAGCTGAGAGGAGGGGGAAAACGTTCAAAATGCCAAAAGCTTTATCTTGCTGAGGGAGCCTGTCCCATACTTCACAGCGAAATTGCACACTATTGTTCCTGACTAAGACCGTATATCACTGACAACTTCACCCTGATGTCTCCACAGATGGAAATAACCCCTCTGTTGAGTTCAATCCAAACACTGCCACACTTCCTGGCTATATCCCACTCTCTAATGGCGAACTGTGAGGTAAAAGGGACCAATATCACAACTCTGAGGCAATTCATCTTCTTTAGAGGGCAAGAATGAAGCTGACATCTGCTCAAACAGAGACAGAGAGTGATAGAGGGGAAAAAAGAAAGAAAGAAAGAAAGAGAGAGATTTCTCACAAACCTAACAGATGACTTGCATGACAGGCCCTTTGCTCCTAAGGAAACATTTGCACATAAGTACGTATAGCTGTGTGCCAGGAGACGCTTGTATGGAGCCACCCTGCGTTACATAAACTGCTGACAGATTGAAGCTGAGGATCCTTAATCACATTGCTGGACTCCATAAAAATGACTTATGCTCCAAACAGCAGTTTAACAGCAGAGGACTCAAAGAGACACTGTGCCAGGGCTGCTTAATCCAGCGTTTAGTGCTGCTGCAATTAGAAGCTTAATTTGTAGCAAGCATTGAGGGGCTGGGAAAGATTTCAAAGGATGGACCCGAATGCTGGATTGATCCAGACACTTTAAGGCCCCCTGCTCTTTTTCTTTATGGGGCAGGGCAGAGAAGTACAGTCGCTTACCTCATGAAGAGACTCGTTGGCTACCTGGCGGCCGACATCTGTGAAGGAGGAAAGCATAAAAGGGAGGTTCTGGGTGATTCATGCCTCTACTGTAAAGCACAACCTTCAGTACATCTTGAAGTGATTGGGAATGAATCATGTAAACGTTATCTGGCTGGCAAGTCAAAGGGGATATTTTAGCCAAGGAGCCACAAAATGTAGACCAGGGGCCTAGTGTACAAAGCCTTGTGTAGAGTTCATACTAAAACATAGCGTACACACGGACCTGCGAAGCAAGATACCATGCACTTTGTCTTTGTACATCCCATTCCATGAGAAATTGAGCTTCAAATGCATGGGCACCACACTCCATCCTTTGGTGGAGTTTTAATATGCTAATGAATATAAATAGGCCTAATCCAGCCGTGTTCAGTTTTAACCGGGTACCCATAGTGTCTTGATGGGCAGTTCAAAGTAATTGCACAAATTAAGTACAAAATTCCCAAAGAAGCCACCCCGTCAACTTACGATCAATGAATTATGAGTTGAACCAGGCCAACTTGACACTATATTAGTCAGTCGCTTTTCTGCATGACAGATAATAAGCACGTTGATGGAATGAGAACGCTTTTGTATTAACCAGGTCAAATTCTACCTCTGACAATGTGTGTGCAGTCAATTGCTCCCCTTACATTGGGGAAAAAGACTCTCGCTGCAACTTGTGCTAATATGTTAGCCTGATCAACCACATCATGTCGGAACTTTATACACCTGGCTGATGTACGGATGATCCCCATCCCATCCTGACTGCTCGGCCAGTTTTCTCTGGAATACTCCTGCTGTCAAGAAGACCAGTGTGATAAGCACTTGCAAGAAAACAGGCAAATGCATGACTTCCAGGCAGATAGCTTTTGGAAATCTGAAACGGTTACCATCATGGAACAAAAGAATCGCATCGTCTCTTAATACACGTTCCATTTTACAGCAATTCTGCCTTATCCTCTAATAAGGCTAAAGCTGCCACTGTTATAAGACTCAGTATTGCATAGCACAGCATTTGTTAATTTAACATCAAAGACCTTTTGTTATTATTTCCAATAGGGTGGAGTGTGAGGGATTAGGACATGAGGGCCACCGTACCTCCCCTGTGCCTCTTGCCCTTCTGTTTCTCCTGCATCTTCCTGGTGTAGTGCTTGTAGGCATCTGTCTTCTGGTACTTCTCCAGATCTCGCATGTAGCGCTCCTTATCCTTCTCTGCTTCGTCCAGATAGCGCTACCAACACAAAGAGTGAGTGAGCGAGGCTGTGTGTGTTTGTAAGTGTATGTGTGTGTTAGATGGAAGGAAGGCTGTATAGAGCGATAGAAAAATGTATAAAAACATGACGGATAGCCTGGGCATTATTCACAGCCTGCTTGGTTTACACAACAGACCTAATGATCTTATCACGTAAATACAACTTAACACCATTGGCCCCTAGGGGTTAAGAAGAATAACCTGCTCTTAGGCAATTTGTTTCATTCAATAGCTCTCCTTTCACAAGGTGCACTCCAGAGGAATTTATGTGAATGCTTTTGTCAGGGCTTGCGCTATTCTTGGCTTTCCCAGGGTTTACTGGATCAAATATACCTGAGATAAAATGTGTCCGGTTAAGTGATAAACAAGAAAAGCTGTATTTTTTTCCATGATCTAATCCGACCACAGTGCTCACATGAAAATGAGGAAATTCAATTTAGCAGTCAGGATTTGGCCAGCAGATCAAAAGAAAAAATCCTGTCGCTCATTGGTCGCTCAAAATTGAACTCAAACTGCCCTTCATTGCAGTTGGCAATCTAATGGCATCTCTTTATCGGCTCATTCATCTGAGGTCAGGGGAAAATTTCAGACAATTATTTCATTTAAGCTCTTACAGGCCACTGCTCTAAAAACAGCAATAATGATTTCCAACATTTGAGTCATTTAGGCATGTTTACCTGAAGCGGATATTTTCACCGGAATTAGATTATGCAGCACTACTACCAGTCAAACTCCTCCTCAAACAAGAGAGAGGCAATAGAAATGGGATAAAAAAAGAAAAAAAATGGATAAAAGTTTTCTTTCTGCAGCGTAGAAAGAATAAAATTAGAGGAGGCTAGCCGTGCGGCCGTCTGAGCCACCCTACCTGCTTGTCATCCGGCGGCAGCTTGCTCCACTCGTTGCCCAGCATCCGGGTGATCTCTGGGAACGGCACGTCGGGCCTCTCCGCCCTAAGGTCCTCGCGACGGTCATTCATGAAGCGCACGTAGCCCGTCAGGGGGGCCTTGGGTGCATTGTGGTCCTTCACAGGCTTCTTCCGCTTCCGTCCTTTTGTCCAGCTTGCGCGTCTCTGCTTCTATGCGGAACCAGACAAGCAGCCCTTAGAGTCCCTCAAGACACCTAGAACCTCCTACCATCTATAAAAAAGCTGTGTTAAGCACCACTTTCTATAGTAAAGAATCATCCATGCAATAATTGGATGACTCTCATTATCCTGCCTCTTAGCAGAAACTGACAGTACCAAAAAAGGGCAATCATGGCACACAGAAAAATGGGTGCCATTACTCTCAGGCAACATATTCAGTGGGACATTGGTCAATGTAGAAAAGTCTCTACCGCAGGGACAACCGACAGAACAATACAGGTGTACACTAATGCTCGAGGTAAAAACCCTAATCCAATATTTTACCTCCTCTCCATTTCTCTGGCTGCTGTTATCTGTGTTGGCACCAGGCGAGCCAGTCTGCTCCTCCATGACCTCCTTCTCTTTCCACAAGACCAGACAAGTCCTGCTGGGCACAAATGGCTGGTGAGGGTATGAAATGAATGAGTGTGTAGGTGTGTGTTAGTAAATCCACTAGCATGGGTTTTGAGTGAAATGTTCTAGGCTATGCATCAAATATATGTCAGAAATAAAGGCCATACTGACAATGTCGGAGATAAGACCCAGATGTTGAGGATTCATGGACATGCTGTTAGTCTTAACCTGTATGGAATAGTCTTTACTGTGAAGCCAGAGGGATAGGTTAATGGGTGCCAGGTGTAAGACACATCTTTGGTACTGACACATAAAGTATCTGTGATTTACTGAGAAAGCAGTCAGCATGCAGATACAGTGTGTGCTTGTTATAATACTTGTGTAGCTAGTTACTGACAACAATACATTAACACAATAAAAGTCTATCATTTTACATCATCAGGGGATGAAATAATCTACGTGCCAACACATCCTAGTGTTTTCATCTAATCTGATGATGTATTTATTGTTTGGGAGAAAAGGAAAGGACATTGTTTGTTGATAAAATGAGTATTAGCCTATTGCTTGGAAACCATCCAAGGGAGGGTTTTAAAGTCAGTCCCCAAAATAGAACGCAATGACAGATGGCTTTGTCATACAATGAAATGAGAAAACTAGAGCCCATCAAATTCTGACACATGACTTCTGGCTCTAGCTCTCTCTGGGATCATTCTCTACGTAGTTTGATTTTGACACAAAAATTGCCACTCTTTTCTAGCTGCTGATTTTCCTCAAACGGAGCAAGAGGCCTCTGTCTTTTCTTTTTTGAATCCCACTGTGAACCCCCTAAACCATTCTTCCCTCTTCCTCCACTGTGCTCCACCAGCTAGTGTTTCCTCTGACAAACAAATGCTGTCGAGAGCCCTGATGGCAGTAAAAGTTTTACATTCAGCACTGGTGGAAAAACACAGAGTTCCCCTCCAGAGCACAGCCGGGGCCACATTTCCTCCCGGGTCACCGTAGCCTGGCTACAGCCAAGAACTGGGGTGGCTTTGTACACGTCCTGAACACAAGCAGACGCAACAGAGGCTAGTAGCACCGCTACAACAGGCACGCCGAATGAAAGACCAGACTGAATGAAACACACTGTTTGTTTTCAAACAAAAGCAGTGGCAAAGTCTGTGGTCCATGAACGAGATTCACATAGTGAATTCAACATCGTGGCCCCTGGTTGAGAAAAATTGGACCCCTGTGTGAACGGCTGCAGGGACAATTCTTTGCCTTAGTCAGGGTCAGGGGTTTTGTTTCAGGTCTTAAACAGCCAAGACCACAAGCAAATACAACTCAAACCATTGTCATCGTGTTCTCACCTCTGACCCCTAGATCTCCACTCAAAGACTCAAGCACACACTATGGCTCCTTATCCAGTCATTCAATACTATGGGAAAAAGAAAGCTAGAACATGGAGAAAAGCAAGATCCTTCTGTTTCTAAGATAAGACAGGCCTATGACCAAAACAAATCTATTTTAATACTAATATAGGTTGCTTTGTAAGCACAATATTTTTTGCCAGTCAATGTCTGTCCAACAGATTTGTTCACTTGGTCGACAGGGAACTTCCCTGACATTTCGGATCCTGCCAGAAGTGCCAATACTAAGGAGCAACAGCCCTGGCAGATCAACTCAAATTAAGTTAGAGTGGTTTGACATGGAGGAGGTAGCAGCATGAAACAATCACTTGATTGCTGCAGTTAAACTTCCTTTTTGGGGTGATTAGCTGTGGAATCTCTGGCAGCAGCTGCGTGTCAGAACCACACTCTCCGCCCTGCCAGCAGGCACGTAATATCTGAACCAGATATCAGCACTGAATACCAAGAACAGCAGTGCCCTCTTCTGTGCTCAATGTGCATAACATTGTTATTGCAACCAATTAGTGGTTTTGAACAAAAAAGTAAACACTTTGTCCAGGTTTCCGCATTTTCTTGAACATTTAAACATAAATCCAACACATGCTATGAAGTAAGCTGAAGACAAAGGATAACCCATAAGTATTCTGAAACTGTTCAACGGAATATATGTGTAACCCTCCCCCTCCCCATTCAAAAGTTCAGAACGCGCATCTTCTTGGACTATTCCTTCAAGAAAAAAACAAACTAATTATGATTTTGTTATACAGGTCGAGGTTGAGGCCATCACTGGGGACGTTCAAGGATTGATTTAAGATAACTTAACTCTACATGCTGTAGCTATCTGTGAATACATTCAGCAGTGCCTGCAAGAGTTAGATGACAAGCCAGATGGTTGCGCCTGCTGCCAAGTAATCTGGGTGAATATTTCAATCCATTTAGGACAACCCGTTTGTATTATTCAAATGCTGCACGACTTGGACTCAGTCATGAAATCGACTTGCCCCATCGTACCCCAAGGCGTCATAACACTGAGATGCTAGCTCACCTAGCAGGCCACATAATGGTACATATTAAAATGCCTGAAGCTAAGCTAACTAGCCGTATAAATATTGCTAGCTATCCGTTCCCTTCTCACATTGCGTTGATGTTACAACGCAGTGACACAATTATGGAAATACTGGGAAAATAATGAAGCCGTCAGGTCTCCATAAGTGTATCGTTGCTAAGTAACGATGAAGTTACCACGTGCGTTCGTCTACGATTACGTTTAAGACAACGATTATGGGCTCCAAACAACGAGCAAGCTAGCTAGAAAATGAGCTAACATACAGTTATGATTAAAGACCCAGACAGTCCAAAAATGTGCTTCGAAAAGCTTTGCCATTACATTAGCCTTATTCATTTAGGTTATTGGCTGTCATCAGATGCTCAATGAGTAAGCCATGATTTATCCTAGACAACTAAATAACAGACTGTATAGCTGACGTTAATGATATCCTTAGCAAGCAGTAGGCTATCATGCTACTTAGCCTAGCGTAGTGATACTGGTAGATTTTTTTCCTCCACCTTTCCAATGCTCGTTAAATATCATTACATGCTGTACCATAAAATAAATGTAACCTAGTTTCACACTGACCTTTGTCAGCCGCCTTTAGGGCTAGGGCAGGTTATGTATCAGTCAGGGAACTTCACAAATGAAAACAATGCAGGACACTCATTCACGTAGCAGCTGCCAGCACAGAACGCGGATGCGTTCCTAAAACCCAATGTTGCAACATGCTGCGCAGTTACATAGAGCGTGTCTTCAACATTGAATACATAGGCTACAAGTCCTTATTGTGTAATTCATAATCTAGAACGCATATGAAGCTCTTTCTGAGAAAACAGCGAAAACACATAATTGGAAAAACCTGTAGCAACATACTCAATGTTCACTACAGCCATTTTACCACTATTCAAAACCTTTTGGTTGGATTCCAATTTCATATTACTGGTACGTATCTTCCTTATCATGCCATTACAGATGACACATTAAACATAGGCCTGGTCTTGTCATATAAGACATAAGAAACGAATCGTATTTTAAAAGCAAAATAATGCAAAAATATGCTCCGAAATTGTGACAATGTGACACGTCTTCATGTATTCGAATACATTATAATTCTTCAACCTGCATAAATTGTGAAAATTACAATCAACAATTTAATTTTATATAATTCGTTTCAAAAAGGTAGGATACGCCAATTTGTATTACACTAAAATATGTTGGTGATAACATATTTGATGTGGTCTTATCATATAACCCAAACTGCATAGCTTGAGACAATGAATTTTGACTGCTGACAACCTGACACTCAGAAATAACCTCCTCATTACTTTGTTTCTGTTTCAGGGCATCACTTCCAGCTCTAGGTTAGGACACGTTGACCTATACCTGGAGAGAACAGCCTACCTAGTCATCATTAAATTCACATGTGGCACATCAGTGAAGTCCTTTAAATGATGGGAGGAAGTTTTTTTTTTTTTTATCTCTTTGCATGTTGACTACTCTGGCTATTTCCCTTTTTAAGTCAGCCAATTTATAATCGGAGTTCAGAGGATTCCTCCAAACGAAGGCTTTATTTATTTTCCAGAAATTAATTTTAATGAGACTGAACTGCAAATAAAGAGAGTGGTTAATGCAACACATCTTTATTGAAACTTCTGAAGCAACATCAATTTACAAACTGAGATTGGGAGCTTCTTTAAAATGTACCAAAAACAAAACAAAATGTGTTGAGAACTAAAATGTGGGCAAGAACAAAAACGGGGGAAAAACAGAAATAAAAAAACAAATTACTCCCATGGTTTAGACCAGCAGTGGTAGGTATTTTTGCGCTTATTTTATACAAAAAAATAAATTAATGAAATCTTTCAAGTTTACAGGAATATTTGATACAAACACAGGCTGAAATTTTGAAGCCGAGAATCCTCAGCTTTGCTTGTGTTCAGACTTAAAATGGTTCTTTTTTCTTAAATACCGTCAAAGCAGGCTTACTCAAGAGAGATGCCAGGAGGAGAGAAATACCACTGATGATAAAAACAAACAAAAACAAAAAAACAAAACAAAAAACGGGTGAGCCAGAATAAAAAGCAATTTTTTCGAATGTTCAATGTGGGCCGAGTGGTCAGTTTGCCAGGTCCTTAGGTTCGAATGGCTTGGGAGTTGCCACGAGCAGAGCCACGTGGGCCCTGGCCAGTTCCACGCTTGTAGCTCTGTTGGTAACCATCCTGAGAAGAAACAGACAAGTTAATTAACCAGTAGGCCAGTGTGTCTACATAAACTTAACCCTGAATGAGAGCAGTGCACACTTCAGCTACTGCTATGCATGCGAGATGGTCAGAACCCTTTGTTTGTTTTTCAGATTCAGCAATCTAGTGCAGCACTTACCCTCTGATAGTTGCTGTTGGAGTAGTCCCGTGGTGCACTAAACTGGGTCTGTCCATAGCCAGAGTTTGGAGTGTTGGAGAAGGGAGGGCGATAACCGTCAAAACCGCCTAGGAAAAACCAGAACGGCATTAAGAAAGATGGACACTATAGCTCAAATGTTTCACAATTTATGACAAACATAAATAGTGATGTGTTTATTTATTTTTATCATCACTCACTATGTTTGTCAGATTTTACTTAAAGAATGTGGATCTTCTCTCAAGAGATGAACACTAAGAGGCAAATACTGTGGACGGTTCAAAATCAATTCTCACTGGTTTGTTTAGTGAAAGTTTCTTTTTTAAAGCTGCAAGGGCAAAATTCCAATTGCCTGCCATATGGATGAATACCTCGAAAACCGTTGGATTGTCCCCTGTAACCGTTGATCATGCCGCGGGAGTTCCTGGGCCCGCCACGTGTCATGGCTCTGCTGTTGTAGAAAGATTGGGCTGGCCGCCCGAACCCAGTGCCTCCCCCGGGCTGCTGGGACATGGCCTGGTGGCCTCCTGCACTGGGGAGCGATTGGTCTTGGGAGTGGAAAGCTCCAACCACTGCAGGGAAGAGAGCACAACAACAAAACAGTTAAAGTAAATGGGACAGATTTAGGGATCAGAGTTCCCAGACTACACCGGTTTTCCAAGTGTTTGATTACTCAAGCTTTCACACTGGATGAAACTGGCAAACCATAAACATCAGGCCTTTCAACAGACCGTCTGGGGATTCAAGTCTAAGCCTGGACAAGGTCACTCAGGGCTATGAACCTTTTAGCTAGCAACACAACTCACTACTGTTCAGACTGCATGCTAGGAGGAACACCAATCTCATGTTCAACGAGTTGTATTTCACTGTAAATTCATTATCTGCTTACAAATCAAATCATCCCCATGGTTTGACATCACCAACATAAAGGAGAATCATTAAAAACAATCTACAACAATCTTGAAGTCCAGGAAAGGACTTTTTTGCCAGGTATAAAATATAAGAAGGTCTTAATTAATAAATAATGGACCCTTTATTCTGGCATGAGCAACTAAATATTAGGGGTGGGAATCTCTTGGCACCTCACGATTCGATTCCGATTCAGAGGTCAACGATTCGATATTGATTATCGATTTTAAACCGATTATCGATTTCAACATAAAATGGATGTATATTTTTTAACACATCCATTTTATGTTGAAATGCAAGCTGCATCGATTATTGCATTGCTCATAGAAAGTTATCAAACACAAAGTAGGAAGTAATTTTAGACTCTGAGTTGCAGACTCAAATGATTTAATAGTTGAAATGCATCGATAATCGTTTTCGAATTGATAATCGATAATTGCATTTCAACATAAAATGGATGTGTACACATTTTTTTTTTTTAATTTAAATTACAAAATAGATTATAAACTTTTCTGGATCGAGACAGAATCGTTTTAGAGAGAATCGAGAAAAATCGATTAATCGATTTTTTACCCCACCCCTACTAAATATCCACAAGCGTCATCACAGGGACTCAAAAGCCAATTGGGTAAAGCACTTTTTTTTCTGCTCTAATTTGAATCATTAACATGGGGAGACAGACCCTGCTCACCAGACTGCAGCTGGTCCGGCTGCATCTCTGGCTGCTCCAGTGGGTGCTGCGTCTGGTTGCTGAAGCCCTGGCTGTAGCTGTTCGGGTACTGGTTGGGCTGCTTCAGGGCATCCGTCTCATTGGCCGGAGGCACAGGTGCGTTGAGATTGAACACCTGAGAGGGTCAGGCACAGGTATTGTTTAAGGAAACTGGCAAAATGGTGATCACAATAAATATTCCTGGATGACAACTGTCCATTGTCCACTGATGAAGTCATTAAGGTCAAAAATCTGTTTTTAGAAATAAACATATTTTCATCCATAAAAATAATTAACAGGACATTTCAAATTTATTGGAGTTCAGGGGTTTTCCTAGACTGAACCTCCTGTGTTTCAGGGTGCGTGGGAACACCGAACAGTATAATCAGGCTTAACTTCTTTATAATTTGTAATCTAGATTGCATTGCCTGCAAAATCCATGAAAAGATGCAGTCCATGAAAGTGCGGATATCCGAGCTCAACAATCTAATTACAACCCTCTTTTCCGTGCACCTGAAGAGGTGGGAATCTCTCGGCACCTCAAGATTCGAATCCGATTCAGGTGTCAACGATTCGATTCTAAACCGATTATCAATTCTAAACCGATAATCGATGCATTTTGACTTTTAAAACATTCGTGGTTGCTACTCAGAGCGTAAAATCACTTCCGATACAGATGAATTACCTTCTCTATTTTTTTTATAAGAGAAAAAGCTTTTCCTTGTCTCAATTTTGTCTTTCTATGAAAAATGCAATAATCGATGCAGCTTGCATTTCAACATAAAATGGATGTGTAAAAAAAAATATGAACTTTTCTGAACAGGACAGAATCGTTTTAAAGAGAGAATTGAGAAAAATCTAATAATCCATTTTTTCCCCCCATCCCTACACCTGAAGCACTGTGTTGATTGGTTGGGACTTTTTTAATGTATTTAATTAGTATAAAGTCTGAGCCACTACTTTTCCATTTAAAGAGCGAAGGTTGTGAGCGCAAACACTGAACAGAAATGACCACAAGTATACATATGCTGAATTTTACATAGACAAGTTTATGGGATTAAAGTCAATTTGAACCTTTGAATGAATCACATGATGCACTGGCTGATCCGAAATAAGTGGGTGCCCACGGACACCTGATCACAGTGATTTTTCTGAAGTTATTCATATTTTACAAAAAAGCAAGCATTGACATTCAATTCCGAAATCGATAAAAACATTTCCAAGCATTATGTTTTCGTATACTGAGAGGCTCTGCACTCTCTGGGAGGTGGTCAATCTGTTCTCAACTCTGTTCTTCTCTTATGTCACAGCAGAAATTAGATACAGTCAATGTCTTGTGCCATCTTGTGGATTTCAGAAGAAATGGCATCAGAGTAATAATACATTTTATTTATATAACACATTATATAGCACTGACAGGAGCCCAAACAGTTTGGATACAGAATAAAGCACCATCACTGTATTTGTCCAACAATTTTCATACAAAGAATGCAGCTCAAAGTGGTTTTATATTTCAGTCACTTTCAGAGAATAGGCTAATTAATCTGATGGCTACTATTGAATTGGCTAGAAGTGATGAGCATGACTGCCTAAGATGGTGCACAGATTGGTGTCCTCAAAGAGACCAACCAGGTTAGCCTCGCTGGCCCCCCGAAGAGCCATGCCAGCAGACACGGCTGGACCAGCAGCTTGCGGATAAGCAGCCTCCAACCAATCGCTGGTGGGCATATTATAATTCTAGTCATGTTACATATCAATTGGTTATTTAAAGGCTTTTTGAGTTAGTTTCTATTACACGGTTAGGGATTCATCCATGTTTAAACAGTTAACCATTGGACCATGCCCATCCCTAATTTACATGTCTTCGAAATCATGTTCATACGAACAGTTTTGGTTCAATTAGGTTAATTGGATATATTGCTGTTGGGTATGGACAGGACTATGAAAATCCTCAACGAACAAGCAAGTTAGTTTCATAATTCCAATAGTCCCAGTACATTTTGACATTTAATTTCTTCACTGTTCTCGGTCATTTGCATGTTAAGCATTACACTTTCATGGCGTGTTCAGACACACACCACGGAGCACATCGTGATGAAGTGACTCCACCCACCGTCTGCATGGACTGGAATGGTGCAGCGTTGACGTTGATGCCACTGCTGTGTAGGGGCTTGGAAGAGGGCTGGAACACTTGCGTCTGGGAGGCAGGGGGCAGAGCAGAGACGGGAGGGGACTGATCTGACGATAAGGACATGGAGGCCTGGATACAGAGACATCACAAAACCACCACCACCACACATTATAGCAGAGAGACAGACAAACAGCCAGTCATGATTGTGAAATTGTTTTCAATAAAAACTGTGTGGTGCGGGGAGTTCACCTGGATGGGGTCGATAGCTTCAGGCTGTGGTCGCGGGTCAACGGGATGGGGAGGCTGGTACATGGGGGATGGCGTAGAGAAGGCCTCTGGTGAGGGGGCGACCATGGGGACCTGGAGAAGAACAGATCTTGTCAAATACTGAGGAAACATCTCTGAACCGCTACGGTCCTCCTCTACATAGGAAGCATCGACCATTAAACTACACATAAGAACACGATTATTTCTCAAGCTTTGGGTAAGACACAGAACATGACATAAGCTAGCATCTAGCATCTCTCCACTCACTGGTGTTGGTTCGGGTTGTACAGGAACAGTGTTAGGCTGTGCAAGGCACGTGTCTGGATGAACTACAAGGGACAAACAGAAATACAATTTAAAAAAAATCTCATCACCATCACAATGGCAAAAATCACTAAAGGTATCAGAAAGTTAGCTTATACCAACCAGCTGCAAGACTTGGTGGACCCGGGGTACAAATCATCAGGGGCATGTCCATGTTTCGCGCAGGATCCATAGGCTGTGCAGACACGATGGCAGGGTCAATGGGTGGGCCCTCAAACTCCAGCATCGAGTCCTGGAGGAGAACAGGGGAGGTTCAGCTAAGCGTTTCAGCTCTCGGAAGAGAATGCCTGATACCACATCTACCATTGGTCCTTCTGATCTCTCCCTTACCTGCATGAAGTTGTAGGGCCCCTGCATCTGTGCCATGAGATCCTGTACCACCTGCTTCCTCAGGACCGGGTCAGCAGGGGGCGTTGGAGTCACCGAGGTCAACGGGTGGGGTTCGCTCACCACGGGAGACGGGGCCGTCTGCATGGGTGGTTGCTGTTGCAGCGAGCTCACCGCCTGTGCCAACAAAGATAATCCTTGATCGTATGTGACCGAAGCACCAGGTTTAAGGCTAAACAATCTAATCTCTGCCCATAGCAGATGACGCTTGAATGCTTTTGGATAAAACAGGTCCTTTCATATTGGGAGTACAGAAGCACTGGGGGCGAGGAGACTTGATTGTTAACACAAATGGGAAGAAGATGTACCTCTGATTCGGAACTCCATTCTTCGACTTGCTCTTGGTTACTGTTGCTGTACGTGCCTTCTGGAATGAACTGTCTGTTAACAAACTGCAAGCAGAACACCTACATTAGGCTAGAAATCGAAACTGGTACACAAACATATAAAGGCATCTGCCACAACATACTGGGATATTAATGAAGTCAAGCAAGAGAATCATGGAGAATAACCACTAAACAGCACTCGCCTCTGTTGCCTCCACTGCCAAGGGCTCTGCATAGTCCTCTACCAGCTCGCCCTCTGGAAAGAATCAAACAATATTTGAGGGTGTTAAAGGCTACAGGAAAAAGAAGCCAACAAAGAAATTAACATAAGTTAATTTTTATGATGACTGTTGTTGCTTATTTTATGCAAGAGAACGGTGTCGGCACAATAGTCTAAAGTGTCATGACTAGTCCATTTTGCTAAACTGCCATTGCTCAGGAATGATCTTAAGGCTAACCCGTGTCGCCGGCCTGCTCCTCGGCTTCCGACGACTCCACGGCCGTCGTCACTTGCTCTTCTTCTTCCTCCGCACACACGCCGTTCTGATGGTTTTGTGCCGTGTCAAAATAGCCGCTCTGCATCACACGCTCCAGGGTGTCCTTAAGGGCTTTGTCTGGTAGAAAACCCAAAACAACATTTATCAGTCAGTCATGCTCAAAGCATACGTCAGGCCACCTCTTGGTCATTTAGATCAAAGTCTGGCAAACACGTCCAAGAGTACAATACTACTCGATCGACACTAGTAATACATTCTGCCGGTGGAGGGTGGGAACCATAAGAGGCTTTGAGCTCCAGTGAAGAGGACAAGCCCTAAAATCTGGAAATCGAATTATGCTGCTGTTCCGCCGAGACACTTCTGTTGAGCGGAGCTGTACCACTCAGTGCCTGGGAAGCGCACCACATAATTTACATTTCTTCATTCAGCCATATTGTGGCTTTCAGTATTATCCAAGGAAATTTAACCCATGATCTCAGTGTTGTTGGCTGAAATTGCTGGTGTTACTGTTCAGACCTTGTGCTACTAGTTGAAATACAAAGGAACCAAAACGGACCTAGTAAAAGTGTACTCCATTAACCTGTCAAACTGTTTAAGTGGGGTGATTTAGTGTTCCTGATAATCATAGCTTTAAATCAACATTGACTACACAGTTTTACAACCAGCTTTGTGAGACCTGGAGCTCTTGTCCTGTAGCCAGATGCTAGGGGTGTAACTTGGCGTGTATTCATACTGAACTGATCGGTATGCGACTTCCTCAGTTTAGTACGCCCTGTAACCCAAATCAATTACTGTCAAAATATTCTATTTATGTCTAACGTTAATACTTGCACACAGCATTTGGCCACCTCTCACTTATCGGTGCAGAAAAGCAACCACACTCAGTTATAGAAAATACATAATTAAAGCATATGGTCAAAGTGTTTGATCCCCTCTACAACGTGCATTTCAGTCATTCCGTTGTGCCTGCCCTGCACAAGATGCAGTTCAGGAGTTAACAGGTCAGTCTTACAATAAAGCATTACTGACATTGGTGTTCAATTTCTAATATTCGCGGAATCTGCCTTGAAGAATTTGATCCAACATCCCATGTGAGCACGTCCTTAATGAGCAAAGAATCTCATTGTAAAAAAAAAAGTTATTTGGTCATTGAGGAACTCATTTCAGTATTACCCTCCTTAAATCAAGGACTACCACCAGCTGGTCAGCACGATCAAGTTTTAAAAGAAAAGTCATGTTGTCCATGCCCACCATATGTATTTATATGCCCTGAGCCCATCACCACCTGCTGCTGCTGGGTTATCCATGGCTGGCGAGTGGAAGGGTAGGGGGTGGAACCCAAGGAGAGTGATAAGCCCCAGCCTGGACAGGCCATTTAAGGTCAGCAGGACGGGCTATAAGACCAGTTGGTCCGGTTACTGCTCATGTGCTGGTCTGGTCAGGTCACTGGGCCCTGGCACACTGCCCCGGTGCTGAGTCAGGAGAGGCAGCAGCCTTTGGCCTCACCCACACAATGCAGCACAGTGCTGCACAGCTTGGCCTGAAAAGCCTCTATACCACTCTGCACTGGGTATATAAAAAGTAAATGGGTGGCGACGAGCATATATTGTATATCTCTACGACCCAAATACTTTCAGCATGCAACACTGTGGTGTCTAATAAGTGTACTTTCCAACATATTGTTTTGCAGAATCAACAATAAGATTGATGTGTTTGTTCAACATGTCCAATAACACTGCATTGTATCTCCAAATACTTCACCTCCAGCAATATTTTTTAAGCGTCACCTTTTTGCATGAAAGTACATTTTAGCTACAAAACAAACAGCACTGCCAAAAACATCCCATGGACACCTCAAAGCAACTAGACAGACAACCTTGACAGAATGAATAACAGGCCTGAATTTCTTACCACTCCTTCCGTGTAGGCTTCTAAGCCCAAATGACTCCACGGGGCTGGAACACATTTTAAACGCCACACTTGGATCAGGGAATCCCTCCCCTCATCTGAGCCTCTCATTCAACAGAGCATCAGTCCATTCAGACCAGTCCTGAAGTACCATGGCCGCAATGACTTCCTCCATGACACACATTCTTTCCCCTTGCTCTGGTCCTTCATGCAACTTGGCCAACTCAGTTCTTTTCCTTCTTGTGATTTTTCCACAAATGCCCAGTTTCAGTATGATGTAACAAGTTATAACCTTCATCAGCTGCGTGTACCATCCCCTCTCCCTCACTAGTAAATGCTTGTGACAAAGTGTATGAAAGATTAATGTAGATGTCAAGATAAAGGACTTAAAAACTAAAAGCACCACACAGGGAAGTATGCCAAACTCTCAAGTGCGCAACAACAAACAATTATGGGGTGGCAAGGGGCATTTTGGAACAGATGGAGTGATGGACTGGTTTGACCTACATGTGGTTCCCGCCACAGGTTTGTCCTTCCCCTCCAGGAGTTCCCATAAGTGCTGTGACGCCTCTTGATACTGGTCAGTCAACCTGAGAGATGGGGATAGATGTGCCACCAAACAGTCAGCAAAACAGACGCGTCACATTACCAAAATATGGATGGCTTAAACAGCGAGACCCCCATTTGTCTTGTTTAGTCTCCCAAATCTCAACAGATTTGAGAAAACGGAAACAAATGTTTTCAAATGTACCACCTTCAAAAAGAAATATTAACGAGCAGCGAGCTGATGATGAATGTTAAGTTTTCACCATCAATCTATTGTATAACCAGATCTAAGCATGTACAAGATTAGCCTAACTAAATTGTTCTTACTTCGAGGAAGCCCGTGTCAGTAGAGAAAAAAAGCATATTTGGCATAAAAGAATGGCTGTGCAGACAGGATTTGTACAATAACTAAAATAAAGCTGTTAGGTCAGCAACCAAACGTATTAATTTCACCCAACGTATAAGCTTAGCCCAATCAGATTTCTTAACTACAAACATCCAGGTCAAGGGGTTCATGACTGACTACAGATAAGGGGCCACACAGTCTTCTGATAAGATCGCTTATGACTGGATGGAGCTACAAATTTTACATAGTCAGCAACAGAGCAGTTTACAGCCAACACTGCAGAAATAAATAATGCAACCAACTTGCCCAGTTTGGACATGAGGCAAGACAGCAATCAGTTGTCAAAATAGATTTATTAACAGCTAATATAAGTTTTACATTTTTAATTTAAAATGTCAAGAGCAACTACAAACAAAAGTATCATAACACTAGGCCAAGAGCAACAACCTGAAGAGTGCAAGGTATACAACAGTTTTTTTTACCGACCTAAAAGCTCGGTTCATCTCGTGTTGTGTGGTTTATTTCTTCTCAATAAAAATATCCAAAGTCCATTTAAAAAAAAATAAAAAATCTTAAGCAACGCTCACGCTGTCTGCAGTTACTTAAAATGAGGCTTCCTCTTACCTGATATTTTGGTCACGATCGGGCCCCACCAATTTGTAGAACTCATCCAGAGCAGAGAGGTCCCCCTCGTTGAGCAGCGAAGGCCCCCCCGCCCCCTGCAGCAGCTCCTGTCTCACACTCTCCTCCCCTAACCGATCCAGAAGGAACTGCAGCTCCAGAACTTTCTTCAAGCGCTTCTGCTCGCTTTCTTCCCGTTGCAGCTGCTCCCGCCGACCTGCCTTCTTCACCGCCTTCTGGAGCTGTGAATGCATGCGTGTGGAGAGGAACTACAGTGACTATCCTCCTTCTTTCGGACACAGACTAAGCCTGTCATTTAGAAGGTTGGCAGTGATCGGTGATTTAGTTTAGGGGAGAAAATACCCATTCACCACTATAAAGTGACACGAGCCCAAAGACTAATAAGAGCCTAGCACTCTTTTGTTATACAAAATATGAATCAAATACAAAATCAGAAAGTATTCTTACTGAGCAATTCACATTAAAAAAAAACTGGTCATGACAGAGGCGGCTGCGTCGTGTGGAAACAGCATGCAGGCCAATTCAAAGTAGCCTGTACAAAACAGTCATTACTGCAATAAGCAAACTGTTTAATCTGCTAGAAGAATTGGTGTAGGTGCCCATCTGTACCACCTGAAGACATCAGGGCCCGCACCAGTGTCATAGTCACATAACTGACTATGCTCCTGCGCCTTCTGGCAAAGTGCAGAATGACGTTTTTTCTTCTTCAGCCCTAGACCATTTCTATATCTAGGTTTTCAAATAAGGCCAGAAAGAAATACGGAAACTTGCACACTGCTTGCACGTGTACTTACATCTTGCCCCAACGCCAGAAAGTTCTTTAGCAGCTCCCGGGCAAACTCCAGGTTATGAGTCACTTCTTGATACTTTGAAAGGGCTTCCTAACAAGGATGAGAAGAAAAATATGTGAGAACACATTAACAGTGGCAGCAGAACTAATGGACTGCTCTGCAGCTACACCATGCTGCGAGACCAAACGGCACTCGCTTTCACATTTCCCCCCAAGCTTTCTCGATTTCTCTCAATATGCATAAAAAAATCTTAATCACTAAAATAAAATGATGAAACCCATGATGTGCCATTAACAAAGCAGTCAGGGACAACCATGTCCCAGCTCTAGTTTCATGTTCAGTTCCCACACACAGCCTGAGCACAACATGGTGGAAGCGTTTCAGAGTGCTGTATCTAACCAAAGGACAAGCTGCCATGGAACAAAAGGTTTTCACCCACCAGCTGGTCCTGGTTGAGACGCTCTCCTTTGTTATGCTTGGCCTGGTAGTCATCAAGTTTGCCCTGAAAAGAGAAAGGCACCATGCTCAGATTAAGATTAAAATGAAAGTTAAGTGCAATATGACAACAGGTATGATCAACCCAGTACACCACAATACTGGCAAATAACTGTACTTTCAAGATCACAATTTATTCATAGGTGTGTGAGGGGTTAACACCGGAGAGACCAAGCAAATGTCCACGTTTAGACCATATTAGAAACGTATTGCAATGAAAAGCTCAAGGTTGAGCTTGTGTTTCGAAATAATCTCATCAACAGCACTGGAGGGTAAAAATGTGAGGAAAAGCCTCTGTCTGGAAGACCAACCCGTGATGCACAGTGCACTTGCTTACGTGCTCACAAAGGACCATTATGAACATCTTGTGCACTACCAGTTAGTGTAAGCAAGAAAAAACCGAGACAGATCTATTAAATGCTGCCGAGCTGCAAGTGTATGAGCCAAATGTCAGAACAAGTGGTCTAAGCAAGAGCACCTGAGCAGAAGAAATTACATAGCAACTACATAGTGACTAGATGTGACAAGAGGTAATGCTTTTTGGAAACTGTGTTATATATAGACAAACACCTAATGCAATGCACATAGTCCTGAAGGACAACCTAGAGATAGGTAGGAGAGGCTTGACATTGTATAGCTAATAAACAGGACATGCAGTTTAACAATGAAAGCTTTTTGTCAAAAATCTAGGCATGGTAGTGTAGCCATGTTGTAACTCCTGGCTTTAGGTCTGTGCCAAACACAGAATTTGTGCCCAAAGGCGCTTAGCAGTCTTACTTGGTTACGTATGAGGACAAGCACCTGCCGGAATACAGCACTGTTTATTTAGATCTACTTTGCATCTGAGCACAGCATTGTACGAAAACTGTCAGAGGAACAATTAACATTAAACAATGCTCAATATCTGCATTTAATACGCAACATAACCCTAATCCAGATATTAAAACTAAAATGCAACAGTCAAGACATTTCTAAATCTTCCTACATTATTCGGCTGTTTAGGCAGGGGCCGCCATATTAGTTTCTGCCCATGCGGTTATCTTGTCTTACTTAACCAAATTAAGTTGATATAAATCGGGCATACTCAGCAACTTAATCGGAATTAACATTTGATATGTAAACACTTCATACAAGTGTACGAGCCGTGTCTCTCCGTGAAGCACTTGCGAATATATGTTAGCAGCCTAGCTAGATTGCTAGTTAACAAGCCCCTTGTGTGTTAGCTAACGCTATTCAGAATCATTGAAGAGTATGGTCTTCGGTCTTATGGTACCCCGAACAATGCGAACTAGCGGCAGGGACGTAAGTCATTACAAATGAGCGACCTGAATTTATGACCAATTGCTTAACAATCAAGAGGGTTTCTGTGTTGGTCGGCGAGGTTAGCCTTCAGAACAATCCGAACGATAACCAAGAGGATCCAACAAGGGAGGAAATATTTGGGGGAAACGTCCATCAGCTGCGTCATACATCGATCGCACACCGCTGGGTAGATTTTAAAGCACTGTCACACTGGAGGTCTCCCCTCCTCACAACACATTTAACGTGTTATCATAAAAATATCTCCACTCAATGATATTGCAACACAATATATGTTAATCCATTCAGAAACACCATTTCAAAGCCTGCCATCATTACAAAGAACCACTGCACAGAAAACTTAGCCGTAACTTCAACCTCAGCACTATCACCCTACTCAAAGTCAATTTTGCAGTACAGTTAGTGATGTGGAAAAGCCTATTCAGAATGATGCAAACAACATGACAGCACATACCTTTTTCTTCTCCATATTGCGAACTTTCTTCTCAATAATACCCAACACCTGCTTCATGGCTTCTGTGTGGCCTCCAAATGTCTGGTTATTGATGGTGATCTGGCCCGCTGATCCGGGAGCGGATCCCACGTCCGGGCTCGCGGACTTGACAGTCCTGTTGCCATTTGTCGCTGAGGGCATCTGTAAACACATGGACCGAGATCAGGACTGGTACCCAAAAAGTTGGGGACGCACAGCGCTCGTGTTGGATCACTAAATGTATAGTACTGTTGAAACAATCCAAAAGGTGAAAGTACCCAGATCATAATTATGTAACTGAATCAAACGTTATAAACGCTTCGATTTAAAACGGGTTGAGTTAGGGTTAAACAAGCGGAAGGCCTTCTCACCATTCCATCTGCATCATAACTGGCTACACAAAGCGACTGTGTCCAAATGCGCAATCCCGTGGAGGCTGCCTTCTCAAAGGCCACTTTGAGATGAAAGAAGTCCTTACCAAATCTGGAGCATCATCTAGAGTATTATGCAAAATGTACGTTCTCCCACCATCATATACGCACAAAATACCATAATTCAGAATTTTCGCTAACACCATTATCAACACTGAATAGCTTAAGAAACAGCGTTAACGTTAATTGGTAGCGTAACCGCGAGGTACCCAATAATGCAGCCATCATCGCTAAAGGAGCATCGTTTTGTAATTTTCTAACCATTTATACAAATCAAACTTGAAAAGAAGCTACACAGTCTATGCCAGAAGAGAATTAAAGATTGACGGAAAGTAAGGGCAAAGAAGCTGCTGTTCACATTCTGCGAGACCGGTCCTACACAGGCTTCTAGCTCATTCTTCACCAAATGGTTGCTAGCCATGACATGCTTTGCTAACTAGCATGAGGTAGCCAATATTAACGGGTAGTTTTTCGTTTACCGGCTAACGTGGATATCAAAGTACGTACTAAATGTACATTTCACTAACGACTGGTTTGTGATAAGTGTCAAATACAGACATCCCAGTAACACCATCTGATCACATTTCAGTGACATTTGGCACGATTTAACATAAACGCAATGCGTTCATCGAAGCAAATATGGCTAGCTAGCTGAGGTTAGCAGGATGGTTAACAGTAAATATGCTAACCCTTCATGCTAGGAAGCAACGTTCTGGCAATGTTAGTTTTCAGATTCCGACCACTACCGACGAACTGCTCTTGAAAGGGTAACTAAAGTTTGTACCCAAACATACCTTGTTGGTCAATCTGTCCACAAGGGAGTTGAATAATCGACTGGAGTCAAAATAGCCTTGGCTTTAATTGTGTTGCTTTATTTTCTCTTTCAATTTTATGTGGGATCCGCCCCGCCGGCCTCACCGACAACTGAGATCGACTAAAAGGGGGAGTTAACGCTTTATAATGAGGAAGGGCCCTTTGTATAGCTGTCCTGGAAGTGCCGGAGCTGAAGTAGGACGCGTTCATTAGAAGGAGTCGTCGTCTTTCCCAGTCATATTGTGTGCGTTGTGTTATTTTTATTTCAATAAAATAAATACAAATTATTTTTCCAAGTCGAATATTGTCAGGCTGGAAAGAAGGAAGCACACAAACTTTATTAGCACCATAGCCTAATGCATTTCTGGAGTCTAAACTTAAATTAATGAAATCGTCCATGGTGTCGTCTCAAGGCATGCATTTGTTTGGTCGTGCAGCCATGACGGGGCTCTCGATTTAAAGTGTAACTTTATTGGTGGCTTAACATATCCTGTTAGAAAGCCACATTATATTGCCAATCGATGTTTGGGTGGATGTCTGTTCTCTGCACAGTGCACACAGAGACGCTGAAGCTAGACGTACAAAAACATAGAACCAAGAGACCACCTCTTTTGGCCACACGAGTTGCCCCGTGTGTCCTTTTTTGTTATTATCAAGGCCAATTGTAAAGTGGTCTGTTTTGCAACTTGTGTAGGGGCAGTATTGGGTTACTGCAAATGTACACTTTAAGTACTACAGGTGAGCATGCATGGTCTGCCCCTAACATCCCATGTCAACGACAAGCTGCTAAGCCAATGAATCTGGAATATGAAATGCAGAGGCCACAAACTGCAGATTCCTTTTTGTGCAATGCACCTCTGGTTGGCGTGGCTACTGCAGGATGGTCATCTGCTCCAGTTGTCTTTATTGCTTTGAAAGCCTCTCAGCCCTGCAGACACACCTGGTAAGTAGCTGGATGCGCCGGCATACCTGTGACTGTAAGCAGTGGCGTAAGGTAGTAAGGGCGGGCCCCTGTGCACGCTATTATGACGGGGTAAAAAAGTTCAAAATTGAAGACTCATTGTGTCATCTAATCAGCTAATTAACTAAAAACACCTGTAAAGGTTTCCTGAGCCTTTAATTGGTATCTCAATTTTGTTCAGTAGGCTATACTATCATGGGGAAGAGTGCTGACTTGACAGTTGTCCAGAAGACGATCATTGACACCCGCCACAAGGAGGGTAAGAAACAAAAGATCATTGTTAAAGAAGCTGGCTGTTCACAAAGTGCTGTATCCGAGCACATTTATGGAAAGTTGAATGGAAGGAAAAATGTGGTAGAACAAGGTGTACAAGCAACAGGGATAACCACAGCCTTGGAAGGATTGTGAAACGAAGCCTATTCAAGAATTTGGGGGAGATTCACATGGAGTGGACTGCAGCTGGAGTCAGTGCTTCAAGAGCCACAACGCACAGACGTATCCAGGACATGGGCTTCAACTGTCGCATTCCTTGTGTCGAGCCACTCTTGAACCAGACACAACGTCAGAGGCGTCTTACCTGGGCTAAGGACAACAAGGACTGGACTGTTGCTCAGTGGTCCAAAGTTCTCTTCTCAGATGAAAGTAAATTTTACATTTTATTTGGAAATCAAGGTCCCAGAGTCATGAGGAAGAGAGGAGAGGCACAGAATCCAAGCCGTTGATGTCCATTGTAAAGTTTCCACAGTCAGTGATGGTGATGGGGTGCTATGTCATCTGCTGGTGTTGGTCTTCTGGGTTTTTTCAGGTCCAAGGTCAGCGCAGTCGTCTACCAGGAAGTTTGAGAGCACTTCATGCTTCCCTCTGCTGACCAGCTTTATGGAGATGCAGATTTCATTTTTCAGCAGGACTTGGCACCTGCACACACTGCCAAAGGTACCAGTACCTGGTTTAAGGACCATGGTATCCCTGTGCTTGATTAGCCAGCAAACTCGCCTGACCTAAACCCCATAGAGAATCAATGGGGTATTGTGAAGAGGAAGATGCGAGACACCAGACCCAACAACGCAAAAGAGCTGAAGGCCGCTATCAGAGCAACCTGGGCTTCCATAACACCTCAGCAGTGCCACAGACTGATCGCCTCCATGCCACGCCGCATTGCTGCAGTAATTCATGCAAAAGGAGGCCCGACCAAGTATTGAGTGCTCTACATATTCATACTTTTCAGTAGTCCAACATTTCTGTTTTTTTTTTTTTTATCGGTCTTAAGTAATATTCTAATTTTCTGAGGCACTGAATTTTGGGTTTGTATTAGCTGTCAGTTATAATCATCAAAATTAAAAGGAATAAACACTGTAATGCATCTATATAATATATGAGTTTCACATTTTGATTCGAATTACTGAAATAAATCAATTCATTGAGCTGCACCTGTATATTCCAACAACAATGTGTTGGATTTTACGGTCAAAATAGTTACTTCAGTTATTGCATTGGGAAAGTAGACAGGTGAAAGAACGTGATCAAAAACATGGATAGTGCTTTAACTCGCGGTAATGTAACAGACGGTCAAAGTGCCGAAACGTTCTAAAAACACGGATAAAAGTCATGATTCTGTACAGTGGCACACACAGCAGCCTTACCCATATCTGATAAACACATACACCATTAAAGAGGTGCTCGGCGGCGACCTGACTCGAAATTATAACAACCTTTTTAATAGTTTCTACAGTGTTTGAAGGATAAGCATATCATTTTGTTATAGATTGCAACTATTTTCCCCCCAAAATAATAAAAACTATGACGGAGATAAGTTTGCCTTTTCAAGGGCATATAGCATTAGACACCTTCATTAATGTAATACCAGTTCATCTTTGAGCACAAGTATATCTGGGAGGCAAAAATATGTGCTCCACAGGCCCAGGCCACCTATAGTTATGCCCCTGACTGCAAGTACAAGAGAGTGTTGTGTCTTTGAGAGGCAAATCTTCACTCCACTGTTCATTGAGACAGACACTGACATCAATCAAGACACAAGCTTAGCAGGACTTGATATGGAATGGTTTTCTGCAGTTATTTGCCCAGTAGAGAGTCCTCCCATGGACATGAACCAGGAGGGTGACCAGGACTTCAACCTCGACCAAGCAAAAAGTGCACCACTGAGAAAGCACAGTCAGTGCCCTGCACATACAATTTACAGAGCACAAGCAAGTCTGGGACCCTGAAAAGGTCTAGGACCCAGGAGGATCGAAAGCACACAAAGGGCTAAACACGCACATGGTGCGAGAAGCATAAAAAACGAAATCTTAGGAAGAGAGGCAAATACAGTGGGATAGAGTTGGCTGAAAGACTGATGAACGTGTACGAAAGAAAACCAAATATCTCGACCATGCCATCCTTGCAAAATTTGGAGATGTTGAAAGCCAAATTGTTTTGTAATGTTTTTTTTAATTAAGTAACTGCCTAATTGCAGAATTAAAAAGTTTAAGTGATTATATTATTATTGTATTGCTCATTCATTTGTAGGTTTAGTATTAAACTGTAAGTATTAAAGTCATATACACTCAAATGTGTTTTTTGAGCTGTAAGTAAAACAATTTGACTACTGTGATGAAACATCAATGCTCGGGTTAATGTTGAAAAGGGCTCAACACATCTATACTGTTTAAAATCATCCAAGGCCAATGCTGATGTGGATTTGACTGATCTATAACCATAAACATACATTTGAATGGAGTAAACATCAGCCCCTTGCCCACCTTTAAGCCTTTTACAAAATGATGCTGTGGGTGAGTTTGGGTCAACATACACATGGCATATTTACATTGGTCTACTTTATAATCATTTGACCTTGAAATGGTTGGATACACTGAATTGCATTGTTTTAGCCAAAGGTTTGATGTATTTGAATAGATGCTCTATGGGGAACCCAGACTCTTATTTTGTAGAAATAAACAGCAGCAAAGATGGGTATTGAGTTCATCTCAGTCATTTATTTTCCAGTATTGTGAATATTTTAGACACAATGCTCACAAGACAAATAAATATATAAATCACCATTTAGCAACTTGTCAAGTGGTGGTACCATACAAGGACAGCATCAGTTTGGGGTTCTTCTAGTCAGAGTCGATCGGTCCTATGAGAAAAAAACAAATCAGCGTATCAGATGGCATTCTTCAATCGTGATTCCTGTAATTTCACTATCCCTAAAGACAAAATAATGCGCTCTCTCCATGTATCTGATGGAATTTAAACACCATACTCACAGCATCCATAGAGTTTGTTGATCCTCAGGATGTCAGTGGTAGACATTCCCTTTCTCTGTCCAATTTGCACATTTGGGTTTGGAATTGGAGTGATTGTCTCCTTTCCTCTCTGGGTTATGAAAGCAGTTCTACAAAAGGAAATGTGGCCAGTGATTTGTAAAAGTTTTATAAAACATACTTTTATTTAGTAATGTGAACAGGTAAAACAGCTCTTGATGAATACGTTTTATTCAGTGTGTCCCATTTCTTACCTCCCATAATGCATCACAGAAGTGTAGTCATATGGAGTTTTCTGGTTGTTGGTGCGTTTTTTCTGGAAGTTGGAAGTAGTTTCTGCCAAAAGACAGACAAACAAGAGCTTTAAAAACATGACTCTGAATAAGAATTATTTAAAATATAGTCGGTGTTCATTCATATTATTCTGAGAGAGAATTAAGGATAAGTAATATGGCTTACTTGGGTTGATATAATCCCAGTTGATTTTCACATACTGGTCTCTGTCACTCCTGGTTTGTTCATGGTAGAAGCCCAGCGCATGGAGGAGTTCATGCTGGATGATGCCGTGGTAAACGCAACCATTCTTTTGGAGGGAGAGCACGTGTTTCCCTCCTGTCCTCCCAAGGTATGAGAAACACCTGACAAAGATGGGAGAAACAAAGACTACAATAGTTACAACAGGGTTGCATTACAAATGCTCAATGGGGATGCTTTAAAATATATATATTGCATAATAAAAAATGAAAAAAATACTTACAAAACTGAGAGTTGACTTTGTAAGGGACCTGAACTTTCCCATTAGAAGACTTTTTCCATAAGCATTGGTTGTTCCAGCAAGCCAGAGCATTCCTGGTTCTTGGCACAACAATATCTCCTTCCATTAGAAACTCACTGGAAGCTGAAAGATGAAATGTCATTTTTTAAGTTATTCTAGTGACACTGTAAGTTTATGCCAACGATCATTTAAATGAAGCAGTTAAATAGTTTAAATAATAAGAAACATACCATTATTGGTTGCCAGAATCTGTGTAGTTATGTCCACACTGTCAGACTCCTCTATGAGAATCTCATCTTCATCACTGTCCACCTACAGACAAATACAATCCAAAAGGTGAGGATGAAACGGTAAAAACAAACAATTGGTATTTAAAGATAGAGTTCTGAATATCTCAGGCAGTCTTACCATGACAGGCAGAGCCTTGGACAGGCCAAGCAGCAGCAGCACAAGAAGGGAAATGGAGGCTCTGAGGTCCATGTTGCTTTAGTGTGTGGAGATGCTGTGGACGGCTCCTTCACATGGGTGATTGAGACCCATCTCACCTGAGCTTTTATACAGCCCTCCGCAGGTGTGTCTGCAGGGGGATTTAGGCCGGCTGTCAGGGTCAGGTGTCTAATGGAAGCTCTTATGGGAGGACACCACCACCTCTCCCAGAAATTCAACAACTGAACAAAGACATGATGGTGAGTTTATTTGTTTAGATCATTTTCTAAGACGGCGTTAGTCTCTGATAGTAGTGACATCTTGAATTATGGCCTTAACTGAGAGGTGTTGTTTGAAGACCTGCAAGAGCAGCTTATAAAGAATAATTAGATATTATTACCAGAACATATCAGCAGAACATTTCTGACATCTTGTACTCGCTTCGGCAGTACATATACTAAAATTGGATACGGAGAAAATTTCGGACATCTTGTCAAATTTGAAATACTCACAAAGACGTCCTCAGAAATCCAACCATGGCACTAAGGCATAATATTCTGTTAATTTGTCTTCATCAACTCTTAAAATCTTTACATTTTGAGAGTAGTGTCAAAGTTGGATGTGCCTTGGTAGTTAAAGACACACAAAGCCATGCTGCATTAGTTTAAGAGATTATTACTGCAGACTAACTGTACTCAGGAAATGGAGCCGTACCATCAACAAGATTAGACTTAACCATCTCTTCTGATGAATTTATTTCAGAACCTTAAATGAGTGCAATGTCTTATATCAATAAGATGTAGTATGCAGACTAAGATAAGCACACATGGCATGAGACAGAATTAAATGATTCTCCCACTAAGGCTCTTTTCAAATGATGTGAATTGTTGAACTTTTTCCAAGGTTCTGAAAAAGTGGGAAATCAAATCTTCAATGTAACTTTCTTTCAACTATCAGTCATGCCCTGGCATTTGGAATAAACTTGTAAATGTAAGATTGCTTACAGTTAGAGAGCAGTATCTGTAGGTCTTCTTACCTATTCAGTGGCATTGTTGACTACATGTATATCACACAAATGTGTTACAGTATGTGAAAAAGTATTTAAACATTATTTGATTTTATATATTATTTTCATATTCGTATATCATCTTTTATGTTTTATTACATCGTGAATCTGAATGAATGTTGGAATGAATGTTTGTGGTGGTCGGAGGGGCCGTAGGCGCTGATTGGCTGCCACGCTTCCGTCAGTCTGCCCCAGGGCAGCTGTGGCTACTCTCGTAGCTTACCACCACTGGTATGACTGTGCGACTTTGGGTTATTGAAAAGCGTGTTACAAATATAAGTAATAATAATAATAATAATAATAATAATAATGTGTAATTAATTTTAAGTACCAATGAGTAAAGGTCAATGATACATATTATTTTTGTAGAAGTGGAATACATGATAAATTCATTGTCATTGTGAGCTAGACAGTGATTTTTGTTTACTTTGATTTCTGTAATTCTGATAAAATCCTGTCTTTTGTGGAGCACTACTCTGTTTAAGCCCACTGCACCACAATGGAACGATATTTACTCTCCATATAGACCACATGAAGGCAGAGTTTTCTATTAGTTTTATTATTCATAGTAGAAAAATAAACACTATCATAATGATGACTTCAGACAAACATTTGCACGGTATTTCATGTGGTCAGTTTAATGCCAATTTATAGTGATAGTGTAGGGTTTTTGCAGCTTTTTTTTACAGAAGTATAAGTATATTGCCAAATGCATCAGTTCAAGAAGTTAGATAACTTTGATCAGTTTCAGCACTCCTGATGGTGTTTGCAAGGCAAGTCTGTTGGCTGTTACCCAGTTAGCATGCTAGTTTTAGAAAAAAACTGCCCTGTCTCGTAAGGGCATAGTCTACTGGACGCTTCCCATATTGTGCCCACACTCTGCACCAATTCCTGTTCCCATGTTAAAGATGCTACGGAGAGCCCATCATGGGCAAAACCCCGCTGAACCCATATGGAAGCTCCGTAAGTTAGCTCTCATGAGGGTCCCATGTCCTGTAGTCGACCCACAGAAGCGAACATGGGCAAACCCACAGCACAGACATGCTCATTGTCTACCTATACTGGGCCACATTGACTAATGATCCTGAGGGCCCATCATGGCCCATCCCACAATAGACCTGTGTGGGATTTCCATGGATCAGCCCTTGTGGACGATTCCACAGAGACCCCACTGGGGCTCTGTTTAGAATTAGTTTGACTCTGCCCACAGAAAATCTGAACTGGCCCCACATATACACTCTTGCTCTCTTAGTTCTATAACTTGTTGTAAACTGTTGTGCGGCTGTTCTTTTACAGATGGAAACTGAGAGGATATGTTTCTGATTCTGGAAATATATTATTTTGCTATATTGCATGAAAATAGTAGAGCAACAACAAGACAATGTGTTATTTTCAGTAATTTTATTTTCCAGTAATATCAAAATGACAGTCGTGATGCTCACAAGATATCTACATATTCATCTGTCACATTGTGTTCTGTGATCAAGACGTCATGTGGTGGTTCCAGACTGGGACAGCATCAGTTTGGGTTTGGTTCTGTTTGGAAGAGGAAAGGATTGTCAGAATTGGATTGCAGTACTCATCATTTCAGCAATCTCAAAGAAATACACAATGTTTCACCATAGGATGCAGGAGGCCATACTCACAGCATCGGTAGAGTTTGTTGATCCTCAGGATGTCAGTGCGAGACATTCCCCGTCTCTGTCCAATTTGCACATTTCGGTTTGGAATTGGAGTGATTGTCTCCCTTCCATTCTGGACTGTGAAAGCAGTTCTACAGAAGGACATTTTAACAGTCATTTGTAAAAGTTTTATAAAAACATATTTTTAATTAGTAATATGAACAGGCAAAACTGCTCTTGATGATTAAGTTTTATTCAGTGGGTCTCATTTTTTTACCTCCCATAATGCATCACAGAAGTGTAGTCATATGGAGTGTTCTGGTTGTTTGTGCGTTGTTTCCGGAAGTTGGAAGCCATTCCTGCCAAAAGACAGACAGACAAGAGCTTTAAAAACATGACTATCTCTCATGAAGAATTATTTTAGATACAGTCGGTGTTCATTTGAATTATTCTGAGAGAGAATTAAGCATAAGTAATATGGCTTACGTGGGTTGATGAAATTCCAGTTGATTCTCACATACTGGTCTCTGTCACTCCTGGTTTGTTCATGGTAGAAGCCCAGAGCATGGAGGAGTTCATGCTGGATGATGCCGTGGTAAACACAACCACGCCTGTTCAGGGAGACCACCTGTCTGCCTCCTGTCCTCCCAAGGCTGGAAAAGCACCTGAGAAAGATGGGCGGAACAATGACAGCAACAGTTACAACAGGGTTTCATTAACTTATACTAATTACTGTAAGTTTGCTTTCATTTGTTCACAGAATTATACTTAACAACCAGATGTGTTTAATGACATTATGTTACTAATTACCAGTCAGTCACACACTAATCAGCATTAATGAATATTTAGTAGTAATTCTGCAGGTAATGCCAAACTGGCATTCATAAAGTAGTGGTCTTCACTGGTGTCATTACATTGGATCTTAACATAAAGTGTTATCAGCAGCATAATAGTGTGGGATTTACATTTCAGAGAGAAAAGCTATGGTCCAGGACGCAGGTGTATGTGGACGTAGACACTTTCAACACTTTACAGTCGACAAACTCACCCAGCTCTGTTCTCAATGCTGATGAAGTCCCTCTGATTTGAGCGAGCAACAAACTGAACACAGGTTCTTCTGTTGAAGGTTGCCATGGCATTTTGAATTTTCCTCCTATCATTGGATGCTGAAAAGCACAGCAAACATTAAGCACCAATGCTCTATGGGGCAGCTTTAAAATATGTATATTGCAATGCATATTTAAAAAAAACATCAAATACTTACAAAACTGAGAGTTGACTGTGTAGGGGACCTGAACTTTCCCATTAGAAGACTTCCTCCATAAGCATTGGTTGTTCCAGCAAGCCAGAGCATTCCTGGTTCTTGGCACAACAATATCTCCTTCCATTAGGAACTCACTGGAAGCTGAAAGATGAAATGTCATTTTTTAAGTTATTCTAGTGACACTGTAAGTTTATGCCAACGATCATTTAAATGAAGCGGTTAAATAGTTCAAATAATCAGAAACAGACCATTATTGGTTTCCAGAATCTGTGTAGTTATGTCCACACTGTCAGACTCCTCTATGAGAATCTCATCTTCATCGCCGTCCTCCTGAGAACAAATAAAAACCAAAATGTTCAAATAAAAGGGTCCAAACCCACTATCAGTAATTGAAGATAGCATTCTGAATGTAGCAGTTATTCTCACCATGACAGGCAGAGCCTTTGACAGGCCATTGTTGGTTGCCAGAATCTGTGTAGTTATGTCCACACTGTCAGGCTCCTCTATGATAATCACATTTTCATCACCGTCCTTCTAGAGACAGATGAAATCCAAAAGGTGAAGATGAAACGGTACAACCAAACATTTAGTATTTAAAGATAGAGTTCTGAATATCTCAGGCATTCTTACAATGTCAGGCAGGGCCATGGACAGGCCAAGCAGCAGCACAAGAAGGGAGATGGAGGCTCTGAGGTCCATGTTGCTTTAGTGTGTGGAGATGCTGTGGATGGCTCCTTCACTGGGGATGGGTGTTTGAGACCCATCTCACCTGAGCTTTTATACAGCCCTCCGCAGGTGTGTCTGCAGGGGGATTTAGGCCGGCTGTCAGGGTCAGGTGTCTAATGGAAGCTCTTATGGGAGGACACCACCACCTCTCCCAGAAATTCAACAACTGAACAAAGACATGATGGTGAGTTTATTTGTTTAGATCATTTTCTAAGATGGCGTAAGCTTCTGATAGTAGTGACATCTTGAATTATGGCCTTAACTGAGAGGTGTTGTTTGAAGACCTGCAAGAGCAGCTTATAAAGAATAATTAGATATTATTACCAGAACATATCAGCAAAAGAAATCTTACATCTTTTCTGTTTAAATTATTTCAGACCCTTAAATGAGTGCAATGTCTTATATAAATAAGATGTAGTATGCAGACTAAGATAAGCCCACATGTAATGAGATAGAATTAAATTAATCTCCCAATAAGGGTATTTTCAAATGATTTCTGAGAATTGTGGAATTTGTTCCAAGGTTCTGGAAAAGTGGGAAATCAGATCTTCAATGTAACTTTCTTTCAACTATCAGTCATGCCCTGGCATTTGTATTTGCATTTGTATATGCATTGTTATTACCAATGAGAATAGGTAATGATACATATTATTATTTTGAAAGTGGAAGACATGATGAATTCTTTGTCCTTTGTGAGCTAGACAGTGAATATTGTGTGTGAATACTCTGATTTCTGTAATTCTGATGAAAACCTGTGTTTTGTGGAGCACTATTGTGTTTCTAGTCAGATTATGAGTCTGATACTGCTCCATTTGGCTGTGATTATGGGGCGTGTTTCAACCGGCCAGGAAAAAAAATGCCTCTTCGCTCAATTGTATATACCTAGAACCAATCAGAGCAACGTAGTATGACCATTGGGGCCAGCTGATACATTAAACTTTTACCGGATCCCGTAGGAAAGACGGCAAAAACATCTTTTCGATCGCCAAATGCCTTGTTTGCATTTCTCTGTTCCTCTTACGAAATGAATGCGCTGTAAATGACCAAACCTCCAGGCCTCAAATATTGTGGGCGGTGCTAAATTCGGTCTGGTATCCAGGCTAGTGTTTTAGTCCACTGCACCACCATATATGGAGGCTAGATAGGCTAGAGGCTGTGGTTGTACTTTTATTATTTACTTACATTTATACAGTTTTGCTTAGATTTGTTTTTTTTAAAGTTCATATTCCATACATATATTTGACTAAATAGCAGAGTATGCTTATTTTGGAAGCATAAATCTACAGTCTTAAGGATATTTGTTGTCATTCATATCATACTTAAATTAAATACATTTGGTGTGGCTGTCACATTAAACACTTTGATTGAGAAAAATAACATATACATATTATATAAATGGTTTCTTATTAAAATAAAAAATACACCTTTTTCCTTTCATATAGAGGAGCCCTAATGAGACAAGATATTATCACACTTTTCAGTTGTTGAACGTTGATGTATTGGGTCCTGTGTATGATGACTACAGTATGGTATTTGCCAGCTTCACATTAGTCAGCAGGGGGTGGTAAAGATCTATCACAGCGGTGTATGGATACGGCGGCTGCTCAAGTTATTTTGAGGGCTTTTGGTGTGATTCTGTTTTAAGACATAATGTGTGCTGTACACCTGTCATTTTGAGATGGGTTGTTCAGCATAATATATACTTTTTTATTGATGTATTGAAGAATGCTGAGAGTTTAATTCCAATAACAACTACTATAACAACTACTATGCGTTGAAGTAAAAATATCCAAACCTCACCAAAACCATAGTCTAAAATCATTTCAATTGCATCATTCAAATAATTTCAACTACACTTTCCAATTCATCACGTTTTGGTCCTATGACTAGATACCTTCAATGTTTTCAAGGAACCTCTTTTTTTGTCGGTTGTGGGCAGCAGTTGTTACAGGCTTATGCTGAGGTTTTGAACAGAGGATTTGTGCTTCTGTCTGTGAAATTCTGTTGTACAAACAAAAGAGAGAGCCGAGGAATGTGGAATCTCCTTCCATATGATAGACTCTGGCAAATACAGGAAACAGTTAACATGGCTGCACTGCTCTTTGATTGCACTGTCCTATTGAAAGCATGTTTTCTTTTGGGGATAATGCCGATTAGTGTGAGAATCCCCTTGGGTAGAGAAGCTCCCTTTCAACGAGTGACTCATTTCCGCAGCCTGTTATGTTTCAGTCAGAGAGCAGGCCACTCCTTTGCACAGATACTACTGCTCCGGTGTTCTGCTCATAGCAAAGCAGAGAGAGTGGGGAACCTGCCAAGCAGAATTGATCAGTTTGGGGCGTTCCCTTTGTCCAAACTGCTGGGGCAGCTGGGACAGTGCCCCTCAGTAAGGAGCCAGTAATCCCCTTACTTCAGATTATGCAGGAAACAGTTGCCTCACTATTGCTGTGTTCCAGGGAATGTGCTATTGGAGAGTCAACAGTACAGCCTGGCCGGCTACTGACAGGAAATTAGTATGTTATGTTTATCAGCTAGTGATGGATTACCACATCTCCTGGAGGCCATACCATAGATTAATGTGCAATCAGCACTGATTACACCTTCAGAAACCAACTATTAGGGTTCTAAAGGTGTCACCATGCAACTGTTTTCATTTTTCCACAGGCGTATGGCCGGACATTCCATGCAGCGGCAAACAATGGGTCATCTAAAGTTCATGAACAATAAAGTGTGAAATGACCTCTCCCACTGGCCCAAAAAACAACGTGACCCATCTAGAGCTATTTACAGGATAATAGGCCCTAGAGAAAGTCTATGTTATTGTGGTTCTTGTGATACAGTGTGTGTAAGATGAAAATCTACTTAAACTGAGAGTTTATTTTATTGTCATTAATGTGTTTGTTGTTTTAATGTACATACCACCCCTCCCACAATTCTCTCAACAGTAACAGTGTAAGGCGCTTGATAAGGAATACTTTTGGCTGTGTGTTATACTTAACACAACAGGAATTTACCACTTTTTGAGGCGTGTTTCTAAAGGCAATCATTCTAGGTATCATCTTCAAATTAATTTTGATTGTTAATGTTAAAGACAGATAAAAGCACCTGTCATTCGGCACAAGCCCCCCACACTATGCAGTATGTTGTTCTGTGGTCCGGATCAGGGTTTTATTTTTATTTTTTTTCAACATTTTTGCAGTAAGGTCAGTCCCAGATCGCAGACAGTTTTAATGTAGTGGCTGGAAATAAGAAATTGTTTATAAGCTCTTTTTACAATAGCCACGTGCCTCTCTGCCTCTTTTAAGGTACAGTGTAAACTGCATATTTTCCTAGTCAGTCCCAGTCCACCATTGAGTGATGGTGTGTTGCCAGCTTGGCACAACCACCAAATCGTGGAAGATAAGAGGGAATTAGGGAGCATGATTTGAACTCCATGCCTTAACACTGTCTCTTCGTTCTTTATCTTCAAGGTGAAGTAAATCCTTCTTGTGGGATTTATTTTGGCTGAATGTGTTCTGGGATGTATTTTTTACCTTTTGGGTGTTACTGCTCTGTGTGGAGAGGGCTGCAGTGTGGTAAGTAGAGTTTGTTTAATTATACTCTAGTCAACTTTGTTTGGTCATGACCGTGTAGTGCAGCTAATGTGTAGCTTAGTTATGACCTGGTTATGTATTTAGTAACTTAAGCTGGGCAAAATAGGGAAATTAGTGATATATTTGTGCTAGCATTTCGTGTTTAGTGTGAAACTGAGTGGTGGCTGTGTGTTATACTTGTGTCTTAACATAATATACTTTTTGTAATGGGTGTAGAGACCTCGGTTTTTGCAAAGTTGTTTACATTTATGATCTGCCATTGTGTGTATTGGCTATGAGCTATTATTTTTGACCAACTGTAGTGGCTGTGATGTATATTTGCCCAGAACGATATATTTTTAATAATATCTCTTTTTAAATGTGTGGAAATCTTTAATAAAGAACTCCATCGTCACCATGTCATAAAGCAGCAAAAGCTCTTTTCCAAAACTAGTAAGCTAATTATCTAAAAGGCATACAGAAAGCTTGCAAACACCACCAACAGCCCAGCTGATACTGATAGAAGCTTGCCAACACACTAACTGGTGTCATTTGGCAATATAGCTGCCAATGTCATGCATATGAAAGCTTTTCTTCCATTTTTGCAGGGTGTTCCAGACGGCTACACAGAACTTCATAGGGCTGGATGGCTAGTTGGGAAGACACAGGTGTTTACCTGTCCTCCACATGACCATATGCTATCAAAAAGAATTTGAGAATGGAACCAAAACTAGTTGCCTATAAAACCATACCTCATAAAGTGTCAAATTGTTGCATAGTGTTAATTTAACACTGTCTCTCCAGTGTAAAGACATCTTCAAGTGTAAAGACTGTAGTTTGTGCCAACCCAAGTTCCCCTAGGCTTGAGACTGGTAACATATAGTCTGGGTGGCTAGTGGGAATGTGTGTTTACCTGTCCTTGTGTGTGTCTATCTAAAATTAACATTACAATATTCCATCAAAATTAATCTGAAGATGATACCAAAAGTAGGTGCCTATAAAAACATACCTGAAAGTAGCAACTGTTGCATACTGTACTTGTCAACAAAAAACATAGCCTCCAGTTTGAGGTATCCTTTGATCATTAATTAAAGAATTTTATTATAGATAAGTGTCCCTACTCTTGCCGCCTTCTTGGTCAAAACTGTCTGTTTCTGTTATACTGCGGTCAGCTTTGAAGTGTCTTTTTCATTATAGGAAGTCATGAGGGAAAGCAGCATAAGAAAATATCCATCATTTTTTTGACTCATCATCTCCTGTGAGGCATGGAGAGGAAACCTGAGGGCCAGAGAGGGGTTTTCCCGCCTCATAACCACGCAGCGAGACTGACAGACAGGGGTTTCTGTGGCACTCGCTGAAGCCAATTGCTCCTATCAGGTGAAGCCATCTGGGGTAAATCCAGCCTATCAGGATGAAGCAGGATAGTGGGGCCAGGACACCAGTCTCCGGCCACCCCCTGCCAAAACCCGTCTATTGTCGCATCCTGTACAGCTTTGAAGACTGTTCTTTCCAGCACAGGAAACAGCTTTAGTTTCTTCTTTCACTATCATGAGGCTCTATAGAGATAATTAACCTTGTGTCCAAATACAACTAAATGTATGGCATCAGTATTAGACCGTTGTGAATGCTTTCTTGTACTATCTGGCTTGCAGTCCATTCCTTGTACTCATGCGGATACATGTACCACCAAGATAAGGCATAGTATAAGGCAGGCACCCCTCTTAGGAACAAAAGAATAACTCTAAGGCCCATTTCATGACTTGATTTCATAAAATGTCAATGGGTTCTGTAGATTATGCACAAGGAATTTGAAGCGGAAAACTCCAGGATCTGTTTGGTCTTCATTGGACTCTGGCTGCACATCTCAGTTGGCCACTCATGTTGCTATAACTACCACAACCATCCCTCAAGCTGCATTTTGAAGCCTGGCTCTTTATCTGCAAGCCCAGTTCAACAGCAAGTTCAGCCCATCCCACCAACAGGCATCCCTGAAGGTCTGGCAGGAGATAAGAGGAGTTACCCCCCCAACAGCACTAACTGAAGATGAGTGTACAGAGATAGATTAGACTTGGGGGAAAAAAACTAACAGAAAAAACACTCTCACTCTTAGTGTCCCAAAGGGCAGAGTTTTTTATAAAAGTATTATGGTGATACAGCCAACCTAATCGACAGTATTAATATAAAGCACTAAGCAAATTTAAGTGATTGACAATTTGGTACTTCACAATTACTAAGCCACATAGATTGTGTACAGGATAAAAGCACAACATAGGTCTTAACCATCTGTCACTGTTTATTTAATTTAATTTAAAAACATTGAGTGGAAATAAGGTGCTGATGTAAATATATTGTTATTCATTTTGGGTTAATTGTTTTTTTGTGTTGCTGATGTGTGAGCAGGGGGCTGAGAAACAAAAATATTATCACGAAAATAAAAGTATAAACACAAGAACTCCAAAACAGGAAACACAGGAGGAAGCTACTGTTGCTGTATTGACATGACAAAAACACAGCCCACACCATATACTTTATGTGCAATGTGAAAAAAGGTGACTTCTCCTATTTTAATTAATAATCATAATGTAAAACAATGTTTTTCATGTTTTTGTCTTCACTAGCCTACTTTTAGCTGTAACAGTGAGAACGTCTTAACACTACATTTACCTGACATTTTGCTATAGCCAACATTTCCTTCCCTGTGCTTTTAGAGCTCAGACACTTTGACACTCAGACAGGCCTGAAAATGGATTATATTTTAAAAAAATAAAAAAATAGTATGGATAGATTTAAACAGATTTAGCCGTTTTTAAGTATGGGCCTTCTGACAGACACGCAAATTAGACTGATACAGTCAAAAGCGGAACATTATGAACTCGTGATCTGTTACCAGTCACGACTCCCTACTGATTTGCAGAGATCATTGCCAGTCTGTAGCTTGGCTATCTGCCTCTTTAAGAGCAATTTCCTCCCATTGTCAAATAGTCGTGAGCAGGAAGAGGGAAACGAAACCAGAAACCGAGGGGGCAGGGCCATTTAAAAATACCTGATGTAGAATAACGGGGACAGTCTCTCCTCCCTCAGAGGGACGCTACGCGAGGAATATCAAGGACGCAAAAACGCGCGGATCTATTTGTCTTCACTACCTTCGCAAGTGAACACGGACTCCTGGTCAAAACAAACAATTGACCTCTGAGGGATATTTGCAATGTGGTAGGCTATCAATTGTCACACGGAGCTAGACAGTCATTACGTTAACAGTGTTTACAACGGATTGCAAAGGGAAAATGTTATCTTCACTGAACACTATTGAATTGTGAGCATCTATGAACACAAGTCTTTAAAGACACCGCTGTCTGCTGAGTATAGCTGGACAGGTGCTTAATTCATCTATTTGCTTTCAAAACGCATCTTACACTGAAGGATGCGTTCTGCAATGCCGCAATTTTAAATAGTGAAATTAAAGGTAAGGGAGAGAGAGGGGGTGTTCTCTCAATGTGCAACAGAATTTAGAGAGCAGCTGGATGCTCTGGAGGAAACATTTTGGAATGTCATCTACAATTGAAAGGAAGACATTGGAGGCAAACGAGTGAGTACCAGAAACATTTAGTAACGCTAGTCTTATTTTTCTGATGGTTGTAAGGTTACAGTGTACGACAAAACTGCAGTTGACAAAGGCTATGGAGTTTTTATTTGCACTGTCTAGGAGATTGTCTCTCAACGAAGTCAGACAATTTGAAAATGTACAGCCACCATCAGCCTACAATGTTTCACATCTTATCTGTGAACCTCAGCTTCCAATTTTCCACAGCACATTCGGTGGCTGTTACTTCAGTACAGAATATTGGACCACCTGCTATAAAATAATAATAAATATGAAATAAACTTGGCTGAAATGACATGCGGCAACACAACTATACCAAGAAAAGGAAGAACCGCAACAAGAAGAAAAGCCTCTGACAAATGAATATGTTTAAAACATAGGAAGAGTAACAAGTCTTTCATGTATGTAGTTGTGTTGGTGCTTGATCAAACTGTTTAATCTATTTGTCATATCTCTTTGTCTATCTCAACAGTATTTTTTACTTTGACACTTAAAAAAAAATGTTCCACATCATATCCCACAGTAGCCTCAAATATTTAAATTAGTCTTGACGCAGCAACCAGACTGAACTTCCGTAAAGTGAAAATGTGCTCATGTTTCATGCAGTAAGAATCTTGAGAGAACTCTTGAGCACTTTGATGCAAATATAGGGGGGGAAAACATGATTAGCTTGAATTTAACACTCTGGCTCAGGTATAGCAGGGACGAATTCTGTTGTGGTTTGCTTGTTCACACTGTGGCTTCATTTTCTAAGGGAGCCCGTGGATGAGGTCCTCCAGATGCCACCATCACTGCTGAATTGCGGTGGCTGCCAGCAGAGCATTGGCGACCGTTTCTTCCTGAAGGCAATAGAACAGTACTGGCACGAGGACTGCCTGAGCTGTGACCTGTGTGGATGCCGCCTGGGCGAAGTTGGCCGGAGGCTTTACTACAAACTCGGACGCAAGCTGTGCCGTCGAGACTATCTGAGGTAGTAACATCTTATATCTCTTTCTTTGAAGTCTTCTTATGGCTGCATTCTTCTGAAATGCTTTGTCTTCTGTACACGTATCATATATTTCAAATGAAGAGAGAGCTTTTTGTTAACACTTGATTTGTATGGCCCACTAAATATAGTTGCAGTTCAGTATCAATACATTTTACAGATGCTTGCCAACTAAGCCTAAGCCTTAACTTCCTGTCAACAAATAGTTCACAAAAGTTGACCATAGCTTGACCCTACTCCTAATCCCAGTTGTAAGCATCTATGCATTTCCCCTTGTTCACAAATGGGTTGTTGATTGTTTAATAATAATGACAATGACCTGAACAAGTATACACTGTAAGTATGAAAGCTATCATGTTGTTCAAAACACAAGAACTAATTGTAAATTGGACAGTGCTTCATTTTGGGAAGGTGGCAACATTGGAAGATATGTTTGTTTATGATAACATAATATATTGAGTAAAAAAACATAGATCATCACATTGTGTTCACATAAAAAGGTAAGCATTAATGTTAGGGATAGGGTATTACATATGTGCTGTCACAGTCTTGTGATTAGCGTGTTTCACTGTACTTAGTTACGATGTAAGAAAGTCTATATGACATGAAGTGTTACTATATATTTTAAAATATTTCTAACATTATCACACTGGACACAGTACAGTACACTAAAGCCAGAGCAAGTTATGCTCTATCTTTCTCTTTTTACCCCTCTTGAATTAAGAAAGACTGAACTTAAATTTCAACAAACCATCTATAAAGTCGCTGTAGGCGGACTATCCAAATAAAGTGTTGCCCAATTTAGCTTGGATTGTTTATTCATGCCCCCACTCTATCCTATTGTTGCAGGCTCTTTGGTCAGGATGGGCTCTGTTCCTCGTGCGATAAGCGGATCCGCGCTTTCGAGATGACCATGCGAGTGCGGGACAAGGTCTACCACCTGGAGTGCTTCAAGTGTGCTGCCTGCCAGAAGCACTTCTGCGTCGGAGACCGTTACCTGCTCATCAACTCGGACATTGTTTGCGAGCAGGACATTTTTGAGTGGACAAAACTCAACAGCAACATGTAGGGAGTGTTTCTGGATCCGGTCACCTCTTCATGTAGTCCTATGCCACTTCAGATGAATAACTATGTGTCAGTATTGAAGTGGCGAGTGTGTGACACCAACATCAACAACATTGCAGCAGCAAGCTTGGGCAGCTTCAGATACGGACCGTCACCAGGTTGACGAGAATGTTTCACCAGCACTCAAACCACGATGAGCAAGACTCAAAGATTTCATGAATGTCTTGATGAATGCAAAAAGGACAATGCTTTGAAAATGCCAGTAAAAGCTGTAGTGCAAACTGTTTGTCGTTTGT